>NC_138656.1:113470982-114053482 GCF_964273445.1 Streptopelia decaocto
CACGTAACTGCTAGCTGCAGAAGTGACAGGGTTAATAAAAGAGGACTCCTGTGCCAAACTGTAGCCAACAGCTTGTAGAAGTTTAGTAATAACCCGTAGCCGTTTGCCATAAGGGTATGGTTATCAGTCACACAGCAAAGGGCTAGATATAGGATGTAGTTTTCAAACAGTTTTACAAAGATAGTTATGTGTACATCAAAGTTAATGTGTAATGCAGAACCTCAGACCAACCTGTAATGTAGCCGCCTGTGGGTTTAAGGCTGTCAAACTGCTTGTCATGCTTGGCCCGCTCTTCAGAGGTGATGGCCCATATGTTTGGACCTCCTGGAAAAACAAAAATAAAAAGAAAACACTGAATAACCAGAGTGAAGACTAAAAATAAAGCACGTCACTTGCACAATAAAAACTTGGCTTCTCAAGAGACAAAGTTAGATCAAGACACACCCAGCTCCTACCAGTTTGGCAAGGACGTTATGAAACACAAACCTGCTTCCCAGATGTGCGAGTGCCAGCTGAGATTTGACTGCATTGCACTTGGCTTTCAAACGAGCTCTGTCGTCCCCCAGAGCTGCTGCAAAGCAGTTTCCTGCTGCTGCTGATTGTTTGCAGCCCGGGCAGGATGCATGTTTCTCAGCATACCCTGTGTGAACCAAATATTCCCCTGGTTCACCGGTAAACAAATGGGATTCAATGTCACTTCAAGGTTCTCATACAGAGGGCGAATGTCCTACAGCTGCCAAAGAGACTTGAGCATCTCACCAATACTCCAAAAACAAAACTGGGACTGCTAACAAAAAAAGGTTGGTTTTGTCTGACAAAGGAGTAAAGTATAAAATATTACAGCCTCAAAGCAACAAAGAGAAATTGCAGGGAATAATCCGTGTTTACAGAGCTGTGCTGATATACCAGGCAGAACCAGAGTGACTTTCAGAAACGCTCCGACCTGCTGTATAAAGGTCAGGGTGTGTGTCCTTTGCAGGAAAAGCAGTTTGCCAGAAATAATTTGCTTTGGCTTTTAAGCAGGAGGAAGTTTTAGTTGGGAAGCTCTTGACAAGAATATAATTTTTCAAGTCAATGAATGCAAGAATTAGCAAAAATTCTGAATAGAACACCCCCCAAAACACCTTTAAAACTACATTCTGCTCAGCTTTACCACTTCCAAAGAGCTATTAATCTGTTATTCAGGTATTTGTATTGCTCAGGAAAGACAGCCAAGGTAACAAATAATCCTTCTAATAAGATGTTAACAAGTTACTTTAAAAACCACAGCACTTTGAAAGGAAGTTACTACAAAATGCTTCCCCTTTTCCTGCATAAACCTAATTTCAAAGCCTTGAAGCTACAAAATTTCAAGAACTCTTTTCACTAGTTTTCCAAAAGTAATAACTAAGCCAGCAGACTGCAAGCCGACATACATGCCAATACACACATATTAACGATGTTAATCACCTCTTGCCTGTGTTAATCTATATATGCAAACACATATTCCAAAAAGACCTAATGTCACCTCTTCAAGGGAGCCTGTTAAGACCATCATTCTCCCTTCACATTTATAAATTGGATTCTTTCCCCCTGCTGCTTAATTGGGAAATATAAAGAGTTAAGAAAAATATAAAGCAAAACAAAACAAACCCACTCAAACCAAAACAGAAACTCACTGTGGATACAGTGACAAAGATGATGGGAGTGCATTAGGATACAACCTCTAAGTACTTGAATCTGGAGTTTCCCTTCCCTCTCACAGCATCTATTGGGGTTTTTTTTGTGTGTGTGTGTGGCCTCAATTAAACTGTCTTTACTACAGACTGCATGCAAAACTTCACTTCAAGACCCTCGCCTTGTTAATTCTAATTAAAGGAGTCTAAATAAATCTAGATTAGATAATGATAAGAAATTTAAATAACTCAAGATGCCTAAAAGTTGCTGGGCAGTACAAGTATTGCCATAATACACAAATGAGGACAACTTACACTCAATGGCAAAAAGTAGAGCGGCAGCCAAATATTTTTTAAATGTTCATTTTAATATACAAATGGGAAGTGCGTGATGTGGTTAATGCTTATAGAAATCATCTTGACAAGATGGATTAGTGCTCCTAAAGCTGTCAGCAACAAATTCAGAAAACTTGACAAGTTCTTTCATCTATGGAAAATCAAATATAAAAAATATCACATTTTTGTTATATAAAATATACATAAAATATAAAATGTATAAAATATAAAGTGTTTTGATCATCTTTTGAAGTAGGTAGCTACAATGCTCCTCAGCATTTTATGATCAGTGACAGGAGGATTAAGACCACCACAATGTATTCACTGAGAAGTGCTAGAAACAGGTGACTGGAGTCACCGGCACTGCTGTAGCTTCTCTAAAAAGAGTCCAACCTAATTGTAAAAGACCTTCTGCTTAAATATGTATTGAAATGTACAATTTCCTATTGATATGTCACAAAGAAAGTAAGAAGATGGCAATCAATCTTGAAACTCTTCTAATACATTTCAGCAAAACATCCCTTTTAATAAGACCTGGCAAATAATGTTTCCTCTGAAGCTATGAAATGCGAAGTTCTACATGGCTTTGTCTCAAATGTGTTAAAATTTTGCAGTTGAACAGATTGCCACATTCACACCTGTAGCTGTACAATGATTAACATTAACTTCTAATTCCATTAACATCTCATTCTAGACGTGTTTCAAGATCAGCATTCACCCTTCACCCTCACTTTTTCCTTCATTAACGTGCCCCAAGAATCTTGCTAGCTTTTGCACACTAAATATTTTGGGCACTTTTTTTGCATAGTTTATTTATTCCCAAATTAAACATACTAAAGCATTTCTTTAACAACCATCTCCATGACAGGTTTCTCGCAAATATCAATTTAATTCAAACCAATATTTTACTGTAATCAACATTACTATAGCAACAAGTGCTTCTAGCAGAGTCCTAGTGAGCCAGTGCAAGCAGCTACTGCCACAAAGTAATCACTATGAACACACATGTCATCAAAATTACATCATGTGAGTATTTCAGGAAACTGAATATACATCCTAAAAATGCCAAGCTGCTAATAATTTATTTTTAAAGGTGTGAAGAATTTCAGATTTTCCCTATCCCTGAGGACAGAGACTGAAAATATTTTCTTTCTGGTGACTTATTCCATAAAGATATACTCTCGCTTACTGAGGGTTTTTTATAAATATGGAAGAAAATAATGTAATAGACCTTACAACCAAAAGCAGACCTCCTCCAACACATCTTGACTGTTTTGCTTGAAAGTAAATATATAAAAATATACATACTACGTGAATATAAATTAAAAGAAAACACATTCAGTTCAGACAATTTCTAGCCACATCTTTAAGACATATCCACATTCAGTAATAACTTGACATTGAGGATGTTTAAAAGGAGATATCAGAGCACCTTTTAATTTACAAGGCTGAATGAAAAGATGTACTAAATTCCAAGCAGAAATAAATGGTGGGGGATGAAAGCAAGGCATTATGCAAACAAAGCCCTTCCAAAGCTGTGATTCCTTACAAGCTAAGCCTGGAAAGTAGTGTTTTTATTTTTAGCAGGAATTAGGATCTAGAAAACGGCATCTCTCCAAAGGAACACAGCACTCCCAGTCTGACAGTGAGATTTTTGATGCTTGTCTATAATTGAACAAAGTCCCAGCAAACAAAGTTTTAACTTAAGTCTTTTAAGAGAGAGCACCTGCCATTTTCAGCCTGAACTAGAACAGGTCACTGGTTTATCAATACAGGTTAATAACCATTATACAATGAAAATGTTTCAAAACCAAACAAAACAGTACTTCTGGTAGGGATCCTCAGTGTGGGCATTCAAAACCCACCCAACACTCTCTTATTTAAAGGATTCACTACTATTTTTTCCAACTCCTACCTCAATATGCAAGAGAAACAAAATTAACATCATGGCACTAGAGGGAAGGTGAAAGCTTTGCGAGCGCTTATTTTTAGCTTAACCAGGTGCTCGTGACACTTTTGAAGTTCCTATTTGGAGACACAAATAAGAAAAGAAAAATCTATGTACAGAAAGTATCATTAAAAAGAAGAATCCTCAAAATACCAAGAAAAAATACCACATCGTTCTATCTGAAATTAACACTTTGAACAACACGGATCACAAGGTCTTGGCAATTCCACAAAGTGCGTCACGAAACCATTCTTCAAAGCAATTGCTGTGTTTACTTATAGCACAACCGAGACCATCACAATAAAGACTCACCACAGACAAAATTAGTTTGAAACTCAGCTCTCCTGTGCAATCACCATCAGAACATGATACAACCCTCACAAACACTGTGGTTGTTTCCCAAAGCTGCCACCAGTGGTAAAACTGGCCACTCGGCATCACTGCTGAGAACAATGACCGCACCTGGTTTACAAACAACCAAGTTTTGGGCATGTTGAACTGTGGCAAAGGGAAGACAGCTCCTGCACTTGGAAGGACAGATCTTCCACCCAAGACATATCATAGAATCCTAGAATCATTTTGGTTGGAAGAGACCTTTAAGATCATTGAGTCCAACCATAACCCAACTCTAGCACTAAACCATGTCCCCAAGAACCTCATCTGCATGTCTTTCAAATCCCTCCAGGGATGGTGACTCCACCACTTCCCTGGGCAGCCTGTTCCAATGCCTGACAACCCTTTCCAGGAAGAAATCATTCCTAATATCCAATTTGAACCTTCCCTGGTGCAACCTGAAGCCATCCTCTCATTTATCACTTGTTACTCAGGAGAAGAGACCAACCCCTCCATGCTACAACCTCCTAGTTGTAGACAGCGATAAGTCCTCCCCTCAGCCTCCTTTTCTCCAGGCTGAACAGCCCCAGGTCCCTCAGCTGCTCCTCATCACACCTGTGCTCCAGACCCCCCACCAGCTTCATTGCCCTTCTCTGAACTCTCTCCAGCACCTCAATGTCTTTCCTGTAGCGAAGGGCCCAAAACTGACCTCAGGATGCGAGGTGCAGCCTCACCCGTGCCAAGTACAAGGAGACGATGCCTTCCCTAAATCGTCTATAATAAACTTAAGCTTATCTTAGCACAACATTTTTTTGCACTGAGAAACATCTTGCCCATAAACCAGATCCAGCTAAAGAGCAGAAGTAATTTTTTGCCCAGAGCCACCACTAGTTCTCTTCCTCCCTCACAGCCCCAGCCCTTACTCATGGCAAGTCATAGACAAATCACAAAACCAAACCACAGGCATCTCCTCCTCTCCGACACCTCTCTGATCCCATCTCCTTGATGGAGCAGTGCTGAACCTTTGGCACACCAGAGATTCTGAGCTGGCACCCAGTAGCAGTGAACTACAATACTTTAGCATCAGAAATCAAAACACAGTTGCTACCACATGTTCTCACGGCAGGTTTGCTGCAGCCAATGAACAGTACGTTACTACTTTTCTGACTTAGCTTAAGTTTCCTAGAAATTTTAATGAGACGAGTAATTTTTTCCCAAACGTAGATGGCATAAGTTTGGAGGTGAAAAAAATACAATCTCTCTGACTAGAAGATATCTCATGAAATCATTAGTCTTCAAAAGACGTTACATGGCAATCTCGCAACTTTAGACATGAAGCAAGACCCACCTAGATGAAGTTAACACTATATTTGACTATGCTGCATTTTTAGGAGTCAAAAAAGAAACGCTGAACTTGGAGTTTTTCCCCACAAAGATTCTCCCAAGAATAAGGTTTGCCTTAGCTTGCTTTTTCTGTTTACGAAAAAACACATTTCCGTATTAGTAACGCTTTTGGAAGACAGATGCCAAACTGTCTCTTCTAGAGAAGGCTGGTACTTTCAAAGATGACTATGAATAAACGTCAGGACTGGCACGTGGTCTAACACAGAAAATCAGGTCTCAGGGTCCAGAAGTGCCTCAGTTGATACCTTATAACAGATCAAAACGCTTGGGAGAAACCAACAGAGAAAGAAAGCTGCTTTAATGGCAGGAGATGTGCCAGGAGAGGTTTAGGTTGGACATGATGAAAAGGTTCTTCAGTGCTGGACACTGGAACAGGCTCCCCAGGGAGGTGTCACGGCCCCAAGCCTGACAGTGTTCAAGAAGAGACTGGACAACGTCCTCAGACACATGGTGTGAACTGTGGGGTTGTCATGTGCAGGGACAGGAGTTGGACTCCATGATCCCTGTGGGTCCTTCCAACTCAGGACATTCTGTGATTCTATGATACTTGCCCAATCCACAGCTTTACAACATGTTCAAGAGTTAAAAGTCACATGTAGATTCTGCCCACATAGAAAGTCCATACAGAATGACAAAGACCCACACAAACAATGCTACACATTGTTAATTTAACGTACCTTCAAGACTTGTCTGAAGATGACAAAATACATACTGACCTCACCTTCATGTAACAGGTATTAATATGTAAATCAATGTGGCAGCACTCACAACTTTTTAGTGTTGGAAACAAGCAACTATGCTGGAGATTAAACAACATTTTCTGTTCCTTTAAGCTAAGTTTAAATAAAAGACATCTTCCTACAAGAGAGCACGAGGGTCTTTTTATGGCTGGATCACAGCATTTGGTAGGACACCTCCAGAAATGCCTTTACAACACTGCATCAGACAGGTCATCTTCTGAAGAATACAAAGGACTTGTTTTGATGGGCTGCCAACGTCAGAAACAAACACTGTTCTTTCCTTAAAGCTGTAAGCTGCAATTGAAAAAGAAGGCAGAAAAGAAAGCGCAAACCTAGAAAAAGAAAGGTAAACAGACTTGAAGATTTGTAAGATCTCTGCAACTGGTTAGTACTATCTGTAGGCAAAAGCGGTACTATTAATGAAAAGGACACAGGCAACTTTTCACTTGTGGAAAATTGTAAGACATTTCTCACATTCTCCAAACAACTGTGCTTGTTTTTCACTGATAGGTGGTGCTTGTTTTTCCCTAATAAAAACTATGCTCCTATGACCTACAAACTTAATTAACTCCACAGAGATAATAAACCTAAATTGAAAGTGCTTTCCTTGTACACATAAGTCACGACGATGAATGATTATATCAATGCTTTTTTAGCCATCCAAAAAACTAGCATTAAGCTTCATAATGACCCTAAATAAATATTTATCCCCTTGTTTAAAGACAAGGAAATTTCAACACAGACACGCAGCAGCGTGTCTCAAGCTGTACAACAAGGGGTTTTCCATAAAGCAACCAGCAATTGTGTTGCTGTCTCCTATTAGAAGCCTCGAGAGAGCTGTTTGGTGAAAGACATATTGGGATAGATCTAATAATTCCAGTTATCTTCCATCTGTGTTTGTAGATAAGTTTGCCACAGAATTATTTCTTGCAGATTGGATTTAATACTCCCAACCGAGATGCTGAAGCCTACTTTAACTTTTCCTTCAATGGTGAGTAAACATTGCAGGAGCCTGAAAATATACAGAACATTTTACCATTAGTCTGAATTTCCAGATTCCTTATCAGAGTTATTGCTATTTTCAATATTTGCTTCCCTCCTTTGTTGTCGATTCTTTATATCAAACGTAGGAGAAAATGCTGACCGATAATAAGCATTTATTCTTATTTAGGTGCGTAAACATGTTATGAACTACTGCGGCGGTGGCTTTGGGTCCATCCCAAAGCTCCACCTGCTCTTTCTCAAGAAATCCATCTCCTATTCCCAGCTCCACGTTCTCAGGCCACGCCAGCAGCCACACGTAACCTCCTTTCACAACATACACGTTACTCCTACTACTACTTGTCCTACCAGAAATGCTTCACAGAGGCTCTCTGCCTATTAAGCAACACTACGGCAACGGCCAGAGGAAAAGGTTTTGCTTGTGCTTAACAACTTCGGTGGCTTCTTAAATGTATACGCAGCTAAAAGGAAACACCTGTAGCAAAAAGCATGTTAAACAAAGGGAAACACGTTTCTCCTTCTATTTTGTATTTTCAATAAAATTACAAGAATTGTGACTATTGAATCCAACAGAATTTTTTAAGACTCTCTAGTGTCTCTGATGTGCAATCCAAAAATAACTGTTACCTGTGGACAGGCTGTTAAACAGCATCAGGCAAGAGCAGAACTACACAGATTTGGCCAAGAAATGCTTAATTGAAGAGCATCCTTACAGAAATGGGGACTAAGCAGCAGCAGACACATGGTATTTTAGGGTACAATTCACATCCTCTAAATTATATGCAAGATTTCTAGATATTTTGCTTTATTGGGAATCCTTAAGTTCCGCAGTTCACTAAAATGAAATCTTGACCTTGTTTAAACTAACCACTTGCTCCCACAAAACAGGAGCAGAACTCCATTTGTTCCAGCATTATTAATAATATTTTGCCTGATGAGATGGTCATTGGCATCTCCTCACTTAGACACACAAAAATCTATCTGTAAAGAAAAAACATTAACATTTCTGTGCCATGCAATGATCTCAATGTAGAGACATAATCCTTGCTTTTAGAATTACTATAATCCCTAAAGCAATTCAGAGATACATAATAGCCTAGTCCATGCTACCAGCAAAGATCTACTTGTTTTCTGAATTTTACAGCACAACTTGACAATTCCAAAGCACTTAACCTATCAGTGTATAATAACAGGATAGTATTTCTTTACTTGATATAAATCACAGAATCATTTAGCTCATTATGGCTATCCTTTTCCAGAAGCTCCTTTTTTAATTAAATTATTTCCAAGCTCCACTGAAACACAAAACAACACACCAAACAAGAAAATTAAAGCTTTGTTAGAGCTCCAATGACATAAAAAAATACATTAGGAAATATGTATAAACATGATAGTATTCTCAACCACACATTAGCATGCTACCTTTTACACCAGTTTTCCATAGAATTTGTGACAATTCATTTAATAGAATTTTCTCTTTCTTATCACAAAGCACAATTACTGTAACTTAGAATGTTGGTAAATTCATACTTTATTCTTGAAAGCTAATTTAACTTTTTCTTTGGAAAAAGTCAGCACACAGACACGGCTTAATCTAAGTCTTCCCCATATCTAGATTCAATACTAGCAATAAAAGTATTTTCTGCCTAATCTTGGAAAAACATTGCCATTAAAATCACCTGTAGTTGTTGAGTTACCAACACTGATGCAGCACATGAAACAAGCCTATTCTGCTATCCAATGACACAGCCATGTCTTTGCCCAGAATCATAGAATCATTTAGGTTGGAAAAGACCTTAGAGATTATCTAGTCCAATCATTAAGTGAACGTGGCCAAGTCCAACTTTAAACCATGTGCCTAAGTGCCACATCTACAAGCCTTCTAAACCCCTTCAGGGATGGTGACTCCACCACTTCCCTGGGCAGCCTGTTCCAGTGCCTGACAACCCTTTCCAGGAAGAAATTGTTCCTAATATCCAGTTTGAACCTCCCCTGGTGCAACTTGAGGCCATTTAACCTTGTCCTATTGCTTGCTACTTGGGAGAAGAGACCAACCCCCTCCATGTACAACCTCCTTTCAGGCAGTTGTAGACAGTGATAAGGTCTCCCCTCAGCCTCCTTTTCTCCAGGCTGAACAGCCCCAGGTCCCTCAGCTGCTCCTCATCACACTTGTGCTCCAGACCCTTCACCAGCTTCGTTGCCCTTCTCTGAACTCTTTCCAGCACCTCAATGTCTTTCCTGTAGTAAGGAGCCCAAAACTGACTCCATGATTCAAGATGGAGCCTCACCAGCATGGAATATGGGAGGACAATCACTTCCGAGTCTTGCAACTAATACTTTCAGATGGATTTTAGAGATGGACAAAAAGAATAAACAAGTCCCACCAACAAGAATCTTTCCACCGTAAGGTATGAAGAGGTGGAAAATAGCAATATTATCAAGGCACAGAATAGGCATATTTTGCCAAATTCTCTCCTGCCAGCTGCAAGGCCTCTGCCTCCATTTGTTGTTCAGCTGAGCACGGTTCCAGCTGACGGACTCCGCTGCCTTCCCAGCGTGACACAGAGCATGGAAGATTTGCTTACCCTTCAGTTTAGGACAAGTTGGGAGCTTTTTTGAGTAAACTCCAGTCAACCTGTATAGCAAGTTCTTCAATGAGTCAGGATGTTTGAGGAAAAATCCCACCAGAGCTTAGACAAAACTTCTCTAATTCTGAAAATGGATTTTTACGCTGTTGCTGCTCACCAGCATTCACCAAAAAAAATCCCTACAACTTAATTAAAAATTTACAAAAGGATAATTTGTTTAATTATTGTCTAGCAAATCTCAGTGGAATGGAGCAAAACTAATACAATTCAGGTGAGTTTCCATCTGCAGCAGGCAGTAGATCCTTCCACACCAGGAGAAATGCAGGCAGTAAAAATACCAGGCAAGAGGATGCAAAACGAACCTTGAAATTAGGTGGAGTAAAGGAAATGATTCTCCTACAAAAACACAGGCTAAAATAAAATCAGAGCAGAATTCTGTTTAAGGAATATTAGATCCTTTAGAGTAATTTTTGTGGTTCTGACTATTATTTGGCAATTAAAGTAAAAATGACATCTCCTTTGAAGAGGAAGTCTGGGAGAAAGAGGAAGGGTGATGGGTTATATTTATAACGAAGAACTGGGATACAGACTTGAAAAAGGAAAAGAGAAGAACCACCAAATTAAAAAAAAAAACAAAAAACAAAACACAGGAAGGGTGTGAGAGAAGGAAAATGAAGAGGAATATCCTGAATGATCTGTGGAATACAATTAAATCAGGAGATAATTTAGGAAACAAAACACAGTGATGACACTGCCAGTCCAGACTGAATATTCACTTTGCTCAGCACGTGGTGGTGCCTCTTCTCTCCTGAACCAGAGATGGTACCTCATTAATGGAAGGACAATCCACCTATCTCTAATCACTTAGGGAATCCAAGTAACCTCCTGGCATCCACAGCTTCCTTCAGCTTTCACTCTGATACCGTGCAAAGTGCTCTGTTTGATATCTGCCAATGGTATTTTCATTTGATAGTGGTTCATTCTTGTGTTATCAGAGATCAATTACCATTCCCCTGCCAACAAAATGACAAATGACCTTGAGAAGGTGACATCTACTGTATCCACCACCCCCACCATTCCTTTTCCAAGCTGAAAGGTCCTAGTCAATGTAATTATTCCTTATATGGAAGCCGCTCTGTATCTTTGATCATTTTTATTACCCACCTTTTCATAATTTCTAGTCCTGACAAACAAAACACGTAGAGAAAACTGGAAGAAAACACAAAGGTAACAAAAGCAAGAATAAGAGTTTGTTTAAACAATACTCCTTATCATGTTAATTGACAAATTAGCAAAACCTGTCAGCTACATCCAGTCCATACACAATACCATTTTCCCAGTACATTAGGGAGTTTAAATATAATAAATTAAAAATTGTCTGAATTTATGAACATTAGAGTTTTGGTACCAGTTTATATGACAGTCCCTAATCTGCCTCCGCAGTGGCTCACAGGGCATTTACGGAAGAGTATTATGGACAGAATTCCTCCCTAGGTATTACACTCTCTTAACTGCCAGAAATCAGCAATTTGGGAGACTTCTTGAGCCAAAAGGGCACAACCCCCCCCCTGCATGCAATAGCCATGCTTGGATCTTTCCTACCCAAGATTTGATTCCATGTACTTGGAGCTTTCAGTTCACAAGTATCTTTGAAGCAGTGAGTCCCAAAACTGAGTTCTTCATTATGTGAAAAAAACCAAACAACCAAGCCAACCAAGCCAGTCAAGCCATTTTCTTCTGCCTGCTTTAAATTCAGTCATTTCACTGAGTATTACTTTGCTTTTCAGTTCTGGAAACCAGTGAATATTCTTGTCCCTGTTAACATTTTCTGTGCTGTGATGGCTTTACAGATTTTTATCACACCCTCAGCTCAACTGTCTCTTCTCTAAACCAAATTAAACAGGTCTAATCCATTTAGTTTCCCTTAACACAGGAGCCACGTTCTGCCTTTGGCCAATTTGTTCACAGGTATCGTTACTCTCTGTCTAATTCTAGGTTTTTCCAGAGCCTCAAACACCCCAGATCCTGGCAATAGCACAGTGGATAATTTCCAGAAAGGTGAGCCTGGCGGATGTTGAGTGAACTTGTTCAGGTTAGGTTAAAAAATACTGTCCATGTATTTCCTACTCCAGTCTGAATACAGAGAACGTGAGAAGTAAGAGGGTTAATTCTGCTGGCCTTCCTACACACATCATCTATAGCAGAAATAGTTTATATATTAACTTGCACCTGTATTTTTTTCCTCACAAGCTTGAAGATTTCTTGTGAAATACAGCTTTATAAAAGCACTATCATTTGTTGTGCATTTGTTGTTACCTGTGGCCCTTAAAATCTAAGTATATTCCTTTCCATAGTTACACAAGTATCCATACACACTGTAACAGGTTAAGAGTTTATAAGTAATAGTGTGACTTTCAGGAAATACATGTTAAATAGAGAAACAAAAACGGTAGTGCGGAGATCACAGTTAAACACAAAATTACAGTTATGAGAAGTAATGCAGATGTTGGTATGTGCTTTAAAATGTACCAAATACTATTAAACAAAACCAAACCCAAAACAACAAAAACCCACACACAAAACAAAATAAACAAACAAAAACCACAAAACCCCCCAACATTTAAACAAATTACTTCAATAAGCACCACTAAGACAACACTTGATATTCGGTTAATCTTACCTGTTCTTGAGACACACATACAGAGAACTTTCACTCCAACTAAACCACAAATATTTTAAAGTTACTAAATTATCTTCTCTGAAGACACCTGATACAAATACTAGTCCCATGAACACTGATATTCTTTTAGTTTTTCAGGGTTTCACCCCTTCTAGCTCCTTCTATCGTGATTTAAGGGTACTGTTCCATTGTAAGAAAAACAATGTCCTAAAGAAATGATGCGGTATATTGAAAAGCCTGAATATACAAGACTCCTAATTAAAGTTACACAGCATTATATAAACACATTTGACAGACCACAGCATCCAAAAATGTGTTTATTCTTGTCATTAAAAATGAGTGTGCTAAACCTGAACTCATTCTGCCAATATCATTTAATATCATCTACAGCCAGTTCGAAGTGGCCACAATCATCACAGATGACATGGAATTCAGTGGATGTTAAGATGACACCACTTCGCACAATGACCACACAAAGAGGTTTATCCAAGTAGTAAACTTCCCAAACTTTTGGAATTAGCACGTCAAGGAAATGAGAATTTTAACATTCAAAGTCCTTTGAAGTTGAGCCATGTGACAGATTCATGTTTCTGTGTCCCTTCATAGGCCTTCGGGCTTCGACTCCATCTTGAGGAAGCATTTATAGATATGTTGATTTTTTTGTTTGTTCGGGGTGGGGGGGGGTTGTTTGTTTTGTTTATTTGTGCTTTTGTTTTTTTAATTTTGTTTTTATATCCTTTAAAAAAAAAAGCATCAGGAAGTCTCAGTGATACCCAAAATGAAAAAAAGCAGAGTGCATTACAGTATTATTTTTCTAAATAAAAACCATCCTGGGTTCCCCACTCTGTGTAATCTTACCTTATAAAGCTAACACATGGTAGTAGCAAAGTAAAATCTTAGCAAGACAAAGCAGGTATAAGCTGAAAGGAAGTTAATGGATGGAGACCTAACACGAATCTTCACTAGCTTATTATCTCATTGTTTTCCACTTTTTTTTTTTTCATTTTAGGACCATAAGACTGGAAGGGACTACCAAGGTCAGCATGTCCAGACTGCCGCTCCTCCAGGAAACACTAATACATTAATTCCTCCCTAAAATGTGAGTTCTGCCTGGAGGTGATCAAAGTTTCTCCTTGACCATGGCCCAGAACGTCACTGCTGACAGAACTGTTCCCATTTCGAGACCAACTGCATCAACAGCCGACTAATCTCCATATAACGTTCTGCTGACATTGTACTTAGAGAAAAGTTATTTTCCCTTCTTAAGGTTTATCTTCATAATAAGAAGAAATAAAAGCTAATTCATTTATTGTAAATACAATGAAATAATAATTAAAAAACCCAGTAAGCTTTTATTTTCGTAGGGTAACAATCTCTTTAGCCTTCCTTAACATGTAATTCATTTCTCCTGGTTATCCACTAACCCAAATTATCCACTAAAACCCAACTCTGCTTCTATCATGCTTTTCAGGTATTTTCCCTCTTAAGGAGGTAACTCAAATTCTACCCTATATCCCACAGGATGTCTCGATGGTGCCTTATGCAATAGCCCACAATACTCCTTATTTCACCCATCATATTTTAGGATGCATTTCCTTTCCCTCAAATCACATAATTACTACATGATCATCTAATGCATCCGGTTGTCATCCTCCTTAGTCACAGCCATTGCTGAGTTACCAGCATAAAGCAAAAATTCTCCTTGGCCATAATATGACATGACTAAAAAAGTATTTGAAGACAGCACAACAAAAATGTGATGAAATTTAACCAATGACATGCAGTTCATACTGTATAATTCTGGCCAGAAAATTACTCTGAAGTTTGTCATCAATCAACCAGCATACATTTGCTTTTTAAGGATGATGTTGCCATAAATAATAACAAGTAAGACTGGTCTCAGGATAAAAATCCATGAAGAATATTCCTATTACAACATCCTAGTCTAAAACATACATTTTCTCTCCCTTTTAGACAGTTGTTTCTCTAACGAAGTCCAAACACGGGATCTGTTACACTTTGTCTACAAAATTTATGAAGAAAGTACAAGGTGCAACCTTCCTTTTTAAAAATTTAGTTCTATTTATTCCATTTAACATTTACCTCCATGTCTAATTGTTTCTTCCTTCCAAGATTTCCTCTTACACCTTCCGTGTGAATCATATTATCCTCATAATTAAATATGAGTAAGCACTTTGTATTCTGCAATCCTATAGTGCTATTTCTGACTTGTTGAGATTAAAGAAAACATTTAATATGGCACACACAATGGGAAATCTATTTTTTTTGCAGAATGTTATAGTGGAAGATATATGACCTTCTGATTTGAACGTATGAATTTTACTTCATATCAACTAACAGCACTGTCCTCACTGAAAAGTGAGAGGAAGAATTAATCTATAGGTAAGGACACAGAAAATATTTGTCCTTGCCTTAGAATTTCTTTTCCTTCTTTTAGATGAGAGAACAGGTTCAGATATTGTCTTTGCAAATTCTAATTCAGCATATTATCTTTATCTACATTTATTGATATCCAAGTCTACAGTTTCCGCATCTACAGTGCACACAAGGTCAAGAGTCAGGTTGCATCCATGTAGTTTTTAATTGAACTGTGATGATCCAGGTTACTCTTAATTCAAAAACACTCAGACCATGGTTCTTGAAGTCTTTTTGTGCAGGAGCACAAAACTCAATTCTATTCACAGCAGCACAAAATCCAGTTTGGCTTATAAAGGTTGAGAAGCATGTGAAATGAGTTATGAGTATTACTTTTTGCACTTCAGTTTATCAGAAGTATTTTCCTGCTGGACCACAAAAAATTATATCAAAAGGAAACAGGTGGTAGGAGGGAAGAGGAAAGACAAATAAAAATATAAACAAAACCAAACAAAAGCACAGCCCAAAAATTGCTATGGTAGTTAAGGAAACAATGTGAAAGATATTGATCAGCAAATAGTGCTTTCCTTGTTCCGCCTGGACCGTCAAGATTAAATCTCCCCAAACCAAGATCCAGCAACAGCATGGATATTAAACCCTCAAAAAAAATCTAGCCTACAGAAGAAGGGGAGTTTGGAGAAGAGCAATATCTTGCAACTCTCCAGCTGTAAAGACAACATCCCATGGCAGTGAAGGCTCCTTCTCCCTGCTCTGTGGTAAAGCCCATGATCACAGAGACAAATTAAGTAAAGGTACATTTTAGCCTATTAAAGCTTTTATCTCTTTAACTGCTGTTCGCAGTTAATGTATTAACTCCTTTAGAAATACACTTGTTGAAGGTATTTGTTATTTAGTGTAACTAAATGCCATTTCCAAAAGCTTTGGCAAGGCTTAGGATGAATTCCTAAGCAGGCTTTGTCCAGATGGAGAACTGTATGTAAGGAGAATAAACTACCAGAAACTGGGTTTGTTTTATCATTTTCACAGAGTTAATGATCAATATTCAGACTGTTACAGGATAAAACTAAATCCTCAACAGGGAATCCTTGATCTTGTTTGCGGACTGGGGAGACTGATACGCCTGGAGTGGCTTTTTGGTAGAACTGGGCTCCACAGAGATGTCTGTGATCCATCTGGTGCTGTATGTATATTTTGTACTTGGCAGCCTTTCTACATAAGCAGAAACATGTTACTCAGCCTTGCATGTTCATACAAAGTATCATCACAACCTTCACCTTTTGCATGAGAGGTAAATTTGTAAAGACCGGCAGGTCTGCCCCGAGTTCCAGAAAAATCAACTTATACTCTCTAAGTCCTGCTTTTCCTCTTTGAATTTCCAGCCTGTTAGTAAGACACCCACAAATGTCACCATGGGCAGAAATGGAGAGTCACAGGGAACTCCTTCCTGTTCACTGCGTCCTTTCTGACTTCAGAGAAGAAAGGTAAATGCTGTAACACGAGCATGTGCCTCTAGAGCACACAACGCCTCAACAAGCTGAAGCTTATATGTGGCCACATAATTCAAAAAGAATATGCCAGTTCTCGGTGTAAGACAGAGTTTGGCCATCAGCCACATGCTGAGGCTGGACGGTCCTGGGAACCTGCCCTGGTGAAGGTACATTCTGAGTAACAGCTCAAGGTGCCCTCACTGACGTTGAGTCTCTCAACCGGAACGCAGCCATCCAGCTCAGTTACTCTTCCTTCTAGAGGCCTTGTGCAGATTGCCCTTTCTCTGTTTGGGTTCGTAGCTAAAGTGTTGTAGCATCTTCTACTTGTATTTGTTTGAGACTACCTGAGTATCGTGCTTTGTCATTTGAACCCTGCAGTTCTCAAACTCGTTGTCACGCCGCGTCATATAATCACGTTCTTGTACACACAGATGCTCAACACTCTCCACTCACTTTTCCTTAACACTGAATGCCAAAAATAATCCTGAAACAGAAACTTCTTCATGCCTTACGCTACTAATGAACTAAAAGCTAAGCACATTGTGCCTTAATAATAATAAGAGCTTTTTTCCCCCGTAAGAAAAACACCATTTCCCCCAGTAGGATACAAAACAAAGGTTCAAAGCTCTACCAATGCAGAGGTGTGGCCAGCAGCCCGTGCTCTCTGGCTGCAGCAACACCTCGTGGTTTAGTTGCCTCACACGTAGCTTCATTGTTCATGTCCTGCTCAAAGTCACTACCAAGGTCTAACAACATAATTAGAGGTTTCCACTGAGCAACGAGTGGTAAATGCAGGTGATCTACTCTGAATACAAACAACAGCGGTAGTAGGTAGCAGGGAAGAGGAACACAGGTTAGAGGAGAGCGATTTGTCAATAAACAGCAAAGGTTCCTCAGTATTTATCCAGAAATGACATTAAAACTATTATTTCTTCCCACCTGACTTGTTTGAAATTCAATCAATAAGAAATAGGACTGCAAAACTACACACGGTCATTCAAATACTCTGGGGGGGACACTAGTTTAACTATTGGCTGGTATCTCTCTTACATTCTCTTAGTATGTTTTTCAACACAGTAAAATTCTGCGAGGGGAAAGGCTGCACCTCATGGCACCTTTCCTGCCGAGAGCAATGGGCAGTACAGCCTGAGGGATTTCAGATCAAGGAAAGGATCCCTCTCCCAAACTATGACTTCTGAGATCAAGTCATGCACATGTCCACTGATGCCAATATGCTCACAATCCTCCAACAGAACCAAAGAGTAAAAAGCCAAACTAAAAAGACACCAAACAGTTACATATAATTCAAACACAGAGACAGCCAAGAACATAAATCCAATCCTCCCTGAAGAGGGCTTCTGTTTATTTTAAATTGAGAAGCAAAAAAGCATGTGAAAATTATTCTTATTTTTTTTTTAAAAAAAGCTTTTTCATTATGCCCAATGAAGTGGAAAAAAAAAATCCAGTATTTAGGGTTTTTCCTATTACAGAAAATATATTGACTCTTTTTACTTCTCTTTTATTGTTAAGTCTGTGAAACAAAGTCTGGAACAAACTGCAGCTGACAGTATAAAAAAAGGTGTTGATCACACTGATTATTTTTTCACAAAACATTTTATGCACACGTGAAAGAGATGTGTAAAACAAAGGGTTTAATTTGAAATCTGAATATTGTTGTTCTGCAAAAACCCACTTCCCTTAATCACCAAATTTCTCTCTGCAGTGACAATTTTCTGACTCAATTAAATAAAGGTCTCCCAGTCCTGCAGTAACCTTCCCAGTTGCATGAGATCAGAAATACTTGTTCTTATATCTTGGACTCGATGATCCTTGTGGGTCCGTTCCAACTGAGGACATTCTATGATTCTGTGATCTATTTCCCTATTTTTATCAGAAGAAATACTCCCTATCTGGAATATCTGAGTGCAAAGCATTGTTCCTAAACATGTTTTTTCATTTTGGTCAGCTCTGTAAACAACAACATGTAAACATCAAATTTCTCAGCAGATACTTGCAAATTGTGTCCTCACAAATAAGGCTGCTCTAGAAATAAAGAGCTCCGACACATACATATATGCACAAGCAATTTTAAGGTTTCAACTCTCATATGTCTTTGAAAGCAAACCACCATGAAACAAATCCAAAAGTTACTACAGCAGATGGGGCACAGAATCAAGAGGAAAATTTTCAACATTTTTTGAGAAAGACCCATTATTTTAATCAAAGCAGCAAATTGCTTAACACATTTAAATATTTTGGTTTAAAATAAATAGCGTAATATATTATAATGAGACACATTTTTGTGCTGAATTACGTTAACAGCAAAGGTATGCAAGTTTAATCAACTATTACTTCGCATATTCCCCACTTGAAGTCAGACAGGATTCGCACTGTAAGTCACACATTCCTCAGCCCTTTAAATGATCTGAGATTACTAGATGATCCAGGCATATCTGTACTCTAAATTACACTGCAGTAACGCTTCTACTGAATTTCTCCTGGTCTTAGGAGTGCAAGTCAGGCTACGGGAAGCAATCTGCAGCAAACTGACCATAATGCTGCTGCAGGTACTGAAATCAGCATTTTTAAAAATAAATAAATAAAAGAGAAAGACAAATGCTCTCACTGCTCCCACCCCTACTTAAACAAGCCGAGCAAGGCTACTCACCGTTCACGGCTGTGGGAAACTGAGCCATCACGGTCCGGGATATGCCTTGCTAGCTCTTAGCCATCTGCAACAGAAAAACATCGCGCCATTAATAATGCAACAAGGGCAAAACGCGGCTCTGCGCTCCCGCTGAGCGGGGGGAACGTCTGTCCCCTTCAGCTCACACTTCCGATGGCAAACAATGCCGGGCTTCGGGCTGCTGCTGAACAAGCTGAATTTCCATTTGGCAGGGGGTGGGGGAATTTTTTTTCTATTTTTTTTTATAGGGTATGCGGTGCAGTCCTGAACCTAGTGGCACATTCTTAAAGGAAAACAGTACCAACTGTTTAGCAACTGCTGCATAATGTACAGAAACAGTTGCCAACATGTCAGAACATATGGCTGGAGAACAGCCCTCTCCTGGCAGGATGGACTCAGGGTTCTAGCAAATCTGTTCCTGCTCTCCCTGGTAAATATTTATGTATATCGTATTAAAAAACAACAAAAAAAGTTCAGTGCACAGCTCCGTAACTAAATGCTTCTGCTGAGAAAAGTGGAAGAACAATTATTATGCAAATTCATCCATTCCCCTACTCCATACACTATGTACAAACACTCTTACATGATGTATTCAGAAAACATCACTAATAAAAATCTGTAGTCAGTCAGTTTTCCATAACCAAGGCGATAAAGTTATTCCTTCTCTTAAGCTACTGCATATAGACTCAAAACCAGCATTTAAAGGTGTCTCAATATAATTTAGTCTCATAACAAATATCAGAGTAGTAAGACTTATCTCGTTTTTCTGGCATGTAGCCCTTCAAGAGTACCTGTATTAATTTTATTAATTATTCATAACTGCAAAATATTCACTAATACTTATCTGAGGGATAAGCATAAGCACCACTTTACAAAGGTAGAGCAAAGACAACGCAGCGAGCTTTTGCTTTGGATGACATAATTTTAGTCAAATACTGAAATTTGTACATTATTATCCTGCACTCTATGTGGAGAAAGTATTATTCAAGATGAAGCTACAAAAATTAAATTTTTATTTTAATTTTTTTTTTTTTTAAATCATGTTTCAGATCCCTTTGTCACTCCCTCTTCAGATACCAAACCTTCTCCCCCCATCAAAAACCCCCTTCACGTCTCAACATAGCCAAAGATTCTAATATTAAGTACAGAAATATCACATCCCCCACACACCATCCCCTTGTAAGGAAAGTCCTGAACATCTCGTTTGTGACAAAAATCACACAACTGGAAAGCACTCTGGTTTCACGTGTGCTCAGCAGAGCATTTTTTGTACCTATCACACATTTCTGCAATAAAAATTGAAATATCTGGGATCTGTCATTAACAAACCTCTGTCTATATATTTTACATTTATTATTATATTTGTTTAGTTATTTATATGTTTGTATGTTATTTATATATCCTATAATAACATCACTGGGTCATCTGTAAACTTCACAGCCACATGCACATGTGGTCCCCCCCCAAATGAATGAAGAACAGTATTTTATCTGAAGTTATTTTGCTCTGTGTCACTTACATAACTGTCTAGTGAAAAATTAACAGTTTGGGGTTTTTTCTTAAATCTGACACATTACAGACCAGTGTCATTAAGACACTTGACATTCCAGAGGTTTTTTATATACATTACACATACATTTGTGTATACACAGACATATACATAGATATATATAAAAAATAGTAAATGGAATGATTGGCGAGTCCAAATGATCTCTCAGGGTGACATTATGTATCAGCTGCAGAGAGCTGAAAAAAGGAAGCATGGATCTATTCCAAGACATGAATTCTAAAACAAATTGGAGTATTTTTAGGTTGTTTCCAGCATCCCTTCCTAGGCCTTACCAGCAACCTACTGAGAGAGACTTGAAATCTATATATAGCCCTCCTGAAAAATGTTTCCTATGTTGTTAAACATTTCTAGAGCACGTTTCTCTGCAAAATTCTGTCAAGGAGGGCTGAAAGAGAACCTGAAACCATGACACAGAAGAGAGATGCGGAAGAACACCCCCAGAATGAACAGAGCCAAGCTCAACAGAGCTCTGCAGTGACAGAGATTTCCACCTGCATGTGACTTGTTCTAGATTTACAGTCTTATTGGATACAGGCTACACATCTGATCTTTCCTCCAACATACTTTATTCTCTTATTTTCAGACTGCTTTTAAGGTTTTTAAATGTGTAAATGCAACAGAATCACAGAATCACACAACTTCCCTAGTTGGAAGGGATCCAGGACGATCAAGTCCCACGTCAGACTCCACCCAGGACAACCTAAAAGTTAAACCACGTATCTCAGAGCATTGCCCAAACACTTTATGAATACCAGCTGGCTTGAGGCCATGACCACTTCCCTGGGGAGCTTGTTTCAGTGCATGACAACCCTCTCAGTGGAGAACCTTTTCCTAGTATATGAGGAGGAACTTCATTCCTTTGAGGTGCCAGAGCCCTGAAACAGGCTGCCCAGAGAGGTTGTGGAGTCTTCTCTGGAGACATTCAAACCTGCCTGGACACATTCCTGTGTGATCTGCTCTGGTGAACCTGCTTTAGCAGGCGGGTTGGACTGGATGATCTCCAGAGGTTCCTTCCAACCCCAGCCAGTCTGTGATTCTGAATCTTAATTTCCTCTGACGTAGCTTTAAGCCATTCCCTCGTGTTCTGTCACCAGAGAGAAGAAACCAGCACTTCCCCCACCATACTCCGTCACGAAAAAGCCGTAGACAGCAACAAGGTCATCCCTTGGTCTCTTCTCTAAATTGAACAAACACAGTACCCTGTAGTATCCTCATCTGTTCCTCGCAAGTCCTGTCTTCTCATCCTTTCACCACCTTTGTTGCTCTCCTTTGGACACATTTGGGTACTTTTATATCCTTGTGGAGCCCAAGACTGCACACAGTACTTGTGGCGAGGCCTCACAATACAAGTTAGATAATTACCAGACAATACAAGTCTGATAATAAACCGATTAACTGTTAAAGGCCAAAATCTTAATATGTATTTTTAAAATACTTTATACAACTTACAGCTATAAAGAAAGTCAAACCTTGCCTTCTTTGGTTTGCTGAAATGGCTCATGTAGATTGAGCTGTCTGAATTCCCAACCACTGACCACATGAGTAGGACAAGTAACCCTGGCAGCTTCACACACACAAAACGTGTCAACTCCTTCTCCCTCATTTTGATGTTCCTAGAGTCTCAACTATAACATATTTTAAAATCAATTTCAACTGAAAAATGTTGAGGTCAAAGCCCTCACATTAGCATAGCAAGGATCTTTCCTATCTATGAAAGCTCTGCATTTATGGAGCGCATCCACTCATCTGTAAGACAAGTGACCTCTGTCCTGGGCTGCACCACAAGGAGCATGGCCAGCAGGCTGAGGTGATTCTTCCTCTCTGTTCTGCACTTGTGAGACCCCCCCCTACAGTACTCCATCCAGGTTTGGGGTCCCCAGCATAAAAAGGACATAGACCTGTTAGAGTGAGACCAGAGGAGGCCACAAAGATGATCAGAGGGCTGGAACACCTCTTCTGTGAAGATAGACTGAGTTGGAGTTGTTCAGCCTGGAGAAGGCTCTGGGGAGACCTTATAGCAACACTAGAATAGAGTAGGAATAGGAATAATTTCAGTTGGAAAAGACCCTCGGGATCGAGTTAAACCATAACCTAACCTAACTCTAGCACTAAACCATGTCCCTAAGAACCTTGCCTAAAAGTCTTTTAAACCCCTCCAGGGATGGTGACTCCACCACTTCTCTGGGCAGCCTGTTCCAATACCTGACAACCCTTTCCAGGAAGAATTTTTTCCTAATATCCAATCTAAACCTTCCCTGGCACAAATTGAGGCTATTGCCTCTTGTCCTATCACTTGTTACTTGGGAAAAGAGACCAGAGGAGTTACAAGAAAGATGGAGACTTTTTATGAGGGCATGTAGCGACACAACAAGTGGCAACTGTTTTAAACTGAAAGATGGCAGATCTAGATTGGACACAAGGAGAAAACTGTTCATGAACAGAGTCTTGAGACACCGTAACAGGTTGCTCAGAGAAGCTGTGGATGCCCCATCACTGAAAGTGTTCAAGGCCAGGCTGGACAGGGCTTTGAGCAACCTGGTGTAGTGAAAGATGTCCCTGGTCACTGTAGGGGGGTTGGACTAGATAAGCTTTAAAAGTCCCTTCCAGCTCAAACCTTCTGTGCTTTTGTGATAACCAAAGTTTCATAGCTCATACAAAGCAGAACTAGAAACCATAGTCAGACACTGAATACAGCACACCCAAGTTATCATCCATACCACTATCTGTCCTCACCAAAGAAAAGAGTCCAAGATCAGAGGTTTCTAATACCACCCTGTTTGATACTCTGTTCCAGTGCAGCACTCTCAAAAACAATGACCAGCCCAGCCCAAATTATTGGCACAGTTTCTTTCAGCATATCTGAAAATTCCGCAAGTTTCCCAAGCCTGGGCTGACCCCACCTGACATCTGCACCAGCCATTGCCATGTAGGTGCACCAACCTTAGGTCCAAAACCAAGAGAGAACTGGCCGACAGATCTGTACTAAGAGTACGTTACCCCAATGTGAGGTGATTAAATCATGATTTAGCTCTGTCGTCTCACTCTTATGTCTACAGGCAGATCTTGTCATATTTTAAAATACTAGACCTGAAGGGCATCAAAAACCTCCTACAATAAACCCCACAAATAATACTGAAAAGTATGATCTTACAGAAGCAACTAGGAATAATATTATATATATATATATATATATATATATTTTTTTTTTTTTTTTTTACAGGATTTCAGACCGCCCCAGCACTGAGATCCCATTCTATCCCTTACATAGATCATTCCACTTGGACACCAGGGTTACACCAAGCACACATACTTTTCTGGTGACAGATAAATAAAAATAAAAGTACCACTGCAACATAATTTCCCCCCATTCAATTTTTTAGGGAAGGAGGAAACAGCCCAGTAAGCTGTAACTCTACAGACATTTTTCAAAGGTCTGTGGAAACAATCCTCCCTAAAGAATGGAGCTTGCCCTCAACATGTATTCTGTCCTCTACGTTTCCACACCACGTCCCAAAGGTTTGGATATTACGCATATATCAAAGTTAAAAGCAGCTTATTTTCACAAATTCCAAATGAAGTTCTCTAACCACCAACTGTAACAGCACCTTGCACCTTCAGGACACGGATGTGCAACATTTATTTACCAAGGGAAATCTCAGAAAAATATTCTCACTTTAGGCCAAACTTATTTTTTCTTTTTAGAACGACTCTGATAACTTTTCATCATTAACTGACATGAAAGCTGTAAATTTTCAAAGAACCTTATCATACAATACTACAGAGAAATCCAATGCCATATAAAAGCGTTTACTGAATAAAACTACTCAAGAAAATACTATCATCCCAAACAGTTGATATAGATTAAAAAATCGCCATCACAACCAGAACATCTCACAAAAAATGATTTGTTTCTGCAAGATGTCCTAGGAGAGTTGCTTGGTGAATTCAGTTATCAGCCATAAGAAACTGTGGCAACCACAGCATGAAATCCACGTCGTAACAAAACAGGATCAAACATCCCTGTGAACGCTGCAGATGACATTAGGCCCTGCTGCCATTTAGGATGAAAACAGGAAAACTTAGATGTTACGTTTAAATAGCAGAACCACAAGTTCTCGTAAACAAGCCATCTGACAAGTCCCAAAGTTTAAAGCACTAATTGTTTTCACAAACTGACCTGCCAAAGTGCAACTTCAGCTCCTCTCAGTGTTTGTTATAGTTGATTAAAGTTGAGAAAATAAATCAGGAGACTGCAAGAAGCAGGGGGGACCTTATCCTGAAGGCATTAGAAAACATTAGAGCTGGGCAGACTGCAGGAGAAAGGGAAAAAAACAACCAAGCTTCTTCTCCATCACAGGCACACTGCCATCACATGAAGAACAGCCTACCACAGTCTTTGTTAATATTTATACTTGAATTTTTTATTTCAAAATATTTCTCAGAAAAACCACAGCCACATAGTTTTAGCAGGAATGAAGGTCTGGTGCATCGGGCTCTGTCCCACCAGTTTTAACTCGAACAAAGCAAATACTGTAGAAGCAGCATGCGTGGACACAATACGACTCTTCTGCTCTTCTCAAGGACAGAAATACATTATGTTGCAGATTTTTGCTTAAGGACAGAGATGGCAGTACTAGTTGACTGATTTACTCTTTGTAACACCTGTAGATCTGGACAACACAGGTACTCATTAGTATTTGCAAAGCAAATAGTTACAGTGTAATAGCCCGTGTAGTTACTTTGTGCTTATTTTGGATTATCCTCCTGAAAATCAGAGACTAATAAGCATTAGTAAGGCATTATAAACCAGCACAGTCTAGAACTTCTCCTTGTTCAGGACATACTGGTAGAAAAGTTTACTGATTAAAAAAAAATTAAATAAATAAAAGAAAAACAAGGCAACGTTTTTGTCAGGGCAAGAATTTATCTCCTTCATACAGCGGAGCTATATGCAGTGACATGGCCTTTTCAAATTGTACTGTGGCAAACTTCGCAAAGTCCACCCACTCTGATAACAAATGAATGACACCAGGAACAAAACGAAGAAGTCGATCCCCGGTAGTGAGTAGATCACCAGCTCTTCCTGCTCTGTCACCGTGGATAAGAACACTGCAAGCCTTGGTTAATATTTTGACATTTCAAGGGGAAAAAACACCAAACCCCAACACAGCATTGAGTATTTTACTCCTTAACCCTGTAGTGCAAAGTCCCTTCCTTGCTCACTGTTACAGAACAACTTGCTTCCAAACAGTGATTGAGACAGAACGCAAAATATATCTTTCTGCCCACCGTCCTTGACTAAAAGGCTTTCTGAATATACTGACAGTGCAAAATGGATACCACACAAAATACAATAATTTCTGTTTCTGTTTAAAAAACATAATTGTGTGGTCAGTATTGATGGGTTTACTCCCTTTCCTACCCAGCTGCACAGCTCTGAACGTACCCATTCGAAATATCAAGACCCAGTTCAACTCTCTCAGGTGTCTCTGGAGACTGAAATGGATCTTTCCTCCCTCCTAAGAGAAGACTTTCCCCAATTTTATTGCACAGTCGTTTAAGGAAACCCATGCACAGTGTTTGGAATAAATGTCAACTCAGGACTTCAACCTCCCACACAAAGCTCTTGACCATTACACCAGAGCTGCAATTCCCTCTCCATCTATGCCCCTCCAGCTTTGTTTCTTCTTTGCTAAGAAGAAATTCTGAAGGAAGGAATAAGAAGCTCACTATTTAAACTCCTGGCCATTCTCCCAGGAGACACATACATGAACTTCCTCAGGAATTGAACCCAGCTCTGTCACACCCTGGAAAAATACACTTGCTAACCTGATCCCAGACACAGACAGAAATTGCCATCTCTGCTTGCTTTGCTTGAAAAGGAAAAAAGAAAAAAGCAGAGGGTACATTATTTATAAGAATTTTTTTAAAGGCTCTGAGCTTCTGCCTTCGAGAAGGAACTCCAGGCTGTATAACACAACCTTTCCAGAGAGCTGAGCGAGATACACTTGCTCCTGAATGGGTGGTAACTTAAAATATAATCTTGCCTTTTTTGCTTCCTACTTTCCAATTTACATGACTCCCCACTCCATATGCTGTTTTTCTAGATCCTGTTTTGCGATGCACCAATTCTCACATCAAATTATTTGCAAGTATTGTAAAAGAGCCCTAAGATGCTGTTCAGTGAGGTCCACACACCTTTAAACCTGCAGTTCTCCACTTCCACATGGCGATTCCTAATTTACATCACAAAAAACGTGGACTTAGGCAAAAAACGAATCTTCGAGTTTTCTCTTATTTTCATTATTTTCTTACTTCAACCATGTCTGGAAACATTCAGAGCATATTACTTAAGAGCTTATCCATTTAAAATCTTGCCATCTTAGAGCAAATTTTTGAGCCGCCTTCCTGTCCTTCCATCAGAAGCACAAGCAAAATCTGCCTCCTGACCGAGCAAAAAAACCCAGAATAATTCTTACATTATCTTCTTATGATACAAGAGCTGCTACTGAACTTGTTGCTCGGCTTTCAGTCCCAGATAACAGTGCAAAACATACAGAACATCTAATGAACTGCTATAGCTAAGCATAAAACAAAGGATATAGGATATGTAGCCAGTTTTCTACACTCAGAGAAGAATCACTATTCATAAAGCTAATGAAGGGAAAACACTCAGTGAGACTTGGATTTACATTTAAGCTGGGCAAGTGTACAAAAGCATCGCAGGCTTAACTTCTCAAAATTGAACAAGATGCCAAGCAGATAGGAAACAGGTCACAAGAGGCCTGTAAAGCAAAGAAATGTAGTTTATCTTCAGTGAAACAAAAAACGGGGAAACCTCACGGGAGAAAACCCAAAAATCAGTCCAAGGCAGTCAAAACAAGAAAAATTAACTAGGTAGCATTATTTCAGATGGGCAATGGATGGGTAAAAATGCATTCCCCAAAGCAAGATGGAAGAGTATAACAGAGGCCCGAGGACAAGTTTTATCCATGCTATATCACCAGAAACAGTCCTTCAAAGCATCCAGTTCAAATTTGGTCTCTTAAGCTTTAACACTGATCTCTACAGAATGCAGCAATAACGTTTCAACCATTACAAATGAATTTCACAAACTTAGGAAATCAATTATCATCTGGGTTAGACACACATCTCAACGTCATGTAAAGTCCCAATGACCAAAAGTGTATCTTGGTTACAAAGACACTTGTCCTACCTTGAGAAACTCTATAATATTATGAATCATATAATCATAGAATGATTTAGGTTGGAAGAGACCCTCAAGGTTGAGTCCAACCATTAACCTAACACTGGCACTAAACCATGTCCCTAAGAACCTCACCTACACCTCTTTTAAACACCTCCACTATGTGTATTATAGGTATTATATATGGTATATAGTGTATCATGACTATACTGAGTGCAGCAGAAAAAACAAGAGAGCTTTAGATTTGATAAGTAACATTCTTGACATTTGAAAGATAAGACTAAAACTATTGCTTAAATCAGCTCTGATTTTTGATACATTTATCAGTACAGCCATAATAGGTCATTTCTTGCATTCCAATTGTAATATTTTTGGAAACAAAGAAGAGTAACTCCCATTTCCTGCTCTTCCCTTACCTCATGTGTGTGCTGTCGAATCACTAACTGCAGATATCACACATAGCTGATCCCACAGCATTTCACAAGCTCCACTTGCATCAGCCTTGAAAATTTTCACTAGGAGAGCCAGCTCAGAATTATTATCTGCTACTTCTGAAGCAACAACATCCCGTATCAAAACGTCTGAAGTCAAACTGCCTGCTCCCTGAATTTCTGTTCCAAAGCTGTGACTTACCTGAATCAACTATGTTTTTCAACAATCTGTAACAGCAAAAATGTTTAAAAATAGTTCTCGGGTAATTATCCTCTATAAGGTAATTCTAATGTGTTGTGCTGCTACTGTCATTGTGTTACATCATTTGAATTTCATGTGGTGTTCTGAAAATAAGAGTTACACAACACTGTGCTCATCTATATATTAATGTTCAATCCATTATTTTAACTCTAGGATCCAAGTAGCCAACCTGGCCAGGTTGCATTCCTATACTCACAAAGCCATAAACATTTTAAATCTGAAGAAAAACAAAATTTCACCAGCTCCACTTTTACTTTACGATTTTTATGCGACCTTTTGAATACCTGGTGCTAATGGCACAACAGTACCAGAAAAACAAGTTACTACAGTCTCTGTATAATCTCGCAATAGGCAATAAAACAAAGTATCCGTGGATGTAAGGTGAATCAAAGACACCTCATGAAATAAAGCGCCTATATTATTTTCTAGAGAAAGACTTATCCTTAAATAAATCTGAGAATAATAAAAAAATCCTGATAGACAAGTTCACGAATGAAAGGAATAACATGCTAGTAACCAGCATGCTTGAATGCTGAGCTTGGCTTTCTTAGGTATGAGACACGAGTAGTTAATATGCACTTTAACGAATCCCATCATCCAGCATGAGCCAAACTTAAGAGAAGGATGGACTCTGCAAAGATCTTAACTGTCGACAAGATTTATGAAAACAGGCAACCAGACAGAGAAGACACTACCTAATTTAGTGCCCTCATTAATGCTGTATGGTTCAGTACCAGTGTTAGACACCAGGGAATCCACAGGGCTGAAAGATATACTAAACACACCAACCATGAGAAAAACTTCAACACAAGCTTACATCTGACCAGATTCAGACAGACAGTGCTGCAGACAAAAAATTTTCACCAGTGGCACTGCTCACATCTGGCTTAAAATTTCAGCTCACATTGGTCTGTCACTGGAAGGAATTTCAACTTCCCAGTTCCATACTGATCAGGACTCAAAAACAGATTTCCAGGGGCAATTCAGGCACCTGGAATATTTGCAACTAAGGATTTCAAAATAGTCTGCTGCATTATTTATCACCTACCAGGGTACAAATGGAAAATGCAAATTTAAAAGGTGAAGTTAAAGGCTGACAATACGTTTTTAAAGCTAAAAAGAAAACAGTAACTGCCCCATTTCACCCCATACCCAGGGTCAACCTCTCAACCTCAAAGTACACTTTGCACTAAGTGTTTTACTGACAAGTGGCAGGGCTTGAAATAGGTCAGTCAGTCATTAAAAAAAAAAAAAAAAAAAGAGAATTCTCTAATTAGCTCTACATTATCTTTGTAATCACCAATCATCACCTAAAGCGAGAAAGATAAAGAAAGGTCACTGATTTTCCTGTATAATTTGGCCATGTCAAATGAGCCCTCCAATCTAGAAGTAATGCCACAAATTCACAAAGTCAGCAACCTACAGCTCTCACAATTTTCACAAAAGGACTATGTTTACATCAAGCTCCCCCAAAAACTTAAAAATATGGCAGGATCCATCATATAATATACCTTGCCAAGAGAAGTGGCATCACACTGAACCAAAAGCAGCTTTCAGAAGTCAAAGTAAAGTAACTTGAAAACAAAAAGTATAGTGCTTGCATAAATATATGTAGAACAAACCACAACACCAGTGCTGTCAGAAACATCAGCTGATGTCCTTCTAAGACTAAGCTCTATGACTCCTAGAGGGTCTTGGATCCTGATGACAAGAAAAAAGGCAAATATCACATCCACCTTCTGGAAGGGCAAGAGGGACAGTTCAATTATACAAAAGGCTCTCCCAGACCAGAGACCTTTCTCTCAATCTGCAAAAGGAACAAGTGATCTGGACTACATTGCTCTCCAGGAACTAATCACCAGGTCTTTTCCTAACAGACACCTGTTTTCAAGGGGTGTGAAGCTTTCTCATAATGTCTCAAGGAAAACACCTACATTATCTTTCACTTTTCAAATGCTGCCCCATTTTCCCCACCAGCTCCAGATGAGCAGATGAAGGAGGAATTACCATCACCTACAGAACTTTATTTCAATTTGGATAGCTACTTCTCCGCTATGACATGAAATTAATTTCCTTTTTCATACTAAAGACCACAACAGAAATACTTGTAAACAAACCTACTGTAAGAACTAGCATGGTCCAAATCACTGTAATACCTGAATTTCAATAAATAAAACACAAAATCATCCATGGGTCACTCCTACCTTGATCTACCTTGTCCACAATGAGAACAGTGAACAAAATAAGCAACATATAGAGCTCTGAGAGCCAATCACCACCTATGGCTGATAACCCCATAGAGCAATTGGCACAAGTGAGACACAGGTTAAGTGTTTTTGTTATCGTCAGTGCTACAGGAACATACTCTTTGTTTATATCACAGTAGCAGCTAAAAAGTCAGTCAGGGACACATCCCATACCTTATATGTTATACAGACAGAGGAGAAAATAAAAAAGAAGTAAATGCAATTCACTTGGGATAGTAATTAAAAGGCATATTCACTTGATTAAATTTAGGTACCTGAGCTAAGATGCTAATCTGACCACAATTTATACATAACAGAGAACACAGAGCAGCCTAAATCCACATTTGCCGAGATGCATGTGGTTCTCTTAACATCAGACAGGGGTTAGGGTCTGAACTAAGGTTTCACTAAATAGTCGGAAGTGCAATGGTGTGAATTCCCCTCCCCGCTCCATCAGAATGAAAAAATGCACACAAATCAAACGGGGAAGGTAGGGTGGAAACATGGAAACAGAAATGAACTAAATGTAGTGGAAGAATGAAGTCCAGTTAGCTATTTATCCAATTAATTCCTAATACTAATTATTTCTAAAAAATCACTATCGTATCAGTGGATATAGATGTTTGTTATAGCTACAGTATTTGAATTACAGCCGAATTTCAGATGAGCAATTTAAAATTATTGAAAGCAAGCTGCATTTTGTGTGCCACTGATGTTACCCACATCACCCCAAGCCGCACAGTCTACAAGCTTTATATCTTTTCCTGTGTACACACAAGCGTGGGAGCTGCTGCCACCACAGGCAAGCATGAACAAAAACAAGTTTAAAAAACATGTTCCTAAAAGAGGGATGCATAAGATAGGGCAGCCTGAACGAGAGAGCAAGCAGCTTGTAACTTCCAGTGTTTTAGACGGGGAATTTCCAACCGATGTTTAAAATAACTGCTATGAGCTTAACTTAAAGATCACAGGTACTATCTAAAGCACAGTCTGCTTTCAACTTCTGCTATGCGACAGATGTCAAAGCGTCAACTGCTATGAAAATCACTTTAGTACATGCAAAATAGCATCTTAATGTTTAGGGAACCGAACCAAGTATTTCAGCCTCATTTTATTTTCTGAATTACTTCACACCGCGGCGTCGAGACCAAGAACAGCCAGTCTATTTACAGACAAAACAGTTCACAAACTTTTAACTGCGGAAACCCGTGCAATCCCTCCGAACTCCAGGCTTTCACGGTAACTACATGAAGCAAAATCACCATCATCACGCAAGCCGGTGTCTCTTAAGACATCCCAGCTGCCTCACCTCGCTCCCTTGGGTGGACTGTTGGGGCACTGACACCGGTGTTTCTCCCCCTTGCAGAGCAGCAATAAGGGAAGGCGAGAGGCAGGAGGTACCGGCCGCTCTGCCCGGCCCGCCGCCGGGCTCACAGGCCGAACTTCCCGGTGCTGGCTCCCGGGAGCAGCAGTTCCCATAGAAACCAACGCCGGGGTCGGGACTGCGGGGGGAAGCGCTGCCCGGCCCGGCTGCTGACAGCGCCCGGCCCCGCCGCCCGCGGGGCTCCCGGCCCGCCCGGGGAGCCGGGCACGGCAGCTGGGCAGGGCGAGACGTGCGCGAAATTATATTCTTAAGAGGAAAAGAAACAAACGAACAAAACCCACCCAACAACAACAAACACCTCACCACTCTCAGAGGGAAACAAATATAAATAAACGCGCTTGGCGGCAACAGAAAGCTGGAGTGTTGCTCCCCACGCTGCCCCGCACGGCCTCCCGTGCCCCGGGCCCGCCGCCAGGCCCCGCGGGGCGGCCGCGCTGACAGCTCCGCGCCGCCGGAGCTCGCCCTCCGCGCACCTCCTTTAACACCCCCGGCCGCTTCCCGAGGACGAGGCCGCCCCGCGGGTCGCGCTGGGGCGCGGAGAAGCCGCCCGCCTGTTTGTACCTGTTGCGCTCCGCTCCGCCCGGGCGGCTGCTGCTGCTGCTGCCGCCGACTCCTCCGCCTCCCGCGGCGGCGGCGTCAGCCCCACAACATGGCGGCGGAGGCGGGGGCCGCCCGGGAAGGAAAGGGGGAGGGAGCCGGGGCTGGCGGGCACGGGTTGAGGGCGTCGCTGGGCGCCGGCTCCGCGCCCAGAGTCGTGTGTGAAGAGTTCCCTTGGCGGAGCGCGGCCACGTCCCGAGGGGCGGGCGGGCAGCCCCGGGCAAGGGGGGTATCAGTACTGGGGGTGCGAGGAGCCTGAGTGCAGGGTCACCTTTCCCTGAGGTGCTGCCTCCCGGCTTGGCCCAAACTAACCGAGTAGTTCTGCCGGGATCCGACAGAGATGTCCAGATGTCTTCACCCAGATCAGGTTGCTCAGACCCCGTCCAGCCTGGCCTGGGATGTCTCCAGGGATGGGGCATCCACCACCTCTCTGGCCAACCTGGGCCAGGGTTTCAGCACCCACAGTGTAACAAATGTCTTCTTCATGTCTAGTCTGAATCTCCCCTCTTCTAGTTTAAAACCATCACCGCTTGTTCTGTTGTAACATGCTCTTCTAAAAGGTCTGTCCCCAAAGGACGATTCCTGCAAAGTCATGAGCTACCAATTACAGACCTTAACTAACTAATTTACCACATCTTTACTGAAATTTTTCTCACTATTGATTCCAACCACTGTCTCCCCATCTGCCCCATAAATTATTTATTTTCTTTATAGTTTTCTAGCTGTATATATATGTTTTAAAAGGTAATAAACTCCAATATCAGACTTATCTCAACTGTTAGTTTCTCGTGGAAGCTGGAAAGCTGGTGCCTCTGGTTGGATCATTCTGCTGGAGAAGGACTCCCAGATGAAGCTAATCATTCCACGCTGTGCACCCCGGGGAGAGGGACGGCAGCACCCTTGGGTGCTCCTCAGTGGGAAGCGTGTCCCGCTGGGCTGGGAGGAGCAGGCTGGCACCAGGAGCTAAATCCAGCTGGTGCCAGGCACTGCTCAGCATACTGCAATATGTATCTTTCAAAAAATGTAAAGAATTCTATAGAAAGCACATGCATGGAAAATGCCATCATTTTTTAACATTCAACATTGTCCTTCAGTGAGTGGATCCTGCTGTGTACGGAAGATTACAGCGCCTTTCTGCTATGTTTTTGCCGTGTGGATAATTACATATCACCTTTGTACAGAGCAGATTTTTCCAGTGACTCATTCTTCTGGGTTCTTAATGAGCCTTTCCAGTTTGTTACACCTTTTATCATTCATCGTGATTCCAGAATAGTCATGTTATTGTGCCATGCAATGGTCACAGCCACATACTAGCACATACTACCCTTCAGTATTTTTGCTTAGACACCTAATGTTTGCATTCGCTGTTACAGCTGCCACATTGCATTGGCAGCTCACATTCATGTATTTATCCCTTATGATCTCCTCAGCCCTCATCTGATTTAAAGCTTTTGAAGATACAGCATTTTTCTTCTTTACTCCCAGCCCAAAAGCATGCTTTGTATTTTTGTTCCTACGCACGGCCAGCAGCCTCAGCTTTGATGCATAGATGTTTGCCATGTGGGTGACTTAAAACACATGTTGTTCAAGGGGCACTTGCTGACTTTGGGATTTAAATCACTTAGTAGCCACCAGCCCAAGTGGCTTTGGCTGTTTTGAAGTGACCTGCAAATTTCATGAGCAATGAAATTCCAAATAAGTGAGATAACAGCCAGCCCTGGGTAAAGAATAGACTCATTCGGAGTCCAGTTAAAAAGCCTCTCATCTGACAAATTTTCATTTTAATTACTTTCTAATGTCTCTTCAAATACAGCCTTTAATCTGTTTAGTACATATTATAGTTCTAAATGTGGCTTTGTTGAGTAGGTAACACCTACAGCCTGCTTTGGATTGAAGATAAGTGCTTGTATTGAACATAACAGTCTACAGGTTCATAAAGGCTATTGTTGAGAGGATTAAGATAACAATAAACCAGATAAACATGTTTCTTCTCATAGGAAGCAAAAGATCAGGTTACTGATTACAGTAGTAAAGCATTAGGAAGGGCAGTGGAAAAATCTATCAACAAAAGTCTCTAAGAACAGGTTAGACAGATACCTGTGAGAAGTGCGGTAAATATAGTTGATCCTGCCTTGAACACTGAACCAGGTGTCTTCTCAAGGAACCTCACGGCTCTTTTCTTCTATAATGAATGTTACTGCCAGGTCCTTGGCCCCGTCCAGTGTGACGTGTCCCACTGGACAGAAGGCCACACAGAAAACCAGGGGGAGATTTGGGAAGCATCACCAAGGTGCCGGTTATGTGGTCAGCCATGTGTTTTGTGTGCATGATGAAACGGAAGATTAATCACATGGAGGGTGAGTTTTAATGTATATATAGTTGATTTTAATTTTATATACAGTTCTGGAACTGCTTAAGCCTATGGCTAGGTTAGAATACGGCCTTTAGTGACTCTTATTACCTGCTCTGCTGCCTCCATTGCTTCTGTTGCAAACTCCAGCAGAAACCAGGGAGACACCTGGAAGCTCTAACGTCTTAGCTTTGAACACTGACCCTAGAACACAGCGTGCAAATTTTGTACCCTAACAATGTCAACTATCAAGTACATATTTTGATATTTTGCCTTCTTCAAGACTGGGAATGAGACTTCTTATATGATATTGAAAAAATCCCTTATTACTTCTCTACCCCATCTGAAAACATACTGCCATCTGAAGATAAGTTATTAAACTTACTAAAAAGAATGACAATCAAACATAGCTCTCAACCATTGCTTTTCAGGTGACAAAGTGCACAAAGCAAGAAGCATATAAACAACATTGGGATACTTGATTCTGAATATATGACATATGGGAAGGACCCATCTGTGTTATTAATGTTATGCGAGATCCCTATAGACAAACAGCAATGTTGATCGTTTTGAGATAACCACAGATGTTGGCCAATACCTCCTCTGCTACAAAACTGAAGCCAGGAGAAGCTGCAATACTGTGAGCTTTGTTGCCTGGGAAGGCAGAAGTTAGAGAGAATCCAAAATTCAGCTGACTCCCTAGAGAGAAAACCTTAAGTAATTAGCATATCAAAGCTTTATGTATTCTTATTCTAGACAAGCTGAATGTCGTTTCATCTGCATTACCACAAAAAAAACAGAGCTAAACAGAGGTATTAGAACAATAAACATCTGTAAGATTAATTAATTAGCAGGAAGAGGAGCAGGACTCACAGGCTGCTGTGAAGACACATTTGAATGCAGCAGCCCCTCAGCCACCCTTCATTGTAACTGGAGAGTGTAGACGTCCAAATTTTAGTGTGAACTATAAAAAATGCACCCTTAAGTGAAGCTGAACTCTTACCCAACCTGAGAAGACTCATACAGAGCTGTTTTTTCAGCCATGTCTGAGCCATAAACTAGTCCTACATCTAGTTTGTATAATTTTTTTTGTTTTGTTCTTAACTAGTAGCCACATTGTAATTTCTTTAAAATGAAGAATTTTGTCCTCTGGTTTGCTAGAATGAAATTTGTTTCCATTCAGAGTTTGACTGCTGTTTAAAGTATGTTCAAAGGAAAACTTTTATGAAGGAGTTTCTAAAGGCACTGTTGCAGATTCTGCCTTTGTGAATCTGGGTTTTGGGACAGTGTTTTTTGCAAGCTCCTACATGCAGTTTTGGGGGCTGATGGCAAGTACTAGGTGAAATGGAAGTCTCTTCTGGTGGTAGTTGGAACCTTCTAGCAAGGAGCAGACAGTGGCAAAGCAACTTAAAACTGCAGGAATGAATTTGTTTGTCTCAGAAGGCCTTTAAGGTAAGGGAAATTACTTAATAATAACTAATGAGTAATAGAAAAGGCAGCTGAAAGGAGAAGAAACCGATGTTACGATAGCATAGAGACTTGTTCCAGACACAGGGGCAGGGCTGCAGCACAGCAGCTGCCCAGAAGCGACCAACTAAGATGAAAGGTGGGAGAGAAGCAGAAAAGAAGCAGGATTTACTCTAAGCAACGTCTCATCTATTATTATTATGTTATCCTTTACTATCCTGCATGTCCTTGGTATATCCGAGCCAAAAGCCAACATACAACAGCAAAACCTAACAAGATATAATGAAGATAGAGGAACCAGAAATAATAAAAGTAACTCAATTTTCACATTAAAGTTTTACTTTTCAATCATTATCTGTCCTCAATTGCCTGTTACAGGCAATTTTGCTGTCTTCAGAGGAGTAAGGGAAGATCTCCACTGATAGCAAAGGAGATGACAAGTAAGGTTGCTTGGCCTGAACCGAGCGCCAGTAGGTAATAGGACTTCTTCCTTGCTCTTGGTTTACTCCGTAATATTGCTTATTTTCTCTGCTGTGCTGCAGGAAAACACACGAGAAGTGAATGCTTTATTCTCCCTGTCCAAGCCCTCTGACCAGGCAGTGTCTAAGCTTGTTTGCAGACGCGTTTCTGCAACTGTATGTTTAAAACATACAAAGTTAAGCCAGAACATAAATGAACATCAGAAATCAGTTACTGCCAAGAATAAGCCACGTTTTGTGGACAGATACTGATCAGGGATCAAGGAATGTAAAGCAACAACTATTTCTGAATGGTCAAAAAGTAATTGCAGCATAGCAATCTGCACAGGTTCATCATGTGGTGTCCTGTTTAATTTTGCTTGCTAATGAAAGGCATTTCCTCATATGGAGAGTCCAGCTTGTTGTCCCAGCTATAAAAAAATAATTAGAAACGGCCACACCTGCTTGATGATTGACAGCTCTGACCCCTGTATTCGATTCAACTCTATTATTCATGCTAAATTTCCTTTTGCACCTTCTCTTTTTGCCCTCTGCTAACACAGAAACAATGAGCTGCTGCCGGGTTTCATTTTTGCATCAGTATTCAACTGTTTTCTTCCTTTTGAGCAATGCTAGATACTGTCTTTAGCATAGATCTTTATTTAAATGTGGTGGCACAAAACACAATGGGATAAACAAAAGGACAAATTAATATTTACTTTCCACACCTCACACAACAGGACTGGTTATTGCTGACGTAATAACTCATCAAAAGGTATAGAAGGCACAAAGCACATGCTGCATCAAAAAGACACTTCTGGAGATGCTGTTTTGGATTCTGAACCAGAAACCCAAACAGTTTTTAAAACAACAAATAGTACGTGCTACTGTATTAATTTGCGTGATTTTCTGTTACTTAATACAATACAATAAAATACAATAAAATACAATATCCATATCCCAACTTTGTTCCCTGCCAAGTACATATACTATTTTGTAGGGAATGGAAAGCTGGACTGTATTTGTCCAAAGCATGGCAAAGGCTTCTTTGCCTACTGCACTGAAATGATTCTGAGGTCTATTGAACATCTGTGTAACCATAAAGAAAGCAGATTTCCAGACAGGCCAGAATGTGTTGTGAAGGAAGGTGGCGCTGACTCATGCAGATTGAATTATGGCAAATCAAATTTTGCCAACTGCTGAGCAGACACGCGAGCTTTAGTTGCAAAACTTAACTGCAGTGCAGGCAGGAAGGCAGCAATATTCAATGAATTTCATGAGTTTCAAGTGCTGACAATAACACAGTGGTGGGGCTAAGCAAGACTATTTGTTGCAATTTGCAACACTTATGTTGTAATTAGTAAATAATATCTTGGTAAACCAGAGTTGCAAGTTCATTTCAGATGCATTTGCTTCTCCACACTCATGTTTTAACATAAGCCAAGAAGCCGGTCTCATACCAATAGGCTGCTATCCCTACTGCATTTGCTGTAAATGATTTCTTTTTCCCAAAGCTCTCAGTTTTAGGTGCTAGAAACATGTAATTTGGTACATATTGTTAGGTTATGTGGTAAAAGCTTGTGTACATGCCCACAGAGAGACAATTGTGAGGAAGACCAAGCAATACCCTGCCCAGATACTCATCACTGGGGCCACCAGCCCATCAGGGACCCATCTCCATGAGCCCAGAAGAGCGCAAGGGCACAATGAACAGAATCACAGCATGGCTGAGACAGAAAGGGACCTCTGGAGATCATCCAGTCCAACCCACCTGCTAAAGCAGGTTCACCAGAGCAGATCACACAGGAATGTGTCCAGGTGGGTTTGAATGTCTCCAGAGAAGGAGACTCCACAACCTCTCTGGGCAGCCTGTTCCAGGGCTCTGGCACCTCAAAGGAAAGAAGTTCCTCCTCATGTTTAGATGGAACCTCTTTTGCTTCCGTCTGTGCCTGTTGCCCCTCATCCTGTCATTGGGCACCACTGAAAAGAGTCTGGTCCATCCTTGTGACACCCACCTTGAGATATTTATAAACATTGATGAGATCCCCTCTCAGCTTCTCTTCTCCAGGCTGAACAGACCCAGCTCTCTCAGTCTCTCCTCATAAGAAAGATGCTCCAGACCCCTCAGCATCTTTGTAGCCCACCACTGGACGCCCTCTAATTCCTTGTCATTCTTAAACTGGGGAGCCCAGAACTGGATACAGAACTTCAGATGCGGTCTCACCAGGGCAGAGTAGAGGGGAGGAGAGCCTCCCTCGACCTGCTGGTCACACTTTTCCTAATGCACCCCAGGTACCATTGACTGCCTTGGCCACCTGGGCACATTGCTGGCTCATGGTCAACCCCTGGTCCTTCTCTGCAATGCTGCTTCCCAGCAGGTCCACCCCTGGCAGGCCCACCTGGCAGGGTGATAACCCAAGTTACAGACTCCAGAGGAGCAAACACCCTCTCTGGGCCTTTCCCAGGGCTCTTCCAGCAGAGCCATCAGCCCCAGGGGCCAGGAGTGAAACTCCTCAAGGTGAGTCTTGGAGCAGCCCTCCAGGACAACAGGTGCTACTGCCTCGGGGATCTGCTGCACTTCATGGGATGCAGGGGAAGGGCATTTTAGCAATGCACAGGACTTACGGAATGTTTAGGGGAGGAATCAAAAGTGGGGAAGGGAGGAACAAGTGTGGAAAGTAGAGAGGCCTTGGGGGGATCATATGTTCAGGTGCCAGCAACTGAGGAGACTGGAATCCAGGGACCAGCACTACTCTTAAGTAGTGCACCTCATGGTCTGTGACTCTCACCTGAATTTTGTGAGGTTCTCTGGAATTATGTGTTGCTTTTAAAGGCTGAATGATATAAGAAACAACTTTGAAGTACATAATCTCAGATCTTTCAGGACATTTTGTAAATTGCTGTGAAACTGAAAATTTTCCAGATTGAAAGATTTCTGAAAGGATGCAGGCATACTATAGTGGAAATAAGACAGGCAAAGCAGTATATGAGAGTAGTGATTAATAACATAATTGATAGGATCAGAGATGCATTTACAGGGCAAACAGATGGCTTTGGTTTGAAGTCTGCACAGAAGGTCTGTGTTGATGAAACACAGAATTTTCCCGTGACTGTGACTCTTGCTCACCAGATGTGATGCTGATAGTCTGAGACATTGCTGCCCTCCTCTGCCTGACGTTCTGCTGGACTTTTCTGCAACAGAAGCAAATACAAACTCTACTCCCAGCTGCTCCAACTGAAAACACTGTGCTGTACCTCCAATTAGTGGCTTAACATTGTTGCATTCAGAGGGCTGGATCTAGTTTTGAAGCATTTTGCCAAAACGGAGTTGCCCTTTTCAATTTAGGGTTTTTCTGCTCTTGAAAGTTGTTTCAGAAGAGTGTTAAGTCTTTCAGAGCAAGTCACTTTGTAACTTACGCTGACTTTAAAGTTTAACAGAGTTCAAGTCAGAGCTGAAATCAATGGAGTGTGAAAAGAGACCGCATTATCGGCTATTAATGCTTCACTTGAATTTTCATGCAAGGTTTGTCTTGTTTTCATGCTGCTTCTTGCTTTGGTAAGAGAAACCTGCAACAATTTACTGATCTACTTCACTGATCTCTTCAGAGCCTTTCTTAAAATTCATTTGTCTGAAGAAATTTATGATGGTCAGACTGCAGAGTCACTAAACAGCATCAGTTGCCTAGTAACTAATGGTTCTAATATTTCTGTCCAATAATCTTTACCTGTCTGTCATCTTTAACCTTGAACTCTAAATAGTTTAAGGCAAAATTATCTTTTTGTCCTATGTCAGCCATGTCAGGAAAAGGGCTTTTACTTCCTGATAAAACAAATTCATTAGCACTTGGCACTGTCAGTCCTTCCAAAGAGATACTATGCTGCATTGCTGCAGTTGAATTTACTTTTCCTATTCTGCACTGGGATCACCTTGATTGGAAGCCACTGCCGAGATTAATATCTTGGCACTTTGCATGTGTATTAATTAACCGGAGTGACAACTGCAAACATGGCAGTTTCAACCTGCTGGAAATAGCAAGTGTACGATTGTTGTGTCCCATGCTTCTGCCACGCTGAAGTCCTGGACCATTTTGTTTTACAAGGAGCCAGCCCGGTCCTGCCTAAGTAGCACTCGCTAGATTGAGAGGATTTAAAATCAGATGAAAAAGAAGAAACTCTCAAGACTTAATAGAGAGATACAGCAAAGTAAAGGAGCCCTCTTGCTGTTGTAAGAATGTCAGAATAACATTAGGTTCCTGGGAAAACTCACAAGATCGATGTTTAGCATTGTGAAGTCTTCATTAGTGCTGGAGTAGTAAACAAGAAAAAACTTAATCAGCATTATTCCAGGTCAGTCTACATCAGCAAACTCTGAATTGTCCAGATTACAATGGATAAATTCAATATACTTGTGCATCCCCAGACTATCCTGTATCTCATCCCTCAGTCACAGAAACCACACAGTGCATCAATTTCACAGCTATAAGGCACCTTTGAATCAGAGCTTACAATAAGTCAGTTTCAGGTGCAAATCTATAGAAAAGTTTAGTTCTAATGCTGGCAGATCTAATTAATTTTTTCCCCAAGACCCCCAGCCTTCTTCAGTGCAGAAGATTAATAACGCTTGCAAGACGAATGGTGCTTACTGAATTGTTACATTAAAGTTTTTGTAATCCTTGTTATTCATTGTATAGCCTTGATCTTTATTTAATACACTCCATTAAGAACCAGTGCCATTTAAGATATTTTTCTCTTGGGTTTTTATGTTGCTCTTTCTGGAATGGGCGCTTCACAGATAAAGCTGCTTCATCTAAGATTCCTGAGGCAAGTTTAATATTAGTATCTTCATCTTACAGATGAAGGACAGAAAGGTGGAACAATTTAAGCAAGAACATTTCAAACACCCGCTATTCTTGGATATTTCTCTTGAGATACAAAGGCCTTACTTGAAGGACTTTCTCTGTGTAGCTGTTGTGGTTTCTTTTGAGGCTGGATGTGTTTTCTTTCCACACAGCTCAAGTCAGCACCAAAATGAGAGGCTGGTACCAGCTACAGTGCAACGCTTCACCATGCAAAGCAATTTACATCATCCCACCTTCCTCCTGTTCCCAGCCATGAGTTCCCCTCCCCTCGCACCAGCGCTGGCACCTGCAGCAAGATAAACATAAAGAAAACAAAAGGTGCGATTAGTTTTTGACAACAAGCTATGGAATAAGCTTTGTATTTATAATAATTTAGTAATAGAAAGTATATTTATTAATTATTGGTTTATATTATTTATAATTCTGAAACATATATTTATGAATAATTATGCATTGGTAAATATCTATTTTTATTTATCTAATTTACATAGCATATAATAATAGTAAAATATTATCTGTGAAGTAATTATTAATTGTATGGTTATTACAAATTGACATTATTTATAATTTATTTTACATTTTAGACGTTATTATAAATGATCATAAATTATTATCAATTACATATATTACAAATTATTATCAATTACGTATATAACAACAAAACTGTGTAAGTTTCTCCTGTTCTCACAACCAGCAGCGGCAGCACCCACCACAGCGGTCCCCGCCACAAACAGGCCCACAGCCCTCAAAACAAATCCCACTTTTACGCATTTATGATTAATTAATTACCGGCAAAAAAGCCTCCTGCTTTCTACCTACGGGACACCTCCCCTGTCCCCACAGCACCCGCTCCCGCGTCCCCGGCTTCTCAAGGGTTAAACGCGGGGACACGCCCCCTTATCTTCATTGGACAACTGTTGTCCGTGCCCCGCCCACCTCCCGGCGGGCTGAGGCGAGGAGGGGTTTGTGCAAAGTGAGGGCGGAGCTTAGGGGTCGCCGCGCAGGCGCGCAGAGCAGGGGATTCGTGCGGCGGGTCCGTGGCCGGTTCCCCGGGCGGGATGTTCCGCCGGCCCCCGCGTAACTTCCGCGGCCGGCGGCGAGCGGCCTCCAGCGGCAGCAGCGAGGAGGAGCCGCCGGTCACTGCCCCCCCGCCGCCAGCCCGCCGCCCTCCCTCCGATTCCGAGGGCGAGGGGGACCCCGGCAGCGCCGTTGCGTCTCCCGACGAGGGCAGGGCCGGCGCGGCGGAGGGGCCGCTGCCCCCGGAGGAGCCGACGGGCAGCCCCGGGAGCCGGCAGGAGAGTGGAAGAGGCCGAGGGCCGCGCCTCCCAGGAGCTGGGGCCGGGGCCGGGCCGGCGCGGGGGGGAAAGGCGCTGCTGAGCTTCGGTGGGGAAGAGGAGCGGGATGGTAAGAAAACACGCGTAAAAGTACTTTGAAGGTTATGTACGTCCGTGTGCTTTGGGGTGGGAAGCTCGTGATCGTTTTTTAGAACTGGAGAAAGCCAGAGAAAATAAGCGGGGTGTGACTGCACGATTAGGATAGTTAACGATGAGCGAGCTTAAATAACTGAAATGTTCAATTGGCTCTTCCGGGATGTTGCTTTGGTAGTTGGTCACAGAATCATAGAATCATTTTGGTGGAAGAGACCCTCAGGATCATCGAGTCCAACCATAACCCAACTCTGGCACTGAACCATGTCCCTAAGAACCTCGTCTGCATGTCTTTTAAATCCCTCCAGGGATGGTGACTCCACCACTGCCCTGGGCAGCCTGTTCCAATGCCTCACAACCCTTTCCAGGAAGAAATTTTTCCTAATATCTGATCTGAACTTCCCATGGTGAAACTTGAAGCCATTCCCTTTTGTCCTATCACTTGCTACTTGGGAGAAGAGACCAACCCCCTCCATGCTACAACCTCCTTTCAGGTAGTTGTAGACAGCGATAAAGTCTCCCCTCAGCCTCCTTTTCTCCAGGCTGAACAGCCCCAGGTCCCTCAGCTGTTCCTCATCACACTTGTGCTCCAGACCCTTCAAGAGCTTTGTTGTCTTTCTCTGAACTTGCTCCAGCACCTCAGTGTCTCCCCTGTAGTGAGGGGCCCAAAACTGACTCCAGGATTTGAGATGTGGCCTCACCAGCACCCAGTACAGGGGCACAATGAGATAGGTCAGGGCAGCACACAGGATTTACTTTGTGATGGACACAGACTGCAGAGAAATTATACATCTCAACAGTGTGGTGCTGCTGTGTTGGGGAGGCTGAGCTGCAGAGTTTTAAGTTAAGAGGTGGTGAAACTTAAGTCATAAATCCATAAAGCTACTTAGACTTGATGCAGCCAGAACTTCAAAAATGTGAGATTACATGCACTTTATATGTAATAATATACATATATATATGTATGCGCATGTACTGCTGTCTTTGCTGGTGTTACTCAGCTCAGAATAGTTTTGTTTTATCTGTGTAGGTGAAGAACTTTTCAAAATTAAAAAGCCATCCTTCAATGAGGTAACCTTCAGAATTCAAAAGAAGGACAGTGTGTTGCCTGCACAGACAGAAACCGAAGAAAGCAAAAGTAAGTTATTTTTTCAGTTAAATATTTTATGTAATAATTATGAAAATGTATTACAAACTCTGTAAGTGAAGAGTGATGTGCAAATACTGCTGTTAGATATTTCCACTTGTTAATTGAATCCAGGATTAAATTTATACTGTTGCTTTACAGATTTATATTTTTAATCTATCTATGCTGAAATGGTTTTTCGTGTGATCTCGATGAAACATTATCAGAACTTGGAGGCTGTTCTTGAGAAGAGCTGGTTATGCATAATCCCTGTAGTAGCTCAGAGTTAATAAAATTCTGATAAACTTATATCTCAGCATCACTGCTTATTGCTGTCATGTTGCAGTTTGAGCTGAGTTTTTGCATTGATAGGAAACATGAGCTTAGTAGGATTTTGTTTCATAAAACTTAAGGCAAATCTTAAACTTTGTGCTGTTACTGCATTTGAAATATTTTAATTGAATACAGTCAATAGCCTTGATTGTTCTGGTAGTATTCCTAGTCTCATTGAACTATAGTAAGTTTTCTATTGGGATATTTGAGGTGTATGTGTCTTACAAATGTGTCTAAAAGTTCTCTTCCCCTTTATTCCCCTTTTGATATCTCTGTAAATTCACAGTTATACCCTAATCGCTGTGTTAGATAAAAATAAATTAAATTGAGAGGTAATTCCCTTTGACATTATGATTCAGATGAGACAGTAAATTTTGTTTGTAACTTCTTATAAAAGTATACTTCATACTTTTATAAAGGTGACACATTCTGTTGTTCAGTAATCTGATCATTTACTGAAGATGTGTTGGTAGGTGAAATCTGTGTTTTTAAAGAATTCAAATATAATCAGAGACAGGACCTCTACAGTTTAAATAAGGAGTCACTCATTGTTAATGCTGAAAGACAAAACAAACCCACTTCCTCAATACAGTTTATGAAGTCAAGGGAGATGAATCCAAACATACTGTGAGCTGTTCCGATATTAATTGGTTGTCATCTGGGAGCTGATAACATTGCTTTTGTGCTTGTAAATGTGCTCCATGTCTCAGAAGGATATATTAGTTTAGGACTGTCACAGATGCTTTGATTCAAGACAAGGACCAGCTCATAAATGACTATCTTGGAGTGTTGGAAAATTTGACGTGTTTTCATGAGGAGAGGTGGACGTGGATCAGCGACCAGTCTTTGCTTCAGTGGGGTGTAAATAGTTACTGGTAACCAGTTGTGGTGCATCAGATTCCAGCAGCTGAAACTGAAATAATGGATCTTGCTTTCCCCCACCCCGATATAGAAATCTGTCAGTCGGAACCTGGAACTGGGAAGACCAAAGGCACTTGTGAAGAAGAGGAGGAGGATGAAAATTATTCTTCACAAAGTGAGGACGACAACAGCTCAGACTCTGAAAATGAATCCAGCTCTCCACAGAGGAGGGAGGATTTATCACCAGGTTAGTTTCCTGGATTTTTTTTTTTAAAGGAAGTTATTTTGCAACATTGTTTTAAGTATATGACAAGATAAATGAGATGAATCACACTTGGCTTAAATAATTTAAGGTGGAGGCATCTTGTTTGTGTTGAGTCTGGACTACCCTTCATCTGAAAGAATAGCGATGGTTCACCACTATTTTTGGTTGCAGATGTTGTTTGTGTTTCTGTGTTAATTTTGGAAATGGATCAGAAATTATGACAATTGGTTTTGAAAGAAGGGTCGCAAAACCAGTCCTGGTGAACGATGCATAGCTGTCATCATGAGATTACAATTTAAAATCATTTGTGCTGCCTGATTTGTAAACTTTGGATTCCTTTGTAAATTCAATAAGTTTAGTTACCCATCTCTTTTGGGGAAATGAAAAAAAGGACGACAGGCTAGTGGCAATTTATTTAAAAGAAAACAGTTTGAACTTTGTTTTTAGACCAAAACCCACTTCTTAAGGATGCTTTTCCACCTCCTTATATTCAACATGGTAAGCTTAATAGAAAAATATCCTGTATCCTGTATTCAGAATTCTACAGTGATCCTGAACAGTGGTGATTATTGACATTAGGAGTGATGCCAAGTGTTGCTTTTAGACTTCTGCTTAGATTTTCTTTTCTCCAATACAGGTAGTATCCCCAGTGCAGCTTCTATTGATGCTGCTCGCAGGAAATGTCACTTAGCCAGGACCCGGGCTGATTATCTTCCTCTGGATGTTTCAAACAGTCATCAGGTCTCTCAGAGAAGAGAAAACAGTGATTTAGAGAGTGAAGATGAGTCTGATATGAAGAATCTGGATTTTGTTCCTAAAATGAGAACCCTTAGGCAACGGATGACTGAACACATGGGTGAGTTTGTGCCGTTTCTCCCAGTGGTTGTGGCTTTGTTTTACTGGTGTCTGGGCAATTGTAGGACTTGCCCAGTGAAGAGGGCTTTAAACTAGGTTTGAAGGGGGAAGGGATCGAAACTGGGCTCTCCAAAGACGAGATGAAAGATGGAAAGCCCGAATTAAGAGTGAAACCAGCAGCCCACTTGAAGTGCATGTACACTAATGCACGCAGTATGGGCAACAAACAAGAGGAGCTGGAAGCCATCGTGCAGCAGGAAAGCTATGACATGATTGCCATCACAGAAACATGGTGGGATGACTCTCATGACTGGAGTGCTGCTATGTGTGGCTACAAGCTCTTCAGAAAAGATAGGCAGGGTAGGAGAGGTGGAGGGGTGGCTTTGTATGTTAGAGAGTCACTTGACTCTGTTAAACTTGAGGTCAGCAGTGACAAGGTTGAGTGCCTGTGGACCAGAATCAGAGGGAAGTCCAACAAGGCTGACGTCCTCGTGGGTGTCTGTTATAGACCGCCCAACCAGGATGATGAAGGAGATGAATTATTCTACAAGCAGCTGGCAGATGTCTCAAAATCAACGGCCCTTGTTCTTGTGGGGGACTTTAACCTGCCGGATATCTGCTGGGAGCTCAATACTGCACAGAAGAGGCAGTCTAGGAAGTTCCTAGAGTGTATAGAGGACAATTTCCTTCATCAGCTGGTAAATGAGCCTACCAGAGGCAAGACCCCGCTAGACCTACTGTTTACAAACAGAGAAGGGCTGGTGGGAGATGTAGTGGTTGGAGGCCGCCTGGGGCATACTGACCATGAAATAATAGAATTCTCAATACTCAGAGATGCAAGGAAAACCATTAACAAAACCTCTACGCTGGACTTCCGGAGGGCAGATTTTTGCCTATTCAGAAGTCTAGTTCAGAGCATACCCTGGGAAACAATGCTTAAAAACAAGGGGGCCCAGGAGGGTTGGACATGCTTCAAGCAGGAGGTTTTGAGTGCGCAGGAACAGGCTATACCAGTGTGCCGAAAGGCTAGCCGGCGGGGAAGACAACCGGCTTGGCTAAACAGGGAGATTCTGAATGAAATCAGAAATAAAAAGAGACTTTACCAACTGTGGAAAAAAGGGCTGGCTACTTATGAAGAATTTATGGAAATAGCTAGATCATGCAGAAAAAAAATCAGGGAAACAAAAGTGCAATTTGAAGTTAATTTGGCCAATTCTGTCAGGGATAATAAAAAGTCCTTCTTCAAATATGTTAACAACAAAAGGAGGGGCAAGGAAAATCTCCATTCTCTGTTGGACTCTGAGGGAAATATAGTTAACAAAGATGAGGAGAAAGCTGAGGTACTTAATACCTACTTTGCCTCAGTTTTTACCAGTAAGACAGGTGGCCCTCAGGACAACTCATGTCTGGAGGTGGTTGACAGAGATAGGAACCCAAATAGGGCCCTTGTATTCCAGGAGGAAATAGTTGGTGATTTACTGAGCCATCTGGATCCTCACAAGTCAATGGGACCAGATGGGATCCATCCTAGGGTGATGAGGGAGCTAGCAGAAGAACTTGCCAAGCCTCTCTCCATCATCTTCCAACAGTCCTGGCTCACTGGGGAGGTCCCATATGATTGGAAATTGGCCAATGTTACCCCAGTCCACAAAAAGGGCTGCAAAGCTGACCCTGGCAACTACAGGCCTGTCAGCCTGACCTCAGTGCCTGGCAGGGTTATGGAGCAGATCATCCTGAATGGAATCACACAGCACCTTCAGGATGGACAAGGGATCAGACCCAGCCAGCATGGGTTTAGGAGAGGCAGGTCCTGTCTGACCAACCTGATCTCCTTTTATGATCAGGTAACTCACCTGGTGGATGAGGGGAAAGCTGTGGATGTGGTCTATCTGGACTTCAGCAAGGCCTTTGACACTGTCTCCCATAATATACTCCTGCAAAAGCTGGTAGCCCATGGCTTGGACAAGTGTACTCTACGCTGGGTTAAGAACTGGCTGGAGGGCTGGGCCCAGAGAGTGCTGGTGAATGGGGCTGCATCTAGCTGGCGGCCAGTCACTAGTGGTGTTCCCCAGGGGTCGGTGTTGGGTCCAGTCCTATTTAACATCTTTATTGATGATTTAGATGAGGGGATTGAGACCATCATCAGCAAATTTGCTGATGACACCAAGTTGGGAGGGAGTGTCGACCTGCTGGAAGGCAGGAGGGCTCTGCAGAGGGATCTGGACAGACTGGAAAAATGGGCTGATTCCAATGGGATGAAGTTCAATAAGGCCAAGTGCCGGGTGCTGCACTTTGGTCACAACAACCCCCTGCAGCGCTACAGGCTGGGCGCAGAGTGGCTGGAGAGCAGTCAGACAGAAAGGGACCTGGGGGTACTAATTGACAGGAAGCTCAACATGAGCCATCAGTGTGCCCAGGTGGCCAAGAAGGCCAATGGTATCCTGTCCTGTATCAAAAATAGCGTGGTCAGCAGGACAAGGGAAGTGATCCTTCCCCTGTACTCTGCATTGGTGAGGCCACACCTGGAGTATTGTGTTCAGTTCTGGGCCCCTCAGTTCAGGAAAGACATTGAAGTGCTGGAGCGAGTCCAGAGAAGAGCAACAAGACTGGTGAAGGGACTTGAGCATAAGACCTATGGGGAGAGGCTGAGGGAGCTGGGGTTGTTTAGTCTAGAGAAGAGGAGGCTTAGAGGTGACCTCATCACTCTCTATAACTACCTGAAGGGAAGTTCTAGCCAGGTGGGGATTGGTCTCTTCTCCCAGGCAGTTAGCAATAGGACAAGGGGGCATGGGCTTAAACTCTGCCAGGGGAAATTTAGGCTGGATATTAGAAAGAAATTCTTTACAGAGAGAGTGGTCAGGCATTGGAATGGCCTGCCCAGGGAGGTGGTGGACTCGCCGTCCCTGGAGGTTTTTAAACTGAGATTGGACATGGCACTTAGTGCCATGATCTAATAAACGGACTAGAGTTGGACCAAGGGTTGGACTCGATGATCTCTGAGGTCTTTTCCAACCCAGTCGATTCTGTGATTCTGTGATTCTGTGAGTGAGTGCAGCAAGTGGTTTCGCTCCTTGGCAAAAGGCTGTACAGCTGATGCTTGGTGTTTACATGGGACATTAATCTGGTTTAGGTCTCACTAATGTGGTGGTGGAGGATGCTTTGAGAAACATTTGAAATTATTTTTGGCCTTGTTGGCTGCAAAAAAATTGCCTTGTAGGAGGCACAGCATTTAGCGTGAGTCAAGTCGCTGTGGTGTAAGACAAACTGTTTGATGTAAGTTTTTAAAATCCTGCCTCCTGATTCTGGTCCAGTCTTCCCAGTGCTGTCCCTGCATTGATGTTATGGCTGTTCTTGGAAGTGGGGAAAAAAGCCAACAACCCAACCCTTCAGAAGTAAACAAACCTAGTGTGCACAAAACATATGTGGCTTTTCCATTGCTTTTCTTCCTCTTACAGCTGCTTGCAGTTTTGTTTATGAAGCACTGGTTTACCAGAGTTGTAGACTGGTTTTCTTGATTACTTGAAAAGGGGTTAAAAGAAATCTGTAACTGTGAGCTGATTCTGCAATTCTACCTAATGCTAAGGAGATATTTTTGTATCTATAGTAGAGCATACATTTTAGAGCACTCAAGGACTTGCTGTGTGTAATGTCACTGTGTTCCAGTCTAACTGTACTTATACTCTTATTTATATGTATTATACACAGCTTTGCTTTGAGACATGAAAATGAGGTGTTTGTGTTTCTTGTAGTGCAGTAGTAGTTCTCTGACAAACAGTATGTTGGGGGAATTGATATTCATGTGAATTCTACAAATCCCACTAGCAGTTTCCAAACCTTCCTTGCCTTTCTATTTGGAAGACCTCCATCCATGGTTTTTTAATCTTCTGGTTTTTGTATGCATCACATCCCAGTAATGGTGGGGAGAACCATTGTTGCTTTAGAAGAAGGGGAAAAACAGATGGAGGATGTAATTACATCTAATAATGATTGTTTTCACTTCCAGTGGGTGATGAATCAAGTGAAGATGAAGCACAAATGAAGTGGGAAGAACAGCAAATAAAGAAAGCTGTTAAACTATCTCAGGTGACACATGCTTTCCTAACCATTGGAAGATGCTTTTCTGCTTATTGGCAAGAGACCTTGTTTTGGAGTACAGTCATATCTCCTACCTGCCTTCTTGTTAGAGAGGTTTTTAGGAAGTTACACCCTAATTCTTCAGAGAAAATGCAATAAGAAATAGGGGAGGATGATAATGAGAATCTGTAATCTCTGTCTAGCTGTTCAGAAGCAGGATATTGTTGTCTACCTGTATGTGATGGAAGACACTGAAAAGCAGAGGATTAAATTCTGAACCCTGATGTTTTTGCTCCTCTGCAAGGGATCTTGAAAGCAAGAGTATTCAAATAATACGAATGTCAAAAAGTCCCAAAGCAAAAATGATTATTTTATTATGCTAAATTTCTGTTGGGTGATAATCTGAGAGTGCTTTTCGCAGTTCAGCAGAATTCTCTCCCTTTTCTTGGTAAATAATTAGTAAAAATAAACTTTGTGTCTTCACATGAGCTGGAAGTTTTTGTTTCTAGTTTGAATCATGGTAGGAAAATCTAAATAACCAGTTCTTTGCTTCAGAATAGATGGCTGTAGAAACCTTCTGCCTGTTAAATGGGAGTAGTTAGAGGTCTGGGAGAGATTTGCATTTTTCTGCTGCTGAATATCAAATCCACCATGATTGGTGTTCCTGGGTCCTCCATACTAATTTCTGGAAAAAAAGATAATTTCTGCTGTTCAGGAAACTGCAAGAAATTTTAATAGCAGACCTTGTTAGTCATGCACTTGATTGGTTCATCTGCGTGTGCTTTGGCTAGATTTTAATATACAAACTTCTACTGGTTTGGAATGCAAAATGTCTTAATTTAGAAGCTAAAATTCAGTGGAATGCTTTTTTAGTTATAATTACAGTTGAGTTGTCATAATGAAAAATCTGCCTTTTGGCCACTGGCTTTGTCAGAGGGCAATATTCATATTTATTGGGGGAAGGAAATGAGAAAGTGGACTGTGAGAAAATAGAATATTAAATGGCTAATAGGAGGCAAATAATTGATTGTAAATATATTCAGATAGTTTTTGAAAGACATGACATGAGTAAAATCAGATGTTATCATCACTGCTTGGCTGTAGTGTATTTCTACATTTTATGTTAAGAATCTTAATAGTAGCAATCGCAGCTGTCAGTATAGAAGTGTTATGCATTATTGAAAGCTATTAATATTTTTCAGACCAAGACAGCAACTTAAGTGTGCCCTAAATTATGGATTGCTTTGTGCTACTTAGATGTTTATGCACTATATTTTTTTAAGGCAATATATTTGTGCAGTTTTTTTGTACCTTGTTTCCCTTGTTTTTGGTTGTACTTTTCTGTACAACTTTTCCTGTACTTAATTTGAAGATTGAAATATGTATCTTTATATCACATGCCTTGTGTGTTCGGTCAATACATTTTGTGGATCTGTAGAGCTGCAAAGGGAACACGTGTAAATGACGTATTAAAAATTAACACTTAACATTCTTGTAGGAAACTTATGATGATGTTTCCCTGCATAAATCTCGACCAGCTAAACCAAAGTTTGATCCCTCTGTTTCTCTACCGCCTGTGAACTTGGAAATTGTGAAGAAGCGACTGACTGAACGGTAAATGCTGCTCTTATGAACTTGACTTCTGAGTTGTAGGAGTGTTTATCACAGAATGAGAGATGACAGCCTTGAAACCTTATTATTTTTCCAGAGTATTGGAGGACTTTTTTGACTGTTATTTCATGTGTCCTACGGCTGTTACGTTGTCCCATAGAGTGCTACTAATTTTCAACTTTACCTTGCGATGCTTTGTTTTATGGGAGCGTTTGCAGTTTAAGAGTGTTTTATCATCTAGAACTTTAGCGAGTAAGTTAATTTAAACAGCAGCAGCTTTATATGCTTGCTCGTAGTTTTTGCCAGGAGTGTTGGTTCAATATTATATTTGCCCAGCAAGTAACACTTCAACTAGGGCAGAAGAATCTGGCAATCCCAGCCCTCTTATGGTGGTTCCTCTACCAGCTGCAAAAATAACTCAGTATTTTCTAAAGCAGCAGTAAATTCTCTACAGCCTGTTCAGGCAAACTAGAACCTGCCTTGATTTTATTTTTCTTCAGTCATGCACCATGAAGCAGCTGTTCAGATAAGTTTAGACAAGTAATGTTATACAGCTGAAACATAAATATGCGCTATGGACTTGTTCTGAGTTCTCTCCGTATGTGCTTAGCTTTGTGCAGGTCATCATTGACCTGCTTATTTAAAGAGTTGCAACTAAATTGAACTCAGTATTTTTGTGGAATTGTATGCTTTCTTGGCCATATTCACTGAAAGGAATGAGTTAAATGAAGTAGGAATTTATATACAGAATCAAATAAGAAAAGTAGACTAACAAGAGTGGGAAATCTAGTTGGGAAACATGAAGAAGGGGGAACCAGTTTGATGTCAGCTTTATAAATGTATTTAACATGCTAAATGCTGAAATAGCTCTTATTTTAACCCCTAGCACAGTAGAGAACAATGGCTTAGCTCAGTTATTTTCATTGAAAAATGTTTCCTGCTTCAGGGAAGCAAACTAAGTTGTGTTCTGTTACAGGCTTGCTCAAGCTCAGCAAACACTTGGGATATGTAAGGAGGGAAGGGGGGGCAGAAAAAAGGAGAAAGCAAAGTTGTAATATATGTAAATGTTCCCATGCTACTTATCTAATAATTAGTGACAGCTGTAGACGTGAGTTCCTGGGTTTTGTCTCCCAGTGGCAGCAAGAGTCCTCAGTTGGTTTGTATTTAGTAGTGAGTGTGGGGTGAGCGCTCGCAGGTCCTGCTATCCATGCAACTTATATTAAACTAGTATGGATGTGCTTGATGCTTTAAATTGGCTAATTGAAGAAACTTCTAAAACAAAAAAAAATTATGGTTTTAAAAGCAAGCATCCTTTATTGCACATCGGCTCCCATGGGGATCATTCTGCCTAGGGGGTGCTCCGAACAATTCCCAGACACAGGCTATATCTGCACAGATCTACATATTCATTACATTTCCAAGAAATTCTTTGCATATGCATTGCATTCCTTTGTTATTCATCTTGTAACCTGCTTGCACTGGTGTTGCCACCTTATCTTCTGAGAGCAAGGGCATTGTCTCCTAACCTTCTCCTGCTTATCTTGACAAATACCATTCTTGTGACTTAATGCCTAACACCTAACATCTGTGAACCTTATTTGTATTAACTTAGTAAATGCCTAAAATCTATGACCCTTATTCGTATAGATTTATTTTATTACTAATTGCTGATTTTAGGTATCGTGCTGACATGAGCTGTAGTTTTTCCCAGATTGCGTTGGGTAGAATTTGTTTAATGTGTTATCACAAAATCTGGCTTTTTATGTTTTTGGGAAGCATGGTGTCTTGAGGGATCTAAGTAAAATCTCAGTGGCACTTTCAAAACTAGCGTGATGTTAGTGACATTTGAGTCTCCAAAGCATGGTGCTTGTCCACAGCCCATCCTTCAGCAAACACTCGCATGGGTAGATCTTTCAACGCTGCTTAGGTCAAATGCGAATACTATTATTAGCACAGGCAAAGATTTTGTATGTGATTATAATGGGAAAAATGGTTTGGAATGCATCAGCTGTTAAATTGACAATAGTTTTAGTTGTCCGCATATTGTTTTTTAGGATAACGTCCTTACAGGATGTGCACCGTGCCCACCAGAGGGAATATGAAAAGTATATGGAGGACATTGAAAGTTCAAAGATGACTGTCCAGGAGTTAGAGAAGTCTTCGGATGCAGCTCTGAATTATAAATTCTACAGGGCCATGAAGACATATGTAGAAAACTTGATAAACTGTTTGAATGAAAAAGTATGTATATTTTCCTCTTCCTTTTTTTTTTTTTTAGATGGTAAAGGTGCGTTCTGTCAATAAAAGATACAGGGGTTTTGTTTGGAAATGATGGGGGACAGCACTCAAAAATCATTTCTATCAAAAATTTTAATCTAACAGGAAAAAAATATAGGGAAAACAAATCAACCCTCACCTGAAGTGATGATCAAGCCTGACTTGAGCTGTGAGCTCACCTAAATTCTGTTGGATTAACACAAAATGTTATTGGAGAGCGATTTCTGCAGGTTTAGTAACCAGAGTGCACTGAAGTTGAATGAGGGGTGGCACTTAAATTCACTTTGGGAATTTCTCAATGTCTTTACTCAGGGTTACATGAAGTCATGTTAGGTTGAAGTTGGGATTGAGTAAGCAGAGCTCTGTGAGAATTTGTCTACGTTAGTGGCAGCATCTGTTTCCTGAACTGCAAACCTTGTGTATTTAAAGAGATGAAGGTTGGGAGAAGGGGAGGAGCTGCCTAAAGTTGGGCCTCAGTGAATGTAAACTGCTTGTATCCTCTATAGATAGTGCTATCAAATCGAATTTATCTCACTTAATTGCATCACAATTGTGAATTTCTTTATGTAACTTCAAAGAGAACAAGTGTTAGTTAATGAATGCATTTTCTTTAATGGCTAGTGGCTCAAAAGCAAACTAAGTGCACCAATAGTGTCCTGTTGAACCTTTTGTATGAAGTCTTACGTTGTCCTGTGATGAACACCTGACATTTAGGTTGTGTTTTTCAGTCGTATGAAAAAGCCTGGAAAAAGCTCCGATGACCAGGAACATACTTTTTAATTTGTACTACTTTGGTTCTAATTTCATGGCTGTAGTGAAAACACATGGAAACTGTTTTTTGTTAACTCTTTGGGGATTTTAATTAATTGAAAACATGATTACTGTATTTCAGCTGAAAGACATTAATGATGTAGAACTGGCTGTGCATGTACTTCTTCAGCAAAGAGCCATGAGAGTGACGGAACGAAGACAAGATGAGCTGAAAAACGAATCTGCTTATATTCAGCATCTGACAAGTTAGTATGAAGTTAGAAGTTATTTCGTTATTGAGACATTCACTCTTGGAGCAGAAATATAGTTTCCTTTTGGCTTAAGTTTTTAATTTAACTGGCTGAAGGGAAGACAACAAAGTTGTGGTCAATGGGGCAGAGTCCAGTTGGAGGCCTGTATCTAGTGCAGTGCCTCAGGGGTCAGTACTGGGGCCTATATTATTCAATATATTCATCAACGATTTGGATGAGGGAATAGAGTGCACTATCAGCAGGTTTGCTGATGACACCAAGCTGGGAGGAGTGGCTGATACTCCAGAGGCTGTGCTGCCATCCAGAGACCTGGACAGGCTGGAGAGTTGGGCAGGGAAAAATGTAATGAAATGTAACAAAATAAAGTGTAGAGTCTTGCATCTGGGTAGGAACAACCCCAGGTTCCAGTATGTGTTGGGGAATGACCTATTAGAGAACAGTGTAGGGGAAAGGTACCTGGGGGTCCTGGTGGACAGCGGGATGACCATGAGCCAGCACTGGGCCCTTGTGGCCAGGAAGGCCAATGGTACCTGGGGTGGATTAGAAGGGGGGTGGTTAGTAGGTCAAGAGAGGTTCTCCTTCCCCTCTACTCTGCCCTGGTGAGACCACATCTGGAATATTGTGTCCAGTTCTGTGCCCCTCAGTTCCAGAAGGACAGGGAACTGCTGGAGAGAGTCCAGCGCAGGGCAACAAAGATGATGCAGTGGAGCATCTCCCATGTGAGGAAAGGCTGAGGGAGCTGGGGCTCTTTAGCTTGGAGAAGATGGGACTGAGGGGTGATCTCATTAATGTAATACGTAAAGGGTGAGTGTCACAAGGATGGAGCCAGGCTCTTCTCGGTGGCAACGAATGATAGGACAAGGGCTGTTGGGTTCAAACTGCAACACAAAAGGTTCCACTTAAATTTAAGAAGAAACTTCTTCTCAGTGAGGGTGACAGACACTGGAACAGGCTGCCCAGGGAGGTTGTGGAGTCTCCTACTCTGGAGACATTCAAAACCCGCCTGGACGCCTTCCTATGTAACCTCATCTGGGTGTTCCTCTCCGACAGGGGGATTGGACTGGATGATATTTCAAGGTCCCTTCCAATCCCTAGCATTCTGTGATTCTGTCATTTCCACCTTTGATTTCCTTTCCCCTTCTCATTGTCAGTAGGTTTGCTCTACCATACCTTAATTGAAATCCTTACCTCAGGAAGGTCCATGGTACTCTTTTTGTCTGGTTTAGTAGTTGATATAACATGACCAAGTACTTTGTCAATTTTTAGTTATTCAACTCAGCACTTTCCTATCAATATTTAAAAAGAAAAATTGAGTGAGTTTTTAGTAGGTATTTAGTTGGAGAAAGCTTGCTGATGGAGGATTCTGTGAACTTCTGAAAAAGCAGCATTTACTTGGCAACATCACTTTTATGTGAGTGTCTTCAAGGTTATGTGTGTGCTCAGAACTGAGATTTCAAACTAGGAGGTGATACGTATGTGAAGGGAAGGGCACGAAGGAACAAGCCTCTTTGTGTAAGGGTTTTATCTGAAACAATACCGTGACTTTGTAGTTACCGTAGGAAAAATGATGACAACTTTCTCATATTTTCTTTCCACACCAATGTGTTGTTTGTGTGCAGTGTGAATCTTTAGCTGCTGCCTATAAAAACAAACCAAACCTCCCAAACCAAACTCTTTAAAACTGTTTAGGCAAAACTAGGAACAATATGCTTGGAGCTGCTGGGTACAGATGGAGGCCAGATGTACCAGTTTCTGGTAACTACTAATCATACAGTTCTGTTTTCTCACCACATGGGATAAACTGCTGATTAGAGAGTGCTGGCAGCCTGTACAGTTTTGTAATGTGGTGTAGTGGGCTGACAGCAGCTGTTCAGAAGGAAAGGTTAATGCCATAATAGTTGCCTTTAAAATGATTTTAATTCTAGCTCATTACAAACTGAGAGTGTACTTGGGTATTTAACAGTGCTTGTAATTACTTTTTATGTTCCTAGTTGTATTTAATATAGTGGAAAGGCTGTTTCTTCTTCTGTGGTAATACTTCAGTAGTAGCATGCTTTTCTTTTTGGCATGTTGTGCAGGTATCAGCCAGCTTATAGTGATACAAATGAATGGTCTAACTAGAAAATGCTTCTAATTTCTATTTCTGTGTTGGATTCAAGAGTTATAGTGGAGTAGCTGGGGTCACACAGTCAGTGACTATTCAGCAGGAGACAATGAGGAGCTGACTGGTCTTGAAATCTAAATGCAGTGATTTTTTTTTTTTGAGTAGTGTAATTTCCACTACAATGTTGGAACTGAACCTCAGAAGTTATTTATTACATGGATGCATTTTTGACATACAGATAAATCCCTACACTTGCCTTTCCTATGGCTAAGAACCTGCTGTGGAAGGCACAGACTTCCTTTTGAAGGCTTGGGGAGCAGTGAGCGTTGACTGGAGTGTCAACAAACTCAATTTTTCATCAATTGCTGCAAGGGAACACGCATGTCTGACTACATGCAGTTAACAAGTAATATGTACTGTGTGTTAATCTGGAGACTGTTAGAGTTTTGATTAGGAGGTTTGATTGTTTTCAAAATGAAGCATAGAAGGAGAGTCAGTGTTTCCTTATTGGGAAAGTAGGAACTTGAGAATCATACCATTTTGGTTTTGGCTGTTTCTGTCTTCTGATAGGTGGGAATGACAGACCGACTAATGGTGGATTGGAAGGCGATGAGAAGACACAGCTTTGGGAAATGTGTGAACATCGAAGGTAGGTATTGTATACATACACTTAACTCTGATGAACATACTGTATACTGGCTGTCATTGATGTGGTAATGAACGTAAACCTAAATGAGATTATTCAAAAAGTAAGTATTTGCTTTCCAAAACTCAAAGTACTTGGTGAACATCTGTTTGTTAATTACCTTCTCTTTGTGTTGATTCGAATCTGAATGCTGGTAGATCTTGTTATTTTAAATTAACAAGTCTTAAGTGAGGCTATTCATGAAACTATATGACAAACGTTTTCTCTCTTGTAATAATAAATAAAATTATGGCCTTATACAGAAATATACATTTGTATTATTGTGTACGTAGCAAAACGTTAAGCAGTATTGCTGCTGCTGGGAGCGGTGGTGGTGAGTGAAGCAAAGCAATATCTGGCTTCTCCTGTGCTGTCAGTATAGGCCAGATACTACATTTTGCATATTATAGTATTCAGAGATTGGTACTTTTTTTTTGTCATTGTTTGTTTTTTTGAAGTTATTGGGAGCTTTGAAAGGTTTTCAGTTCCCTTGGTGTCTCAACCCATAACTGTACTTGGCTAGAACTTCAGCATTTTAGTGGATGAAAAATTATACAATAAAAAATTCCACTTGAGGCAATTAATTTTTATGCTACTTGATGTAAATAACCATATGAAATTATTTCTACATATCATTTTCATATCATATATAATTTTCGTATGGCAGAGATGCAAGCTGTTGGTTTTGCAGCCTGTTACAGTTCTTGGTGTCATGGTAATAGCTTTTTGAGCCCAGCTGGCACTTGGGTGCTGTCACAATTTTGATGTGATCCAGAACTGAGACGTCAGACTGAGAGCTCAGTTGTTTCCTGTACAGTAAAACTGTCAGAGACAGCGTCCAGTACCATGCTGGATGTTTAGTGTTCCAGGTGCGATGAGTTATTCACCTCGTCAGAAGGAATGAGGTGAAGTTAAAGGTTATTACATGGTTCATAGCGGTGATCAGAGACATTTATGTCAGTTCCCAAAGCCTCCCCATCTTCCACAGCTTCTGTGTCCTGGTTACACAGTTACTACCGGTCCCTGATTGCATTTTCTTAGGGTGTTGGTCTCAAAGCTTGGTTTTGGTACATTTTTTGAAGTTGGATTATTTTTCATTAAACTTCCTTCTGCATACAAGGGGAGGATAACTCATCTAGTTCATTACAAAATACAGGACTCGCAGACGGCAAGCGAGAGAGTGTTCGGGAGAAGCCGATCACCACGAGGGCATGTCGAGCGATGATGAGCTGACTTCGATAGAGGCAACCGAGTTCCAGAAGAGCAAAGGTTGGTGACAGCCTTACTGTCATGTCCTACAACAAAATCTCCTTCTGATATATTTTTTAATTATTATTATTTTTTTTTAGAAAGGTGAAGAGATACTTCATTTGAGATATGTATTCTTAGTTACACAGTGCAGAATAAAAACGCATTCAGACAGTTCCTACAAGTGACTTGGGAAGATTAGATGTGTGGTTGTAGCTTTCCTTTGGCATGAGTTACTGTGGGCTGGCATTACACATCACTATTTCAGCTGGAAGTAAGTTCTCCTAGTTTATGCCAAAGCTGATCCAACAGTACTTGATGAAATGCTACAATGCATTTTGTAGAATCAGTTAGTTTTCTGATGACAAGGTGAATTAAAAGTTGATGTTTTAATCGTCTTGAATGAGTGGATGAAGAGGAGCAGGGAAGGCATAATACCTTTCCTCTGGATAGCAGCAGCAGGTGTTTCATGTCTGCAATCTTGCCACTGTGGTGTGAATTTTGAAACAGTGGTTGTATAAATCTATGGAATAGATCATGAGAAACTTGCCTTGTCTGGTCTTCTGACAATATTTCTTTCTGAAACTGGATTTTCCAGGGAGCCAATTTTAAAACCTGCTTCCGTGTTAGGTGTCTCAAAGATAAATAACAAATGCAATTATCATACAGATATTTCTTATGTCCTATAGGTATATAAACTCAGTTTATGCCTCAATAAGTTCTGTGATTGTTTCTTTTTATTCCCAATGAATATTATCCATAGATAACGTTTTAGAGGATAGTAGGAAAATCTTTGAAGATGTACATGCAGATTTTTGTGACATCAGAAAAATCCTGTTGAAATTCCAGGAATGGAAAGAGAAGTTTCCTGACTCTTACTGTGATGCTTATATCAGTTTCTGCCTACCTAAGCTATTAAATCCGTTGATCAGAGTTCAGCTAATAAATTGGAATCCTCTTGAGGTAGGTGCATCATTTGGTTTCATTTCCTTAAAAAATTGTGTGTGTGTTTGTGTATTAATATATGGGTGACCCCTGTGCTTCTGGGTATTGCACTGTAGCGGTAGCTCTAGTCAGTAAAGCCTGTTGTGGACTGAACCATCTTTGCAGACTTTTTTACCCTTATTTGTCTTTGTTAATTGGTGACTTGTGTGGCTATTTCTGGCAGCTCAAAGCATGTCTGAGCAAAGGCTGTTTGCAGGGAAGACTTCTGCATGGGAACTCTGTTACATGGACTGTAGGGATGTTCCAGAACCCAGGATAAGTATGTGAACTAGAAGGAGAAAGTCCATCATTTTAATCTGTATTAATATGAAGAATGAGATGTAGTTCATCCTATGCATAGCACAATGCATTAGAAAATAATAGGAATACTGTTGGTCTCAGAAATTGAAGCATGTGGTTGGAATCTTCTTAGCTTTCTCCTTTGCCCTTACCTCCAGCCACTTTTGCAACAGCCCATGTAAAAATAAATTATTCTCTTGAGTTCTTTGAAGACAATTAGACAATCCCATCCTTTACATTCAGCCTTTTCCTGACTGGCTGTTTTGGTCTGTTCAGTGATGAAGGGAGGTCTGAAGTTGAGAATTGAAGTGGTATCACTGGATGCATTTTTGCATGGAACTTTTCTCTCAGTCCTGACCAGGTGAATAACTAACAGGAATGATATTTCAGCAGAATTGTACAGAGTTGGAAGAGATGCCTTGGTTCAGAGCTATAGAAGAATTCAGTGATGCCAAAAATGTATCTGAATCAAAAAGGGACGATGATCCTGATCAAGAAGTTTTGCCAAGAGTGATTGGAAAAACTATTCTTCCAAAAATTACAGGTACAGTAAGATTGTCTTGAAAATGTTCACTGCAGCTTGGCAATCAAGCCTTAAATAAAAGTGCTAGATATCAAATAATGTTAGTTATGTAATGATGCTCCAGGATGTAGTGATTATGTAGTTCCACAGAGTGAGCCTAAAGTAGCCTCTTCTGAAGATTATTGTGAGAGGTTTAGCTTTTTATATGTTTATTTATATTACATTGTAATGCCTTGAAACTGGAGTGGGTAACCATTGTATATTGTGAATGAAATTAATTATTGGGTTTTTTTCTAGCATTTGTGGAGAATATGTGGGATCCTTTATCCACTTCACAGACAAAGAACCTCGTACAGCTTTGCCGTAACATCTTTGAAAAAAAAGCTCTTTCCAAAAGTGAATGCAGTCGAGCAAAAGAGGTAAAAGCTTCTGTGGTACTGGGGAAAGGAGAACTCGATCCACTGCATGAGCTTTATGTGTGCGCTCATATGGGCACTTAAAACATCATCCTGAATTTGTTTGGTTCTGATTACTTGTTTGTTTTATCACTTTATATCAAGAAGATTTAACTGTTGAAGATGCTGGGACACTCTTGAGGCAGAAATTAGTTGCTGTTCCTAGAAAAATTCTGCCTGTATCTATCAAAAACCTGATCTAATCTTGCTTCACTTGAATAACAAAGATTAGAATTTAGATTTGCATTTAATTGTTTTCACATTGGAGGTTTAAATGCTAATAATGCTCCAGTGTTCAACTCCTTAAGCTTTTCTTTATAAAGTAGATCTAGAATTTTCAAATTTGAAAATCCCCAAAGGTTAATTAATTGTCTAGGGGAAGGACTACTTCATAATCTGAGCAATCTTTTAATAATTACTTTTATACACATAGTCACTCTAGCATGCCCTTCTTCAGCTTGGTTTGAGATCTATTCTGATGGAAATCTGGAGGTTTATCAAGTATAAAACTGGTGAAATCAGTGGATATTTAGTCAAGTGGTACAACTGACTTTAGCCAAGATGCTGTTTGTACAGAAAGTAAACCAGAACTTTAGTTAAATTGAAAACAAAAAAAGAGGCTTTAAAGAAAATGTAGGTGGCAATCTGTGGCACCTGAAGGGATGTTACCTAAAAACACATACTGTCCTAGCTATGGTGATTTTTTTTTACGTAGAATTTCACAGCTTTTTATGGATATTCTTTGTGCACAACTTATTTTGTTGTTAATCTATACAGTTTTCTTACTGCCTTGCAAATTAACATGCAAAAAAAGCCTCACTTAGGAACATAAGTTCATCTTAAAAAAGAAAAATCTTCTGGGTTAACCTGTAAGCAATTACAGTTGTGCTTTGTTTGCTCTTTTTAAATATATTCATGGTCTCAGTGTTTATTGTATACAAGTGGCAACTGTACTTAGCTCTAATTAACATATTGCACTTCTAGATGAACAAATAAGTTGTTATAAATGGAAGATGAAGTCATTCTTGTGAGGACATGCTGCTTTTTGAGACCTGGTCTAGTGGAAGGTGTCCCTGCCCATGGCAGGGCGGGTAGAACTAGATGATCTTTTTAAGGCCCCTTCCAGCCCAAACCATTCGATGATTCTATGATGCATTAATAATTCCTTTTTTTAATAGGATTTGGTGAACATGGTTGTTCTAAGAATGAAGAAATCTGTAGAGGAAGATGTGTTTATTCCTCTGTATCCTAAAAGGTAAGGTGACTCTGGGACTTTAAAACAAATTTCTGCACCTTCTTCCCCACACATGTAGCGGAAATATTGTAGATATCCATTCACAGTTAGTGGAACAACCATGCCTTCTACTCTTTTATTAATAAAGGAAAGGTTATAAAGCCTTATTTGCATTTATGAACTCTTTCTAATAAGAGTAACTCCACTGTCATAATGTTTTTTGCTTCTGTAACCAAAAGTTTTCCAGTATATGAGATCCACAATCTGGTTTTAGCAGAGCAACTTATATCTGTGTTAGTTTAGGTGATCTGGTGTCACGTATGTCTGTCCCCTGATCCCTCCTGTCATTCCTAAAAGAGTTTGTGTTGTTGATGCTTTTTACTGGACACTGTTTTGAAGACGGGAATGAGTAGGAGTCTGCAAGATAGGGGGTTAAGATACATCTAGGAGAGAAGCTTTACAAAAGCTGCTGTAGGATGTTTGGTTCTAAGTAATGCTGTTTTGACCTGGATCCATAAAATGTGTTGTCTTTATTGGAAATTATTTCATAGTAGTTATGTTATAACGTGTTAAAATGGACAGCTTTTTTCGTAGACCATTATTCTGGCTGTGGCTGTCACTGCTGAAAGAATGCCAGAATTATTCATCAGTATCTGAGAGATTAATTGTCTGTTTATCTTTGGAAAGCAAACAAATAAAAGTCCTTATTTTGCCTATTTTTTTTCTTCTTTTCCTGACTAGCGCTGTGGAAGACAAATCATTACCATGTTCAAAATTTCAAGAAAGAAGATTTTGGTCAGCTTTTAAGGTAGATAAGATATACCTGTCTGTTTTGTTGTTGTTATTGTTGTTTTTTTCTTTGAGATCCATTTTAGTGAAAAAATATTTTGCCGTCAGGAAATATGTCTTCTGGCAAGTCTGATTCCAGGGAGATTAATACATTTTTATTAGGGTTGATAACAATTTTTCTCGGTGAAGGATGTGTTTGCTGTGCAGCCTGCATGTGATGATTTAAGAATGAACTCTAAGGAACACTTTATTTCTGTGTACCCAACTGGTACATCTTCTGCAAGAGGCTTTGATCTGACCATCTGTTCCTGCTGGTTCATTTTTTTCCTTAGTCAGCCAGGCCCGTTGGCCTTACTTCATATTAATTAGTCATTGCTGCTCTGCTATTAATAACAGGTTGTCACCCGACACTATGGGGACAGAGAGGTTTTTTGGGGGGATCCTGGGCAGAATGATGATGACACTAAGTCAACAGAATTGTATGATCAGCATAGTGCCTTATGATCAGAGTGGCACAGGATTTTTATAATCAGAATCAATGTAGCACAATTTTGTAAGAAGCACAGCACAGAATTTATAGCGCAGCTAATTTGTGGTTCCCAGTCATCTGCACCTTCTGCAGATTGGGTCAAACCTTAGTATTTGGCTTGCAGTATCAATAATAAAACAGTCATAATCTTGACTCGAAACACATAAAAGAAGATGAGTCAGTCTTCACAGGAAGCAGAGGATGGTGGAGGTGTCCATGGTCACCAGTGGGGCTCACGAGTCTCGCTGTCCAGCAGCAGTTCTTGGACTTGGAACTGCTTGATTTTATAGACAGTTCTCTGTGTGCTGTTATGTTTCCCTCTTCTGTGAGGGGTCAGCACCACCAGGTGCCTGGGACCTTCGAGGCTGGTAAGGAGGGGAGTAGCCAGCCTGGTGCCCAGGAATCTTGAGGGCGACAGGAAGGGGAAGAAGAAATCTGTTTGGTTCATCTACTTGGTGCACAGGAACATCATGGACTGATGCCGAGGGGAAAGGGGCCTAATATATGACCAGCTTGGTCACAGAGAATGGCTATTTGCCTTATAAAATGATGTTAGTTATGCAAACCCTCATAGAATCATTTTGGTTGGAAAAGACCCTCTGGATCGGGTCCAACCATTAACCTAACCCTGCCAAGTTCACCTATAAACCATGTCCCCAAGAACCTCATCTCCTCATCTTTAAACACCTCCAGGGATGGTGACTCCATCACTTCCTTGGGCAGCTTGTTCCAATGCCTGACAACCCTTTCCATTAAGAAATGTTTCCTAATGTCCAATCTGAACCTCCCCTGGTGCAACTTGAGGCCATTTCTTCTTGTCCTATCACTTGTTACTTGGGAGAAGAGACCAACCCCCTCGATGCTACAACCTCCTAGGTGTAGACAGTGATAAGGTCTCCCGTCAGCCTCCTTTTTTTCAGGCTGAACAGCCTCTGTTCCCTCAGCTGCTCCTTGCTCAGTCTGTCTCTTGACTTGTTGTCACATCACTTTTTCTGAAGTGGAGGCGTGAATTCAGTCACCTCCTGGTAAAAAGTTAACTCTTGGCACCTACTTAAAGTAGTGTAACTCATCTCTGCTTCAAACTTCTCTTTGGCACAGGGACCCACTTCCATTGTCCAGCCCCCCATTCATGCTATCAAACCCCATTTTTCAATACAGGTCACCATCTTCACATTGCTTATTAGGAATGGCCTCCAAACCATGGCCAGGAATTGTGTGGAAAGATACTAATTGGGCTGGGTGAGAAGTGAGCCAGGGACTCTTCCAAGACAAAAGTACAGATGATGGAAGTTCCATGTTTGTATCCCAGTATTGCCAACCTTGCCTAGTGTAGATGGATCGTGTTGCTCAAAACATGCTGCTTTTTTACTGTGCTGTGTGCTTTCCTGATTAATGCTGGCCAGTGGAAGCACTCCTTTCTCTTTGATATATTTTTTTAGCCATTCATGCAGTTAGAGGGAAGTGTCCCATCAGATAACCCAGGGAAACGTGCAAAAGGTTTTTGAATTTGAGTGCTTTTTGACGGGTGACTGCAAACATAGCAGGTTGTATGTCTGTGAGGGTAAAACACCTTGAGGTTAACAGTTACCTTAAAATTAACCTTTTCTGAGTTAAGGGAGAAAATAGTCATGTTCTTACATCAGACTAAAAAATGGCAACAATTACAAGGATTTCTAGTGATGGGTTAACAGAGGCGAACTCTCAGTATGTAATAATACTGAGATAAATTAAAAAAATAAAATCTTTGTGCTGCTATGAACTGTCTTATACGTAGCAGGTCTAGTAAATCTTTTTATTTCTGTGTTGGATTCTCTGCAGTTTCGCTTAGAATTGGATGCCACTTGTTCTTGGTCTGTATTGGTTGCAGGGGGAGTGTCTTAAATACTCTTTCCTGCTTCCGGGCTTTCAGATTTGACTGCTGGCTCCTCTGTGAAAAGAATGAAACATGGTTGTCTTCTGTACTTAGTAAATTGTTAACCTATTAGAAAGGTAAAATGCTCTTCCCAACCTTGGGAGGTCATGTATACACATATCAGTGGACAGTTCATACGCACATGTAAAATTAATGGTCATACTTGATTACTTACTATACACAGCTTATTAGTGGGTAAGTGACAGTAAGTTTGGAGACTGTGAATCCTGGGTCTTGAGTACTTAAATTGGTTGGACATAATTATCATTTTGTCTTTATCTTATATAAAATTGTAATATTGTGTTTTAGTGCACTTGCAGCCACCAGGTAAATGTTGTTCTTAATTCCTGCAGCTGCTCTCCAATGTTCTTCTTTGGGACGGGATTGTACAAGAAGATACAGTCCGTGATTTGGGACTGAGCAAGCTGCTGAATCGTTACCTTCTTCTGAACCTCTTAAACACACCACCAGGGCTGGATAATATAGAGAAGTGTAAAAAGGTAAAAGATAACATGTACATTGGAAGAGGGCATATGCCAAAATTTATTTTCCATGAAGAGGGGTCTAAACTGAAGATGGAATACTAAAAAAAAAAAAATAAACAATGCCTGGAAGTTTTTAATTTTTTATGATCTCAGTGCATAAAAACATTTGAGAGCAAATATTGGTCCATAAGTTCTTAAGAATAACTACTTGTAGAGGTAATCAATCTTGGTTTCAAAGAACAAACACGCTGCTAATAATGACTGAAGATCCCCAAAAGAGAAGTCCCCATCAGAAGTGATATGACTTGATTATACTGGATGACTTTTATTTTTTAAACGTTCCAAATATTTTTTGGGCGAACAGGTGGTAGTGTCCTTCCCAGAAAGATGGTTCCAAGATCTTAAAAGTGGATCAACTCTTCCCGAGTTACGGAACTTCTGCCAGCACTTGCTGCAGTGTGCGCATGCGCTACACAAGAACAACCACAGGTAATTTTCCTTGGGATTCAAGCACTTCCTCATATACTTTGTGTTAAATACTTATCAAATTGCCTAAGCCTCACGTATTGGACACTTTCAAGGATGTTCTAGTCACATACAGATAGATAAAACAAAAGACGGAGTTTGTAATGCCAAGGAGTTCTTCTGCAGTTCTGGTTTTATGTGATAGTTTGGGGTGCTAGATGTAGCCAAGGAGAGATACTCAACTCTTTAAAATTAATAAACATGAAGTGTTCTGAAGTCAGGTACATAAATGTGTTCTATATCACATTTTTCTTTATTTTCATTTTATTTTATAGTAATGAAACAAAAGAAGTTCTTCTCCTTCTGGTGAAAGTCAAAGCTCTGCATATTGTTGAAGACTTCATTGAAAAGCACAAACTTGAACACCTTAAATTGATGATTGGGAAATAGAAATTTTTGAAGCATCACTTACATTACTGAGACAAGCCTGATACTCACACTGAAGCAGTTCTAATATGCAATTTAATTAGTGGATCCTACCTACTCAAAGATGCAGTGGTAATCACTGTCTTCTTGTTAAATACTTGAGGAGTTTTTGTTTGTTTGTTTTTTTGTTTTCCCAAATGTCTTCTATTGAAATGTCTTCTACTGCCATCTACTCCTAGGTTAAGGATTCTCTTTAGAAGTTACAATTGTCAAAGTGATGTTTCAGGCATTCCAAAACTTATGACAATGCTTGATTGCTTTACCCTTTTGGAAAGGTTCCTGTAAAGAACGGAAGTGCCTGTGAAGTTTATCACTGCTAGCAAGTAGATACCTTTACCAGCAATTTTCAGTATTAATTGCAAATATCACTGACTCAGGAGTCATTGAGCTCTTCTGACTTGTGGTCCACAGTGATTTTTTTGGTAGGGTTATTTTAAGCCATCCCTGATGAAAAAGAATTCGTCACATGCAGGAGTTTTGACCCTGAGACAGGAAGAAGGGAAGTGACTGTGCAGATGAGGAGTTGGATGAATGTTTATTGATGGTAAATGAGGTTCAGTGAGGTAAGAAGTTGCACAAGAGAACATCTGGGGAAAAGCAAACACATTGTGAAGATGATGTCAGATGGGTATGGTTTGGCACCCGGTACATATGGAAACCATGTGCACAGAGCTGGAGTTGTCACATGTCTCACTTTATTAGACTGTTAATACCAGACATCTTGATCATAAGTACAAGAACAACTTGAGTTCCCTTCTAGTAACTGACACTCTAGGACAGTCTGCCTTTTGCTTCCCAGTAAGATCTACTGAACCTTATTTCATAATCCCTTATTAGATTTCTAATGTTTTATAACTTTGTATATTTGCAATAAATATTGTTATAGAATAACAAGGATGCTTTACTGTAGAAACTGTAGTGTGTCACAGACTCTTTATGTTTACTTGTGAATATTTCTCCAGAATCTTCTGGGACTAGAACGTAACTCTTTGCAGACTTAATCCCTGTGATTTCTTTTATATTTTAAGTTAAAAATATATTTTTGTAAAGTATTTTAATTGTAAATAGCTTTGATCAGTCTTACAGACAGAAGATGACATTTAAAATAATTGTTTTATTTTGAAAATAAAGTAAAAAATATTTTGCTGTGTTAATGAATCCTACAGTTCAATTATTTAATATGTAACAAGAATGTTATTAGAAGTATGAAGGAAAACCCTCAGACACTATTAGTTTATTACCTTTTGGAGTTATGTTGCAAATCCTGCTTTCTAATAATGGTGAATTTCTGTTGCTTTTCCTCTCAGATGCAATAGCTGATCAGCAATCACCACAAGCTCACGACCTCACTGCTTTTCTACTGCTTTGTCTCACCCCAGCTAAAGGTCTCCTTTGAAGCAACCAGCTTTCTGCTGTTATAAAAATGGAACAGATGTTCTATCACAATTTAGCTCTGTGGATGTTTTTTATTTTTCTGGTAGAAAGGTTACTTGTAATGACTTGTAAGCATGGGAAGGTGGCTACCACTTGAGCTCAGAGCCCTTTGTGTGCTTCTACTATGGAGATAGTTTTACGAAACCTGCTGTTCCAGAATTGAGAACCTACTTGGACACTGAGTGCTTCTTCATGCATCTTACACCAGTTCGTGTGATTTGGCTTAAACTGGCTCACTTCTTCAAACTGGGATTTCAGAGCATTTGTATCTGCTGCTCTGTTGACAGATGGGTATTACTGCTCTGTTACTGAGTGTCCAAAGGACAATGAAGCTGGTGAAGCATCTGGAGCACAAGTGTGATGGGGAGCAGCTGAGGGACCTGGGGCTGTTCAGCCTGGAGAAAAGGAGGCCGAGAGGAGACCTTCTCACTGTCTACAACTACCTGAAAGGAGGTTGTAGCATGGAGGGGGTTGGTCTCTTCTCCCAAGTAACAAGTGATAAGAGGAAATGGCCTCAGGTTGCACCACGGAAGGTTCAGATTGGATATTAGGAAAAATTTCTTCATGGAAAAGGTTGTCGGGCATTGGAACAGGCTGCCCAGGGCAGTGGTGGAGGTGTTTAAAAGACATGTAGATAAGAGTCTTAGGGACATGGCTTAGAGGTGGATTTGATCTTTTGGTTAACAATTGGACTTGATGACCCTAAAGGTCTTTTCCAACCAAAATGATTCTATGATCAGAATTTTTTGTTTTTAATGGGTAGACTAAAGAGCACTTACTCTCAGAGCGTATGTTTGGCTCAGACATAACTGCTTCCCTGCTGTAGCCCATTTCTGAAGTCACAAGTCAAGCACTTCTACAATTGGCCACTACCCAGACTGTAAAAAGAGAAGTAACAGAACTATTTGGAAGTAACACAACAAACTTGCACGGGTGATCCAAAACAGCCCTTGTTAACTGTAATTTTAAAAAGGAGGCTTCTCATTTCTGGAGAAGCGGTGAACACAAGCATTACACTCCTCAGAAAAAAAAAAAAAAGAGTGGCTGTTTTCAGGAATAGAAAGTGAATGTCCAGCTACAAAAGTTTGTACACTTTAAAGTTTTCTGGAAAGGTTAACTTTATTGTGTATTTTGCCTGTGTATATACAAAACTTGACAAGTAATAATCCATTCAATACATTCAAAGTAAATAATACTTTTCTCAGTAATTCCTAGACTACAAAATCTGTCACTATTTTTTAAGCTCTTCACTCACTTCTTTCCAAATTTTCTCCTCTATTTTTGAAGTATCATATTCTCGCATCATATCAAACTCTAGCCATGGCTGGCTCCACTTCTGTGCTTCTCTCATTTTTCCTTCAGGTAACTCAAATTTTATTCCTTTTATGTTGTATTTTGGCCTTTCCCACCGTTTTGACCATGGTTTAGGTTTCATTCGTACTTGCAGCTAGGGTGAAAGATTAAAAAAAAAAATTAAAAGGTATTAAGTAATCAGAATTTTAATTGTGAGCTTAGCAAAAGGTGAGACAACTGCTGCTTTAACAGAAAACAGACCAATTTGTCAGTATGTTAAGGAACTACTGCTTTACACTGTTAAGAGAAAACGAATATTTTGTGTCCACGTGACTGTTGTAGTAGTATCTTGCAAAACTTTTTAAGTCTTGATTTATTACCCAGTCCTTAAATTGGCACATAAAGTGAAGTTAAGTCATCCTCTGTAGTTCTATTCTGTTCCTTATTAAGGAAAAATAAAAGTAGCATCACAGGCAAAGGGAGGAACGATCACTGTAAGTTACTGAGCTACTAGACAGACTCCTTGACAGGGTCTGCTGCTTTCCAGATGTTCTCTGAGACAGAGATTTTCAGTGACTCTTCCAATCTTACCCTCCCTTCTGACACCTGTGTCACTCCCAGATCAGTAACAACATGAACATTTACACAGAAAAGCTTTCCTGTCTGCACGGTGTAATACAGAGGCATGCAAAGGCTACTACTGCTTGCATGACTTCTAAATTAACGTCTGAGGATGGTAGATGTTTCCATCCTCATCATTCTTTCACTATAAAAATAACACAAAGACTCGCCTTATTTTGTATACTTCTGTCACGCTGGTTACTAATGTAGCAAAGAGCCCTTTAGCGGCCTAGCAGGACAGCACATACGATCCCCTGCTTTTGAAACATGCAGCTCCTACCTTGTTTACAGGAATTTCTTCATGGTCTAAATGAGACACAGGTTTCATATTCACATCAAAAGTACTATATTCAGGGAGGGCATCTCGCAGGTACATCAGGTTGTCATCCAGCCTCTTTTCCAGCTTCAGAACCTCGATCGCCTGGATTCGAGGACTGTACAGTTCATAACATATTTCAACACCTTAAGAGACAGAAAGTCTGGTTTAATGAATGGAATACATCAGAAATGCTAACACTAAATTTCTTCAGTGTCACACATTCCTGTATTATTCAAGAACTGCTTTTTACTTATACAAAGAACTAACAGTGCTGTGGGCACGTGTGATTCTACATGTGCATTGTGTCTGCACAGGGAAATGCAGATTTCTTTTGTAAGTTAAGCCTTGGATAACAGAACGGCTTAAGAAACACTGAGTGGCTTAAATTTAAGGAAGACAAGCTTAGTTTTTAAACTTTACTCCCTTTTAGTTACAATAGCTATTACTTTCTATATACATTACACATACAATGAAATAAAGAGACATCCCCCCCCTTTTTACTTGCTCTCAGAACACCAGTATTTGCACCTCCCCCAATTTTTATCATAAAACAGAATACAAACCTATTACAAAACTCTGCTAATCTGCTGTGTGTTAAACAGTTCACACATATGGCTCCAGTTCATTCAAACACCCAATGCTCAAACCAGGCTAATATAATATTCACATGGCTAGCAACAAGCTGCCCAGGCTCAAATATAAGCACCACAATAGCAGATCATGTTCAGTCTCCTTGGAATGCAGATCTAAAAATCACTAAGTATATACATAAAAATTTACTAAGCAGTTCCATGTATGATCCAAGGGCTGGAACAGCTCTGCTCTGAGGACAGGCTGAGAGTTGGGGTTGCTCAGTCTGGAGAAGGCTCTGGGGAGACCTTATTGTGCCATTTCAGTGCTTAAAAGGGGCCGATAAGAAAGATGGGAACAGACTTTTTAGCAGGGCCTGCTGTGATAGGACAAGGGGTAGTGGTTGTATACTAAAACAGGGGAGATTCAGGCCAGACATAAGGAAGAAATTTTTTACACTGAGGGTGGTGAAACCCTGGCCCAGGTTGCCTGGAGAGATGGTGGATGCCCCCTTCCTGGAGACATCCCAGGCCAGGCTGGACGGGGCTCTGAGCAACCTGAGCTGGGTGAAGATGTCCCTGCTCATGGCAGGGGTGGGACTGGATGAGCTTTGAAGGTCCCTTCCAACCCAAACTATTCTATGATTCTATACAGTGTCGAACTTGCAGTATCCCCTAATAGGCAGACTCACTATTTCACTTTACTGTCATCCTCTCCACAGACTAAATTTCTACACTAGATATCCCTTCACATAAAGCTTCAACATTTGTTGCTTAACGTCTCCAGCATAATTAGCACAGTTAAAAACCCACCTTGGCCTTCTATAACATTTCGGAGGACAAAGGTAGCGCCGAGTCCTTTTCCACCTCTTTGAATGCAGATGCCTACAAACCGGTTAGTTTTGTTGTTGGCGTACGGATCTGCAGTAGTAACAGCTAGTATACTGCCTGCCAATAAATAAAATTAAAACAGACTGTTCAAGTAAACACATACCAAAAGGTGGGGAAAGATGCACAAAGTGCACATATTTGGTACATTTTGAACATGTTTTATTTTCCATGAAAGCCACCAGGAACAGAATAAACTTCTAACATGACCTAAATTAATATATGCTAAAGTGATTCTGCAGGTTAACTATGAAGCTTCTTCACCTTTTCACCTCTACCTTTTATTTTTTACTCTTCGTTATCCAAACTGAATACAAATAATCTAATGTATTTTTCTTTCTTGAGCTTTACTGGCAAATCATATGCTAAAGTGCCAGGATTGGAAAAAAGCACATAAGAAACACACTAGTATTATACTTTTAATGGAAACTGGATGTAAATATGAAATTAAAATATAAAGCAGTATGTATAGAAATACAGACTAGTTGAACTAACATACCTGACACTGTGATGCTCTGTATGATATTCTGCAATATACAACCACACTTTTAACATCCCACCCGACAAAAAATACTGATGAAATTATGAACATTCTAACGCTATTACTGACCAACATAGAACTCTGGGATGTTGAAGACTTTCCGTCTCTGTATCATATCCTTTCTTTCCAGAAATAACTTAAGAGGATCTATTCTGCCTCTGGGTGGTATAAATTCAGGGCTCAAGAACCTAGAAGAAAATGCAAACTTTTGTAAGTGCAAAACAAAAGCATTTTGCAACTCCGTTTCACAAATAACACAGTTGATCTCGAGGTCTAAGCCAAAGGCAGATGCAGGTGTCCCTGTCACCTTGTGGCATACTAAAGAGACGCACTCCTTTAACAGATAAAAACCTCACACATCAACCCCAAATTTGCAAATCTTTACTGGCACACATTCTTTTTTTCTGTTTCACTGCTTTCAAGAACTCTAGAATACAGCAGGTTTTTTTTTTGTTTGTTTGTTTTTTGTGTTGTTGGTTTATTTTTTTTAAATTTTTTTAAAGCATATTTCAGCTAGAACTTTGCAAACACTTTTTATTGAGTAACACCTTGGAGCTTTAAAAAGGCGCTCACACAATCACCTGCCTATCAAGTTCTCTATTAAGTTCCTGTTACCCCAGGCCTAGTGGGGTTTCTAAACGACTTTTGCTCCTCTTACCAGCCGGCAGACCTGAACACAAGCCCCCTGTGAGAAGCACCAGGCCCTGTACCCACCTCCTCTCCTCCCTCTGCTTCTGCTTGTCAATAATGACGGGCTTCGGAGGCGGCTGAAATTTCGCCGGCTTTCCATCGCTGCTAATTCGACACTCCGACAAAGAAAAACACCCTGCAGAAAACAATAAAATACTTTAAACCCCTCTGTGTTTCCAAGCCGAACGGCCCCCAGCAGTGGCGCGGTCCCAGATCCCAGCCCCGCAAAGCACCCGAGGACACCCCCACACTCTTGGGCAAACACGGGGCGCGCTGAGGGGCCGCGGGCAGGAGGAGGGGGCGGGCAGCGGGGGATGAGGGGTCACGGTTGGTGCTCACTGGCGGGCCGGGCGGCGAGGCCCAGCACCCCCGCGTTCCGCCGCCATAACCTCCCGCAGGCGGCTGCCATAGCGACTGCGGCCGCCTCCGGCCTCTCGGCGCCTGCGCACAGCGCGGCTACGGCGAGCGCGGCGGGACAAAGTGACGCCGAGCGCGAAGCGGGGCTGTGGCTGGTGACGCTTCCCTCCCGCGGCTGCAAAAGGGAGGAGCTGAGCTATGGCTCCTGTGGGGCTTTCCCACACCTAAGGAAAGGGTGCAGGGTTCCTGTGGCTGCTGCCTCGCAGGGAAGCCGCTTGGGCCGTCAGCCAGGCGTCCCTTCAAGGGGGGGAGGAGGCAAAGTGGCTCCTTTCACCACCCATCCCTCAAGGAGATTTTGGGTGGGGGAGGACCCAAAAGGAAAAGCTGGGGGAGCTGGGTCTCTTTAGTTCGGAGGAGACTGAGGGGTGATCTCATTAATGTAATACGTAAAGGGTGAGTGTCAGGAGGATGGAGCCAGGCTCTTCTCGGTGACAACCAATGATAGGACAAGGGGTAATGGGTTCAAACTGGAACACAAGAGGTTCCACTTAAATGTGAGAAGAAACTTCTTCTCAGTGAGGGTGACCGACACTGGAACAGGCTGCCCAGGGGGGTTGTGGAGTCTGCTTCTCTGGAGACATTTAAAACCCTCCTGGACACCTTTCTGTGTAACCTCATCTGGGTGTTCCTGCTCCTGAATCATAGAATCATTCTGGACAGAAGAGACCCTCTAGATTATGAAGTCCAACTCAAGCTAACTCTGACACTAAACCATGTCTCTAAGAACCTTGTCTATGTGCCTTTTAAACGTCTCCAGGGATGGTGACTCCACCACTGCCCCAGCAGCCTGTTCCGATGCCTGACAACCCTTTTGTGGCGGACGCACTCGACGCCCCCCAAAACCAAACCAGCAGCAGTTCAGTCCAGGCTCCAGAGGAGGGAAGGGCCTGAGCCACAGCCAGGCCAAGAACTCCTTCCAGGAGACCCACAAGGAAGCAGAACGGCACACTGAACGCTGGTAACTTGTGGGCGCAGGGAGTCTCGTGCAGATTTTTCCTACCGTATGCAATTTGACTATGAGTCAACCACTTCATTCTATAAATACAACAGCCTGGATGAGCCCACTTTGAGCTCTCCCTGCTAAATAAGTAAACTGTATGGCAATGGTTTTACTACTCACAGTTCATTGGATGAGCCCAATTCAAGTTTAATATTAGTAATTTAGCTTAAGTATGTGTACACCAAATGTAATGGATTATTTAGAAATATAAGGTTATATGATTTTTAATATACTCTTTGATTCATGTTACTTGGTAGACTAGATTTGCTAAAATTTTACCAAGGGCAACTGCAGACTACACTAAATGCCTGCAAGATAAACTCTAGCTTGCATTTTGCTGGGAAGGATGGAAATGACTGGGAAAACAACGATCCAAGGCTCACGTGGAGACATTACAGACATCTGCAGAGCAGGGCCTATTTTGTGCTTCACTGACAAGCAAGGATTTATCCAGACAAAATGGCACCTTCAAGGATATGGACCAAAACCAAAGTAAACAACTGAGCAAAACAAAGGCCCACGTGGAGTCAGAGAAAAAATGTCTAATGGGGAGCAAAAGGACCTGGTGGTGAAATTTTCCTATTGGACTAAATTGTGGTGTGAATGGTCTGTAAAGATATAAAAGTTTGTAGTTTTCTATGCTCATGCAGACCTCTGCACAGGTACCCAGCTTGAGCCAGCCCTTCTGCTATTCTACTCTATTAAATTATTTATTTTCTGAGAATTTGGTTTCCTGAAAGTCTGCTTTGCATGCAGTTAAGGGCCTCACCTGAAAGTTTGCCACTGCAGCTTTAAAAATAGGCTCCAGAGTGAATGGTTGTCAGGGAGGGAAGATGCCTGAAAGTTTGCTTCGTGAACAGATACAGGCACCTGGAGAGAAGGTAATCAACATTCGGCTTGGCATATTTCACCCATGCAGTTAATAATAGAGTGAACCTGCCACTAAACTCTTATAAGTCACGCTTCTCAATAAGAAATCTAAACATTGTCCTGCAGCAAGCAGAACCCTAAAATTATTCCCCTGCGACACCTTTCCATGAAGAAATTTTTCTTAATCTCTAATCTGAACCTTCTCTGGCACAACTTGAGGCCATTTCTTCTTGTCCTATCACTTGCTACTTGGGAGAAGAGACCAACATCCTCCATGCTACAACCTCCTTTCAGGCAGTTGTAGACAGTGATAAGATCTCCTCTCAGCCTGCTTTTCTCCAGGTTGAACAGCCCCAGGTCTCTCAGGTGCTCCTCATCAGACCTGTGCTCCAGACCCCTCACCAGCTTCATTGTCCTTCTCTGAACTCACTCCAGCACTTCAGTGTCTTTCTTATGATGAGGGGCGCAAAACTGACCCCAGGATTTGAGGTGCGGCCTCACCAGCACCCAGTGCAGTGGCGCAATCACTTTTCTAGTCCTGCTGGCCACACTATTCCTGATACAAGCCAGGATGCTGTTGGCCTTTTTGGCCACCTGGGCACACACTGGCTCATGTTCAGCCGGTTGTTGACCAACACCCGCAGGTCCTTTTCCATCAGACAGCTTTCTATTCTTGCCTTTTCACCATGGTTAGTTCAGAAATGATTACATACATTGGTATTGTTGAGCTACTTTTATAATGTTTATTTCAGTCAGATTTCCTCAGGTGTCAGTAACAGCCTGGATTCAATTAGCAGCTACACAGGCAGGAGAGAGTCAATGCTTAAATTCAGAGTGCAGACCTATTAAATAACACCCCACTATTTAAACTTCGCAGAGATTCACTTCCAAATGTGCCTGACCTCATCAGCCTATTAGATCAATCATGTTATCTGTGATGTTCCCCCAGCCTCTTTTATTGGTGGCAGCTGACTTTGTAGGCCTGTCCGAGCCCCCACATTAACCAGAGTTATCTTCTAGTTTGGGATCAGCTGTTTGGTTTCTTAACTGTTCTTTAGAAGATGATAGGGTGTGCAGAAGACAAGTCACAGTGTTTCTTGATAATCTGCAGATTTGACACAGAAGTGAATTAATAATCAGAACAAACTGGACAGAAGAGGGCACTCTAACCCTTAAAATACAAAAAAAGTCTCCACCAACCCTGAGCACACCACTTAAAGCAAAGATTGTTTCTCAAGCTTATTCTTCTTTTGAGTTCTTGTTACTACTTAGGCATTATTAAAAAGGGACTTAGCTTGAGCTTCTTTAATGATCAGGTCAGAGCAGAGAAAGAACTGCTTCCGTACTTTTCTATATAACAAAATCTATGAAAATGTGGATCACTTTACAGTCACAAAAGTTAATGATTTCTGTAAAATGCTTCTAGGAGCAGGATGAAATTCATAAAGGTATCACTGTCAGGTGATCTGGCAAAGATTAAACAGACTCTGGGACTTCTCTGGATTGATTCTGTTTGAGTTGACAATATTTCTAGTTCCCCCTGTCAGGTCCTGGGGAAGCTCACTTATGGTTCCTTACTACTACCATAAAAAATTCATTTGTGACTGCTTGCTCAGCTTGAGTTACAGCCCCCTATTATGAAGTGTATGTCTTCCTCTCAGGATGTCATGGTCAAGTCACTCTTTAAGTTCTTTTTTATTAGAAGTTTTGGCTGAATCTACTGTGGAGGAGCAGGGATGTCCCACACAGCACACTGTAGATGTTACCGCAGTGCCTGGGCAGTTGTGGCTCAATCTGGGGATGCTGCGCCCTGCAGCTCTTTTTCATTTGCGCCAAGGTGCACTGCAGTTCTCTGCCTGAGCATCTGAGTTTCCTTGGGAAGAAAACCTAGACAGATAGAAAATAGTGCTTAGCCTGATCCCCTCTCATTTATGGAAGGAGAATGGGGCCAAGGTCTTCCACTAAATGTCATCCTTCATGTTACTATCTCTTTGAGAAATTCAATATGCTTCTTGAACTGTTTGTTTCAAAACTGAACATGGCAGTTCACTAACAGTTGTCCCAAATATGGAGATAGTGAGAGCTCAGTCTTCAGCTGTGTTTATATCAGTACTGAGGTAGCCCTTTTGGCCACAACACTGTGTTGAGCCTCTTCAGCCTCTTTCAAACTCAAATGTCTTTTGCCAGGGGCAATTCAATGACCTGTCTTCCTCCCCTGATGTTTATGTCATTGCAGATGTATCAATAAAGATGATTTCTTCTCTTTCAGGTCACTGGTATAACTGATCCCTCTTGGACCTACATACAAACACACTTCCTTACTAAAGGTATCACTGAATGGTGGTTGTGTTCATTGGAAGAAAAAGGGCAGATGTTTAGGGACTATCCTGGAATGAAGGAGACCTGCCTTGTGTTTTGCTCCACTCTTTCTCTGTGACTTTGAGCCGTTCATTTTTGTTCTCTGTGTGTTAGCTCATATTTTACAATGAGGGTGGTAAAATACTGGTTGACCGGAGAGGTGGTGGATGCCTCATCCCTGGAGACATCCCAGGCCAGGCTGGACGGGGCTCTGAGCAACCTGATCTGGGTGAAGATGTCCCTGCTCATGGCAGGGGTGGCACTGCATGAGCTTTGAAGGTCCCTTCCAACCCAAAATATTCTATGATCCTATTATTCTATTATTCTATGATTCTATGATCTTTGTTGTAAACATGAAAGCCTGAAAAATGGACCTTCTCAGATTGTATGCTGCTTTTGACCAGAAAGCAAAGGTGTGTACATTTCTGATGTGGAGATGTCAGACAGGCCATACTATTGTTGGCTCAGAAGAAGTTCAGAGACTGCTACTTGAGGTCTAGGACACATCTGCATTTATGTGACACTGAATGTGACTTAAGAAAGCCCAAAACCTATTGCAAGCACTGGGGCAGAGCTCTTACTCAGAGTTATATGAACACAGGCAGGCTGCTTCCTGGCTCAAGCTGATCTGCCTGCCTGCATCTTGCCCATGCTGTCTGGATTTTAACCTACTCACGTCCCCATGAGGCCAAGGACATGGTGCATCATTCTCTGCAGCACTGGGATGAAGGCTGTCAAAAATCACCTTCTGAAACAGGCCCCATTGCAGTCTGAAATTTCAGAGATTTCTTCTAAACACCTGAGGCCACGTTGCAGCAGCCCCAACACAGCTGTCTGTGGAGTGTCAGAGGGTGTGAAGAAGGGAGTGAATTTTCATGTTTCCTAAGGGAACTTGTGTGTCTTTTTAGAGGAAACACAGCAAAAGGTGATAACACCTGCTGTTATTGTTATTATGTCTTTAAACAGAAAGAGATGTCTACAGGGGGCTGAGCTGCTCAGGAGATGTGGTCTGTTGTGCATTCAGGGTTAAGAAGAGGCAGTTTGATCTCCCTAGATTCCAAAAGAAGTGGGGCTGGCTCATGTATGGTCTTTCCCACCTTATCCTCACTGTGTGTGCAGAAAACACCCGTGGTCATCTCCTTCATGTATGGGAATGAGCACTGGCTCAATACAGACCTCAGGGCTTGGCACAGTTTGGTTTCAGGTAGATTTGAAAGTGGAAATATTGCTTTTGATAATTCATTTTAAAAACCTTCCCTCATGTTACCTCAGGAATGAAGCTCCTTCCCCTGATATTTATGGAACAGTGTGGCACAAATGCATCACTCATCCTCTCATCTGTGTTTCGTTGGTTTGTACAATTGTAACACCAGGTACAGAGCCTAGAAGTGATCCCTGCTCACTGAGGAGTCACTCAAATGTCAGGATGGGAGGAAGAAAGGTTAAAGGGTGAATATCCTGCAAGCATTCAATATGCCCTTATGGCTAGGAGATACTGGGCTGCTATCTGGCAATTTTGAGTGTCTCCTGAGCTGCTTTTCCAGAAGAGAAATGGAGGGCCAAGGAAGCCAACTGGAAGGATGAAGACAAACTCCACGGTGTGGAGTAGCTCCATTGGTCCATGGCTTGTGTGGTGCCACCTTCCCAAGAAAAGCAGCCCAGAGTCTGCTTTTGTCCTAGCTGAATTGTCAAGCATTGGAACAGGCTGCCCAGGGAAGTGGTTGAGTCACCATCTCTGGATGTTTCTAAAAGATGTGTAGATGTGGCACTTAGGGACATGGTTTAGTGCCAGAGTTAGGTTATAGTTGGACTTGATGACCTAGAGGGTCTTTTCCAACCAAAATGATTCTATGATTATAAATCCTGCCCTTTACAGAGCAACTGTCAAGTCATTTGTAGTTACTGTAGCCTTATGAGTGGCTGGTGGAGCAGCCATAGTTCCCTGCAGACTGAGGGGACATGTATATTACATAGTCCAGGGGTATTTGAGTCCTTCAGGCTCTCTTGCAAAACTGTGTCAGCATGGGCACAAGGCAATGTGCACATTCCTCTCCGTCCTGCTTATCCCAGGTATCAAAACAGCACTATAAGCTACCCTAGAAAGCTTTGAGTATAATGGATTTTAGTAAAATATTTAAACCATCTGATGACAGCTCTAGTCTTTCTGGAAGCTTCCCTTTAATGAGAAAGGAGTTGTTGGTTAGCTTAAGGTGAGTTGACCTTGCTGAAATTTAATAAGTGGAGAGATCTCAAAGTGTTGCTTAAAATAATCTACTGTGCCAGACCCTCCTGACTTGAACAGCTGTTCATTAAGGTGGCCATCAAACATCCACAATTACATTTCTTACCTTACTGTAGAGCAAGCAAAGAGGAGAGGCAGGGCTGTTCTTCAGATGCAGTGCCCTAGCACTGAGCTTGGAGAAGTGATGGACTGGAAAATCTTCAGCTCGTTCTGTCAAAACACCCCCAGGCCTCAGTCATTTTGGAGTGTACATCCTGTTGGAGCCACGTGGTGCGGTTGACCCTGCCAGACCAACCACGAGTTCTCCCCTTCTGAAGCAGCTGCTGGAGAAGTGATTACATCTGCCCCCCTGAGTTCAGGGCTCCTGGTCTGCCTCTGGCAATGGGCATGGCTTTCATGGCACATCAGCAGTGTGTTCATGCACACCTATTTTCTTCCATTTCCTTTTGTCTTTGTTGGGTTCTAGCCCTGAAGGAGAAATTATTATTGTATAACCTTTATGGGAGAAGAAAAAAAACCCAACAGGTGCCAATGATTTCTATCGGGGTGCAGGTTATAGATGAAATATGAACGGGTCTGTTGGCAGATTTGCCAGTGGCTCAGTAGGTACTGGTCCTATATTCAGAATCAGAAGTGTCTTTAAATTCATCTTGGAATCTGCGTTGTCTTTAGATTATCAAGAATTCAATATGTGACTGACCTTGCAGCATCTTTTGGGGTTTTTACTCTTGTTTGTGTCTCCACTCTGTATTGAGTTCCTTATGGGATGCCTGACACCCTTACAGCTTTCAGAAGAGACAGCATCGGTGACTTCTCTCAGCATCCATGAAACACTCAATTCTCCTAATTTTCTGATTCATTAAGACATTTTTAAGAGAAATTGAATCTAATATGGAAGCTAATGTTGAAAAGAATCTAAAGTAGACTCAAATACTTTGTGTAGAAGACAGGTATAGTGTTGCTTCAGAGGTTACGTGAGTGAGACATTATGAATTTGGAAGAGAATGAAGAGTGTGTGACAAAGTAAGATTAAGTTCGGTAAATGGTACCAGAGGCCTTTCCCTTAGACAATGAATTCTTGGATCCTCTTGAATCCCATGTGGGTGTAGACACCAAGGGGTGTCTGTGTCCCCAAGTTTCCATAGTGTAAGTGATGTAGGGTGAGTCTCTGGAGACATCTCATAGAATACTGCACCAGAAACACCCTCAAACAAATAACTCGTTGATCAGTCCAGGCAGCTCCTTCAGTACCAATGTCAAACTGAAAGATAACTCTTGGGTTGGGAGCATCTGCTTCATTCCACAAATCAGAGGTACTGTCCTTCAGAAACGGTCTGGAACATCTTGAAAACCTAAAGATAAAGCAAGTTGAACATCCTCATCCTGCTTCCTGAGATGCTTAAAAAAAAAACCCAATACAAATGAATTATGAAAGAAATCCCATTCATCTTGAAAGGCAAGTGTAATCTAAAGACTGATGGGTGAACTCCCAAGTACCTTTACATTTCATAGAGTCAATATTTGTTCTTTCTCCATTTATAACCCCATTACTCTCTCTCGGTGGGCAGGAGATTTCAAAGGGAGACCATTTGTTTTCCTTGATTAATGCATTAATGCTAGTGGTTTGTCATAGTAAATTATACTTACTATCACAACCTCCTTATGCAGGAGAAAAAGCAAGCCAAAAATTTATGATCAAATTGCTCAAAGTCACAGACTCTCATTATTTTAAAAAAAGCAAGCCAACTTCTGCTCTTCATTACCGTGCGAACAATGACTGAACAGGAGAAAATGTGATCCAATATCCTTTGTTTTGCAAAAATCCTTTAGAAATCATCACATTATTTTCCACTACATTGGCTCAATTGCGTGCAGTATTATTGCATGAAGATAGGTGGGAGAGAGAAACTGCTGCTTCATCTTATGTCTCGCTTTTGGCTTCCCCTGCATTCACAGCAGGGCTTTCACCTGAGAACTGGGCTTTACAAGCTTTGTACCTCCTCCTCCTCCACAGGGGCAACAGCAGCTATGAACACTGGCTTCCTAAAACAGCTGAAGAAGGCTACAGTTCTCCTAGGTATTCATGACAGCATTTGTGGCAATCTTCTTTTGATGAAAAACAAACTGCCTGAAATCAGCACTTAGGACTGGGACTCCTTTCATGAACACAGCTACTTTTCCTTTAATGTCAGAAGGTGCATTTTGCAGAAGCGGGGGTGCTGAGCTGAAAATAAATTATCTTACCTGTCACTGCAGAACGGGAGAAGGTGACTAGTTATCTGTGTCCAAGATGGGGTTGGCAAGTGAAGCAAGAAATTATCAGCAGTGTAGTAAGAAATAGAAAAGATTCTCCATGGGCAAGAGCATCTCAGGTTGAGAACGGCTGTGGAAGGGCTGTGCATGAAATACACCCAGGGGATAACTGCAGAACAGGGCAGAGAACAAGCACCAGAGTGGTGGGCTCAGAGGGTGATGCTGGCTTGTCCATCTATCGCAAAAGGCTGGTCTGGCAAAAAAACAAAAGGGGGTGAAAACTGGGTGGGCTCTAGTCCCCTTTTACCTCAGCTGAGGTGTTTCTGAGGCAAGTTATTTGTGTACAGAAATGCCACCTTCTATACTAGTCTTTGCAAAAAAGAAAAAAAAATCCAGCTGTGTAGCCTCCTTCCTTCCTCTGTGTTCTTTGTAGCTGATCCAACAAAGAACAGTACTGCATTAGATATCAGTGATGCAGATCCAGCCAGGTGCCCAGAGACAATGGATGCAGTAAAATCTCAGTCTGAGCTTTCTGCGATGGGAAGTCTCTTGCCCTAGAAGCAAGTTATTAATAACTGGAATTCCCTAATGCTGGTGTTGTGGCTACAGAGTGCAAAGGTTTGAATGGCTTGAACTTCAATGCCATTGTAAGTTCCTTAGGCTGTTTTAGATGACATAGTCCAGCACTGTCTGCAATGCCCAGCACACCTGTTCTCTGTCACTGGATAGTCTCTTGAGACCACTGTAAAACAAATCGCTGGTGATATTATTGTCCTCAGTACTTAAATGCATGTGAATGCATACAATTACAGTCCTTTCAAATAGAAGATTAAACAAGGAAAAAGAAAATGTATTTTTAAGCATATGTGAAAGGACAACATAAACCTGTTCTTCTTTTTGCAAATGGCAGACCTAGTCCATTGTTGAATTTGCACTGAAGCCAGTGAAATTACACTTGGGATTAATTCTACCCATTCAGCAGAAAGGCATTTCCTCTGATTCCCTTTGATTTCTTACCGATTTGTGATCTGTGAGCCAGAGATTTTCTGTGTAACTTGCTGTCTGTACAAAGATGAGGGAAATACCCTGTGCCCTTAGGCAATGATAAGCCTGAGGTGAAAGCTGATCTGTCCAAGTTATTCTGGAAAGAGGTTTGCTCTCTGTATGTTCTTCACACGTTCTTCAGCTCTGACTTCCATTAGATCTGTCCTTTAATAAAGAGAACATTAGAAAGTGTTAAGCTTCAGTGAAATTGCTTTCCTGCAATCTAGAGTTGTTCAAATCCACCCATGATCAAAGATGTCGGTATGTGAGGAACTGAGAGAGCTGTGTTATTGGTTCACCCTCACAGGAGAAGACAGTCCTGGCCCTGAACCAGGCAAGCCAATGAGAAGTTTTTCATTGACTTCACCAGCTCAGACTTTAGCTCAGTCTCTGTTGAATGCCCCTGTAGGAATGGTCTATCCTGGTGACTGTACCAGTCTGCCCCAGCTTCAGGGATGTTTATTCAGTTCTTAGCCCATGCTACTGCATCTTCACCATAGCTGTTAAGAATTTCTGAAATGCTGGTGGGACTTTTAACACACATCATCTGTCATGGTGGAGCACCGGAACAGGCTCCCCAGGGAGGTGTCACGGCCCCAAGCGTTACAGTGTTCAAGAGACTGAACAACACCCTCAGACAGATGGTGTGAACTGTGGGGTTGTCCTGTGCAGGGACAGGAGTTGGACTTGATGATCTTTGTGGGTCCCTTCCAACTCAGGACATTCTATGATTGGTTCTATGACATTCATGCTACCAAACTCCTTCCTACCTGTTGGGAATGGCCAAAGTCCCTCCCGACTCCCAGACCATGCTCAGGAATTGTCTGGTTGCCAGGTGGCCTGGGTCAAAAGCATGCCAAGGACTAGTCCAGCAGGTAATTGTAACCAGAGGAGTTGTAGTGTAAGTGTCCAGATCCTTGCTTGGTTCAGCTCATTACTGTAGATGTGGATGTGATGCAAAGGTATCACGGCGATGCTTGGAAACCATCAGTTTTGTGGGGAAAAAAATGGTCTCTGGCAATGAAAATGGTTTTCCCAATGTAAATACCCATTGTAAATTATAAAAGTTGTTGCAGTAAGGATGGGGTGTGATTGTGCGTAGGGAATGTGTGCCCATGAGGGACAGGAGAATGTGGGGTAACGCTGAAGGGCTTTTTTATTGTCCTTCATGGTTCTGCACTTGCATGCCCTCAAGGTGGAGTCCACAGTACTTGTGAGGTTTGGGACAGGCGCCTGTGGTATCATGTTAAGGATCATTTTAAGGATGAATGTTGAGATGCTTACCAGTTTGTATCAGATTCCATTAGGGCATGTTTCTCCCACATGACAAGCAGAGAACTTCCAGACAAGTAAATCTGAGGAAGAATTCTATTTCCTGTGGAAAAGTATGACAATGTAAGTTATCAGCACGGGTTGGTAGTAAAACAGGAAACAAAAAGGAAAGACATTGTGGAGATTAAAAAGGGTCTGCAACCTGAAGTGACTCATACCTTTCTAGCAGCAAGATAGAGACAATTCTCCCTTGGTCATCGTAGGTAAGATAGTAGAAAAAAGCTTACTGCTGTGCACTGTGAACCAGCTGGGATGTCTCTGCTCTTCAAAGCAAAGATATCTTCAGGTGTAAAATTCAGGTTCTTATCTAACCAGCACTCCCAGAGAGCTATAGAATATACTAAAGGAAAGATCACAGTGGCAAAAGAAAGCCAGTATGTACCATCATCCAACTGATGGAGAAATCTTCCCAGGAAAACTGTTAGAAGACTAATCAGTCAGGTCAAGTGGGAGAGCAGTTTCATGTTACAGATATAAGAAGCCAGTGCAAGTCCTGAAGGTCTCAGTGAACTTGAGGGTCTCAGCTGAGTGCTTTGTGCCTGCACAGCAAACAGCAACATCCAAACAGGCAGGACGGATGAAACACAGAGAAAATGAAGGATCCACTTCACAGCTGAGGAATTCTGATCCTTGAAAACCTTGTTTCTTGAAATCCTTAGGTGACTCACAGTGGAGTAGAAAGGTGAAGTATGAATGTGACTCCAAATCCCTGTAGTTCTAGTACAGTGATTAACCCAAGAACATCCTGTACACAAGGCACTAACTAAAGCCAGTCGGATATGCTGGTCCCAGATACAGCACCAGACTGTACAGTGTCCTCTAATGTAGAACGTGGTGTCACTATACTAAGGAGAACTCCAGCTGAGAGGTTTCAACATCAATTACTTGGTGCAGGCATGAGAAGTTTTTCAGCTTTGTTGTGGATCACTTTGTAGTCTCCAAATATTTTATTTTTGACATTTTTGTGCACTGGAGGATTTTGCATCACTCTTTACAACATTTCTCAATGTTTTTAGTGAGATAAATGCATCACTTGGGGCCTTTGCTCCACAGAATTATGTTAAAGCAACACCCTCACTCCAAACCTGTCCCACTATGCAGCAAAGCCCCCCAGGATTTATATTTGTTTTGTAAACTGGGGCGATTGAGTGACACAAAATGTGAAACTTCAAAGGCTTATCAGTTTGAATGCCCTGCACAGCTGTTGTTTAACATTGAATATGGAGACAGGGGAGGACTTTACTTGTGAGATACTTGGTGTTGTATTGCAAAACTGCATTATGTGAAGTCCTGCGCCTTCAAATTGATGAAAGCAAACAGTGATTACTTCCATGAGTAACCTCATCTGTTTCCAAAAGGCACTCTTAGGGGAAAGATCAAAAAAAAAGAAGAACAAAGAGCTGTTCTATGCTGCAAACTTTGCTATTTTGTATTTGAAGCTCTGTTCACCCAGTTTAGATGTATTTCTATAGGTATCAATGCACATATACTTTGTCATTAATTTACATTCATTTACTAGGAGGCAGCGTTGCTAATTGGAAAGATCTCTAACTAGACTTAAGAATAAAAGTGTTCAATCTTTTCCAATCTCTGACAGTTTCCCCTTGCTGACCTCAAAAAAGTATTAACCTCAAACATATGACTGGGCTTTGTCCATGTATGAAATGGAAGAATGCAACAGTGGTCTTTTGGGGAGAGCTTTGAGACCTTATGGAAAACAGTGAGAAGTGAGTTATTGGGGTTCAGAAAGCAAGACTAGTCTTAGCACATTTGTACAAATACAGCTGCCTGTGACTGTGTAAACAAACATGGCTTCAAGCCTACATATGGTTGTCTAGCTAAAAGCTAATTCTGGTCCAGCTCTTCTAGCAACCAGCCCTTTTTCAAGCTGTTAATGGTTTGGTCAGTGAGGCAGAGGTTCGTGGTGTGGGGTCAGTGAAAAATAGGAAAGCATTACCAAAATTCAGCCCTAGAAGGCAGCAAGATCAGTACATGCTTCATTAAACTAGGAATTGTCCTAACTGGGTCCATTCATGATTATAATTTATAAACTGGGCGATGCTAGGATGACAAAATTGTACAGCAAATTGCTTGACTTCTCACTGCCTCAGTTTCCCCAGTTGCAGTTGTGCTTAAGTGCATTTAAAGCACTTTGGGAATTTGCATGTGTGTTTCAGATATTATGGTTTTACATGTCGCAGGAGAAGGAGATGACCTGCAAGACAAAGGAATACGAAAGGAGAAATGACAATGCAATTAAGCATCATGGTCAAAAAGGAAGACTGAGTTACCGTTGTTAAGCATCCCGGACTAAAGCCACTTTGGGATTCAGGTGACTAAGTCCTGGATTAGCTCTGGCTGGAGCTGTCCCCTGATCTCCTCGGAGGTGGGGCTGGTCGGTGTCCCTGCTCCTCGGTGGTGAGTGGTCACAACACTGGGTATTGCAGGGGAAGGTGAGAAGTGCTGAGCTCAGGCCCAGTCCCTGAGTATGCAACTTGGTGCTATGGACTTCTTTACTTCTTAAACTGCTTTTTGCCATGACCAAGAAGGTATTAAATCCAGCTCAGGCACAAGACTCTGTCTTCTGGAGGTAGGGAGTGTGTTTAAGTTTCCCAATATTACCCAGACTGTCGTATCTAAGAGCAGTCATTCTCCACAGTTACTCCATGAACAGAAAGAGCACAATCATTCCTCCAAGCTAAGATGTAATGCTGAACTGCATCAGTACCAGCCTGTTCCGGCTTCTGGGTGGCTTTGGGGACAAGGGATCCAAGAGATTGTATATCATCATATGCATTATTACCTATTCCCAGGAGACATATATAAGGCATGGCTGGATTTCAAGGGCCATTGTTCCATTGGTGTCCTCTTGATTCATGTTTACCCCATGAGACTGTCCGTGACAGAGAGTCCATCCTTTGTCTGTGCTGCAGTTGGGACAGGTGGCCTCTTTCTGCTTGAAACACGCAGAAAAGAGCCCCCACATACCCTAAGGAATAAGGACATTATGGAGATTTGCTTTAACTGAATTGCCTGTTTCTCAAAGGCTGATATATAGGTGGCAGTTTTTTAATTTTATTTTTTATTTTATTTTAGCAAGAGCTGCTTTCTGCTTTTCTTTTGGAAGGCATCTTTATAAACTTGCTTAAAAACAAGTAAACTTCCCCTGCTCTGGTTTAACTGTATTAACAACAACCTAAAGAGCTGCTCAAGCACACTTCCCATGTTTAGCTTTAAACCTTTTGTCACCAGAGTTTTTTAATTCCCCATATACTGAGTCAGCCAAACCTAATTACCCTTTAATTAGGAAAATCAACACCTGCTAAGAGGGTGGGCTCTTTTCAGCAAATAGTGCTTCTCTTTTCTCGAGCTCCAATAAATTTCCAGGGGCTCTATTATTTCTTTATCCTGCTGATAAGGAGCTTTGACTGATAATCTGCTAATGGGGATAGTTATTTCATGCTTATAAGGCAATAGTGGTGAATCTTCCTCTTGGCAAGTGCAGCAAAACAAGGTGGAGACAGGAATTATATGTAGATTCTAGGAGCCAAACGTCCTGATTGTTTCTCTTTAAAACTTAGGTCAGCCCTGGAAACTATGGGTCAGTGAGGTCTGGCATGTGGGATTAAAGTCTCAGGTGAAATAAAGAGTAAGGCAGCTCAGAGAAGTTCCTGGTCTTTGATCTTGCTTAGGCTACCCTCTGCAAAAAGGTGAGGTGGCAGGATTGTCTACTGGGACTGGGCTGTACAAAGCCTGCTGGACCCCAGGGTATGTCTGTGCTGTCAGGTCAACCCAGAGCCACCACTGTCCTTGAGAGGAGACTCATTGCACCTTCACTGTAGATACTCTGTGTGAAGAGCTGTTTGTGGGAAGGAAGGTTGCTTAGGTGTAATTCAGGCTAGACCAACCTCTTGTTCACATGTTCTGAATAGATGGGGTGTGGGTGGGATTCAAGCTCAAACTCAGTATTTCCCACACTACCCTCATCCTCAGTGTGGCTGGCTGGAACTTGGGCAAGTGGCTGTATGGACAGAAAGGAGATGGGGCCACGGACCTACAGATCCCCTTGAAGTTTGCTTTTAGCACACAAACCATTCCAGGACAGATTTCTGGTGGAAACAATGACTGTGGTATTCATGGCAGCACTCTTGAAAATGTCTTTCACATATAATCTGTCAGCCAGTCTGATTTTTGTCTGAGAACAGCTGAAACATAATCAGAAATGCCAGCATAAGAAACTTTTCATAAGTGCACTCATCTCTGAGCCCTTTAGGCTGAAACCTCTTACACTTATTCTCAGCTCTAAGGTGAATGTTTTTGGGAAGTTTTGCTTAATTCTGCATGGATGAACAGGACAGAGGAGTGAAAAACAGTTGTTGTTTTCCTTGGGTGTTCCCACTCAGGCTTTTTTTGCTGGTAGAAGCTGCAGCTTTGTTCATAAAATCACTGAAGCTTAGAATGTCCTGAGTTGGAAGGACCCACAAGGATCATGGAGTCCAACTCCTGTCCCTGCACAGGACAACCCCACAGTTCACACCATGTGTCTGAGAATGTTGTCCAGTCTCTTCTTGAACACTGTCAGGCTTGGGGCCGTGACACCTCCCTGGGGAGCCTGTTCCAGTGTCCAGCACCCTCTGGGGGAAGAACCTTTTCCTAATGTCCAGGGCACAAGGGGTCCAGTGGAATAGAGGCAATCTGGCATGACTGGCTGCTGTCAAAAGGAAGGAGGATTTTGAATATGTGGGCTGATACCAGATCCAGCCCTGCAATGAGATCCAGGAGGGTTCGATCTCTGGACCAAAGTCTCCTCCATTGTAGGATCAGCTCAGTGGTGGACACAGCTGAAGAATTGTCCTGTCACCAGTGTGGCAGGACACCACTGCTCACACTGATTTCAGCTACAACTACAAATATCTGTCGTTCTAAACATCCTTATGAATTCAGGCATATATATCCTTTGAAAATACTGCCCGTCCATCCTTCTCTCTGTCCGCACCGGAGAGAAAAGATCCCCGGGTATCTAAAACAACAGCAATCGCGCTTCTCCAAGGCACCCCCCTGACTTCCCCCCCGCAACAGCTTGCGGTACGGCTGCTGGACAGCCTGCAGCAAATTTGGGGGAAGCGGTGGCTTTTAGGACCCTGGGACCTCCGCCAGGGCTCAGGTAGGTCTGTCTCATTTGTCAGCCTCCCTGAGCCGGGTTCATTCACTCCCAGGGATGCGTGTGTGTGAGCGCGGGTGTGCGCCCAGTGCTCCCCCGGCCCCGCCGCGATCCTGCCCCGCCATGGGACCGGCGCTCTCCTGCGGGCGATGAGTGCCGGGCTGGGGCAGAAAGCGCTTTCCTTTTCTCTGGAAGCGAACAAGCCGTGAGGATACTTAAGGATGTGCAGCCCAGATGTGTCTCCCGTCTCCGCTTTTCTCATAGGACTCATGTGCTTGGCAGCTTTCGGCAACTTTGCGAGGACTTCTGCGGATTTCTCAGGTAGGGGAGACACTGATGCTTTCCTGTGTTGAACGGGAGCTCTTGTTAGAGGGCTCGGGAGCAGGTTATGCGGGGAGTAATTTTAATCTTTTTAAAATAAGCTGATGAAAAGGATATCCTGTAAGAGGATTTTGTTAGAGCCTTTCTCAATAACCCTTAGCAAAACCGTTTCGGTAGAGTAACTTTGGAAACAAGGAAGGGAATAGTGTTAACTTGTGGAAGTTTGTAGCAGGTTTTGTGCTGTGTTTGGCTGAGGAGTGAGAAGAGATAGGTTAGGAGGCGGGGAAGGTCTAGGACATAAGTTAAAACTAACATAACAAGATCTAAGTATTTTGCAATGGGACAGATTCTCCCCCTCTTAAAACACAGGTCCTGATTGCTGCAACCCCCTCTCCCCCGGAGCTGAAATAAAGGAGATGTTACATGCACAGAGTGAATTATATTCTGAGCCTATGTTTGCTTAAGCCAGGAGAAAAAGTGTATCATTTCTAAATCTAAATAGTTTCTGAATCTAAAAATGCTCATAGCCCTTGTTTTGAGTTGTGCACAGCAGGTAAATACACAGCATTTTGAAAGGTATGGAGTCCCGTATAAGTTTTATATGGAGTCCCGTATAAGTTTTATAACTATGTACAACTACATCAGTTACTTTGAAGTTACATTTCTGCTTCTGTTCTTTGTGGATGTACATGTGGATCAGAGAAAATGTAGCAGATCTTGTTTTACACTTAAGCAATGTCGATTAGTTTACTTGGGAATAGCTAATAAGGGTCACTTTGCCTTCAGGATATCAGTTCTAATTTCGGGTCATAGTGTGAAGACTCTAGCCTGGCATATTCTTTAGGTGTGCGTTGCAAAACTCTTGTAGTGGATAAGAGCTGCTGATTATAGTTTGCTGACGAAAAAGTGCCATTAGCAAGAGCTGAATCTCACTGGACTCTAGTTTCAACACATCACAACATTGCTACTCGCTTTCTGGGAGTGCATGTGTCTGCGTGCTGGGAGAGATTTGTGTTAAAAGAAGGAGCTTGTGATGGAGCAGGAGAGAATATCTACAGTAGCTTGAAGTCTTAACGTGAATTAAAGGGGGCTGGCTTGCTTGTGATTCAGGATTCTTTGGAGGCAGATCAGTCCTGGGGGCTGCCATTCAGGGCATATCTGCCTCTGAATGAGAAGGGTTGAGGCATTTTCCTGTTTCTAGTGTGCTTTTATCTGTTTCTTGGTATTGAGCTTTCTCTGTGTTCCTCCTTGCAAGCAAATGAATGCAGAAAGGGTACATGGAGTGGACACGACGGGAGTTAAAGCTGCAATTGGGAAAGTGTACTAGTCCTTCAGAAATGTAGGTAAAGTTTAGATAAAGTTTGTCCCAGCCAGGCCAAATGGGTAAGCATTAAAATGTGCAAAAGCATCTCAGAGCAAGGGTACTTTACATTGTGTGTACACAACATAGCCAGAGCAATGCAAGTAAGTTCAACAGGCTTTGGTGATGCTGGCAGGGGGGAAGATGCCGTCCTGTTACAAAATGAATAAGAAGGTTGCAGATAAAAAAATCATGTTTTCTGCAGCATCCAACTGTACTGCCACGCTTTGGGAGAAGAGGGGTGGCTTAAACCCCTGTGTATGTGCATGGCAAGGCTGTTCTCTGAAGCAGGGTCTGTAATCCCAACAGCACAACCTCCCATGAGTTTCCACAACTGTGGAAATCTTCCAGCAGATCCAAGCTGTGTTTCCTGATAGCAGGCTTGGCAAATGTCTGTAGTCTTGTTGGACTGACTGTACCTTGCAGGACAGGAAACATGGTTTGCTGCAGCAAAGGGCTGTACCCAGTGCATTACAGCTCAAATATGGTTTTGTAAGTTCATGAGCTGGGTAGCAACAAAATGAGAGGGAGTAGGAAAATGTACAGCATTTCCCAAAACACACTTTTACTTCCTAGTACATTTTGCAAAGACCCCATTAGTTTCTCTCCAGTGCTTGAAGAGATGCACCATGTGCAGTGGCCCAGATAACTCTTCCTACCTGATGGAGCACATTGTCTGTTACTGTTACCCCTACATACGAATTGTCAGCTGGCATGAGGAATGGAAGGGGAGTAGCCTTTTAATATAATTTGACCATAATGCTTTCTGGCCACTTACATCCTTTTTCTGTACTTTGGGGTGTTCTGGGTTCTTCTCCAGCATGGCTGGAATTGAGCAGGTGAGCATCTTTGGGGAAGCCTTGTAGCCTTACCATATGCCACCCCACCTAGAGGTGGTGCATCCAAGACATAAATTGTCTGCATCCCAAGGAGATGAAGGGATTTGTAGTGGTTATTGCTGCTAAGGAATGCAAGGCTTGCTGTCATCCCCTGAGAGGTTTCTGCAGCAGTTTGACTGCTGCCCACATGCTACAGGCAGATGACGCACCTCGTTGGGATGTAAGGGCTTTTCAAAGTTGCAAATATCAGCAGTACTTTTTTTTTTTTTAAATTAAACTCAGCCCTGTAGATCTTACTTAGCAACAAATCTCTGGCTTCTCAGCTTGGTTTGACTTGGTACTACCAGGGAAGTGATGCTGTTAGTGACTCGTCATGGCCTTTTCGTGATGGGTCAGCGTGCATAGATCCAGCCCTGGAAAGAAGCAGCTTAGGGATGTCCAGTCTTGAGCTCTAAGCAGACCACAAGCAACACTGATCTGACTCACACACTGCAGCTATGAATCAAGACTGGCCAAAAGACTTACCAAGAATTGCACACCCACCCATGCTCCTAATACTTTCTCAGTATCTATGTCTTTAAAGTGTGTGCCTCTTGGCTGCAAGATTTCTTCTTTGCATAGGTCATGGGAAAGCACCCTGGGAGGGTAAGGAGAGGCCCAGGGTAGCACTCACAGGTAGAGCTGGTGGGGATCTCCGTCATCTTGGCTCCCAGGCCCCTGAGCATATGGGAGCCTCATCACATTGTGATTCCATCCCTCCTGTTCCAGCAGCTCAAATGCCACAACGTGAACATGATGACTGTGTGTCCTGCTGGGGACTGGTGCAATCTGAGATGTAAGAATTAAAATTCCTTTTAAGTGAAGTATTTGAACTATGTGAAGAGTTTTGAAGCTGTTTTCTTTAATAGTTCTTTAAACATTGGTGTTTGTGGGAGGGTGTGGGGTTAGGAATTGGGTCCTTCGGGAGAGAGTGGAGTTATCAGGCACTTTGCAGCCACTTTTATGAAGGCCTGGACTTTTTCTCTGTACACGATTGCAGTATGGGCTCTTGATCTAATCTCATTCAGTGACCGGTTCTTGTGCTTGGGACTGTTTGAAGGCTCAGGATCTAGTGTCACGATTTGTCACATACCCCTGGTGTTCAAGGTGACACTTGAAGACTGTGATGAGGTGTGGGGTGAGAGGCTGGTCTTTTGGATCTCTGTTCTTTAACTGTAAACCCTTAATCCTAATCTCAGTCCCAGCAATGAACTCCCTGGAAGCCCTGCTGGTTGATAAAACTTCCCTTTTGTTTTAGCCTTTTTCTGTTAGTAGTGGGAGTCCAAAACACAGCAATGTCCTTGCCCTGCCAGAGGACACTGTGCTGTAGCTCCTCTGCGTAGGCTCTGGGAGGCAGTGATCCATGTGCAGTGCACAGAACTTGCTTCTTAGAGGAACTAGGTTAATGAAAAGGGGTCCAAAGTTAGTCTTTGGTACTAATTTAAAATGCAGGTGTTGAAAGCTTAGTCAAATCCTGTGTGCCATCTCTAACTCCAGCCATGGGGTTCCTGTCTCTGAAGATAAATCACGCAAACACATGTTGAATTCTGCTCTGCCCACTGCCAGCCAAGGTGACCATTAAATTTCCAGCTGCGTACCTGCAGGGAATTAGGCTTTTGTGATTATGATGCTGTGCTCCAATTCTCCTCAATGGCTTCCCCATTAATTAACTAATTTCAGGCACATTGAACAGCAAGGTAGTAGAATCAGATCTATGGGATTGACACAAATTTCATGTTAGTGGAGACAGAACCTTCACTACTGCCACAGTGCAGAAAAGGCTGTGCTGTGAACTCAACCATTTGCAGACATCAGAGAATCCACTACAGGGACCTAAGCCAAAAACTTAAGTTTCTAGGCATGGAACTAACTTTGATGGGAGCTCATGCCTTTTCTGACACAGGAGAACCCCGCTGCAGGACATAAAGCTACAGGAATAACAGCCCCAGTAGTGCTGGTCCCTCTGGGTCTGCTTTAATATTTCTGTTCTTTGCATTATATTTGGCACAAGCTGGATGTGAGCAGCACTTTGCTTAAGGGAGCTGATCCATCATTGGGCCAGATGAATACTGAAAGCTCCCATGCACACTCCGCAGGTGAGCCCTGGGTCGGGACCTCTCCCTGGAGGCTCTTCCTGGCTTTGAAAGCACAAAGGATTATTTTGGTTGTTGTTGTTTTTTGTTTGTTTGTTTTCTTTTCCCCCAGGATGGCAGCCTTCAAGTGAAAGCTGCTTTTGCCACCTCTTTGCTAATTGGCTCAGTGTGTTTGTTTGAGCTGATGAGGGTCAGGTTTGGGAGAGGAAAGAGGCTTCTCCCTGATTGCGCTTAATCAGTCCATAATAAAGGCAATTTGTTTGACAAGTCCATTCACCAAATTATCACCAAATCTACATACTAACAGCTTCTGAATGGCTTTAGTCAGACTTTGATATTGGTTTTGGAGTCCTGAATGGGTCAATGGTGTCAAGGGAGGTCCAGGATTTCTATGTGTTGAAAGCTGCAGGCTGTGAAAAGGGGATTTTCAAGAGAAAGGCGGATACAATTTCTTTTCCAGTGCAGTGGTGTAACTCAGTAATGAGGTTTGTGCTTTTGACCCCAGGGGCAAACAGACATGCTTTAGACCTTATTTAAGGATGGGGCCAAACCCAGGCCACCTCCATACCTTCTCTTTGCGAAAGGCTTTGAGTGATGAGGTTGGATGGACCTCAGGCTGCAGCTTGAAGAGGTCCTTGCCCTAGGCAATGTTTTCCTTCTCAGCTGGAGGTCATATGTACCAACCCATCCATCACAGCTGTGTGGGCTGCTGTTTGGCTTACTGATTCTCCTTTGCAGAGGTGACAAAATCCAAAACTTCATCAAAGCCAGTTAAAAACACTGGTGGCCTCTTCTGGTAATGTTCTGGAGATGTGGCGGCACGGTGAACTGTAGGGGATGGGTTTGGGGATCTGAAGGACAGTGGCTGGGTCTGAGTGGTTCTGGCAAGGGGGACCTGCATTTGGTTTTGTGTCATGTGTCTCTGTCAGTGGGCAGCAGTTTTAGGACCGCAGAGAGCTGAGGCTTTTGGAGGAGGAGATCAATGGGGGGGCTATCAAGTGCCAGTTCTGCTGCTGTTGGGAGAGGAGGAGAAGCAGCAGCACAGAAGCTGAGGCTATTTTGGTGCCTTAGAGAGTTGTTCTGGTTTGTCAGCAGGGATGCAGCTTTGTCGGCATTAATATAGCACATTAAGCAAAATGCAGATGTCTGTGCTCTCCTGTCCTGAGGCTGCTCCAGAAAACACCATGGATGTCCCAACAGTTGTGATGATAATGCTGTGAAGGAGGAGGACTCAGCTCTTGCTGACTTTTAAAAAGTCCAGAGTTTACTTTTACTGACAACCGAAGGGACCAAACTGAGTTTCAGAAAGAGAAACACGTGTTTCCAGTTCTGTGTGTTTGTGCTCCTGGGCTGTGACCAGAAGTGCTGCTGTTACTGCTGTGAAAAACCAGCCGCAGGTCTGGATTTGCAGTGCCAGGGAAGGACCATTGTGAGGGGTCCATGTGGGCAACGACTTCAAGCTCAAGAGCCATGTGTGTGCATCTGGCTCACATCATGTGGAAATTCAGTTTTAGCCATCAGAGCTGTCAGCAAGAGTCAAGAGACCCTGGCATCCCTACGTCTGCATGATGATTGGCAATGTTTGTATAGTATCTACTAACTGCTGTGGCCCAGAATCCGATCCACTGATGCAAACTTTTGTCAGTACCAGGAACTCTATTTATTATTATTGCTATAATAATATAAATTATTACTACTAATAATACTAATTAAAATAGGGGCTGTTGTGATAGGACCAAGGGTAATGGTTTTAAACTAAAGGAGGGGACATTCAGGCTAGATATGAGGAAGAAATTTTTTACACTGATGGTGGTGAAACACTGGTCCAGGTTGCCCAGAGAGGTGGTGGATGCCCCATCCCTGGAGACATCCCAGGCCAGGCTGGACGGGGCTCTGAGCAACCTGATCTGGGTGAAGATGTCCCTGCTCATGGCAGGGGTGGCACTGCATGAGCTTTGAAGGTCCCTCCCAACCCACACTATTCTATGATTCTGTGATTAACAAACAAAAAAATCCATGGTGATAATTTTCTTCAGAGTATCCCAGGTTATCAGTACCCTCCAGATGCACAGTCTATTTGAGGAAAATGTCCTTGCAGCATTCTTCCTATGTCTGTGTGTTGTTAGGTGTACAAGTGCTGCAGAATTAAAGCAAGCAACTGTTTATGTCCTCGGGTAAAACTTGTTCCCTGATTTAAGACTCTGCAAGAGCATAATTTATGTAACACAAATAGTTTGGTCAGTTAAAAAAAATGGTGGGAATTTTGATGTATCTTTTCACAACTGAGATACTTAGAAGCCAGAATGATAATTTAAGATGGGGGGGTGGGGGAGAATAGGCTTAGTTTCTGCGGGGGGAGAAAAACTGTGTATTTACACTTGGCACCTTGCTGATCTTTTTGTTGATGCTAATTTAAACACGGCCTGATCTCCCAATGTGTTTGGTGCTCAGAACTGAAAATTGGACTATGCTGGTGTTTAGGTGGGTGGGCGGTGATTTAGCTGGCCAACACCAGGACTGTTTACATGTCTTATTTGAGACAGGCTGCTTGTGCTTGGTGTGTTTGTGCACGTATAGGTTGAACCTTCTGCTTTCCGTTCCAAGACAGCAATCCCAGTCCCTGTGGGGGACCATTTGAAGCAACTACCCTTGTTTTTGTGTGTGCTCTTGACATTCCTTTTTATCCAGATACCCAAGGCCTTCATGGATTCAGTCTGTTTTTGTGCCTTCTGTGGCTGCCTGCAGGAGCACACCCAATGCCCTCCTCAAAGTAGTTCAGAGGATTTTTGGTCGGGTTGGCTTGATGCAATTCTATGGCATTCCTTGTGTCCTTGCCAGTGCTGTGTCTCAGCCTCATTGATTCGGTACTGCTGTTGTCTGGGATCTTTGTGTTTTTTCTGATAAACAGACAAGGGCCAAATTCTGCTCAGCTGTGAGGCAACTTTGCTGACTTGCCAGGATGCAGAAAAGATAATCCTTCTTGCTCATTATATCTGATATAGAAGTAATAATTGTGAAAGTTTTAAAGAAAACTGCTTGGGTTTCTTCCTCCTGTCTTCTTCCTCTTTTTTCCCCTTTTCCCCCCTCTTCCTCCTCTTCCTTTATTCTCTTCCTTCTTTCCTCCTCTTTCTTCTTCTTCTTCTTCTTTATTTTGCCTGAGGAAAGATGTTGCATGTCTCTCAATCTGGGCTTGGGCTGGTCCAGGTACATATGGTTCAGCTCAGTAGCTCAGGATATGAGCTCATTTGTGGTAATTAAAGTATGTCTGTTCTTTCAGGGATGCTTAATGCTTGGCTGCCTGGAATGTATTGCATATCTTTTTATGTCAGAGACAACCATGGTTCGGCAGTTCTGAGTTGCATAGTAAAATAAATCTTGTCAAATATGCCATGTGCTCTCGAATAGAGTTGGTATTATAGATGCTGTGGTATCAGTGTTGATGGGGCTCCTTTGGCTCATAAGGTTTCCTCTACAGTAATCCCCCTTGAATCCATCTGGATCCTTGAATGAAGATGGAGCAGCATCTCTGGGACCTGCAGTTTGGGCAAGCTCTCCGACTGTACTTTCAGTGGTGCACTTGAATTAGCATATGGACGTAGCATACTGCAGAAGAATTGGTGGTAGATGTTGTCCAAGCCCTTTAGTTGTGGTGGGCAGGGGGGGTCACATCCACTTGTTGGCAAAGTATCCTGCATCATTAACAACATTGCCAGTGCTGTGCCTCACTGGTGTGGAAGAAAAAATTGTCTTTTTAAGAAATATTCCCTTTTTTAAATGTTACGTTCACAGAAGAAGGCCGAGAGGGGTACAAGAATTTTATCAGCCACTTACAATCAAAGAACTTCACTATATACTTTTGTGTGTCATCTTTTAACCTGGTATCAACACACCAGTTGCCAGCAGAGACGCTTGCCATTCCTCCAGCAGCCTGTAAAAGCACCAGAATCATCAGGCTGTGAGAGGGCTGTCTTCAGGTAAATTATACTAAACCCTCAATAGATCAGGTGCCTGCTGGTGGTGCTTGTTGAAAAGGGACCATTCAGACCACCTACTCTGAGACCCCCTATATGTTTGTGTTGTTTTATTTTTCATCTGCCATCGGATGCCTGTGGTTTTGCAGCTATGATATTATCAACCTGTGTTGTATTAGCCTCAAGGGTTGAAAATGGGCTTTTACTCCAACAAGTAAATACAAAAACAAACACAGCGGTGAAGGGATTTTCTGCTGATTTTTCCTCTGTGATTTTTGTATCACTCTGTGGGCTGGGGTGACCTGCACCCTGTGTTTAGGACCTGTGGGCTCAGCTGTGATCCTTTTTTGTTTGCTCCTCTGCATTGATATTAAGGTTGCTTTATGGCAGGTGCTCTTCCTGGCATTAATTTCCTCTGTTTGCTGTATTTTGTGAAGGCTTTTGGCTCACACAGGTTCCCTTGAAGCTATGTTGGGCCAAGAGTGCAGACGCTTAGTGCAACTAGACTGATAGGTGGTAACTTGAGCTGTTGTACCTGGATTATGTTCAATTTTGGGTCCCAGTCTTTGGGAAATCTCTCACCTCTGTGTTCTGTGTGGGGCCTGTGAGCTTAGTGCTGCTGTGGCCTTGGTGATGCCCATAAATGCTACGGGACAATATTCTGTACTTTGGTTTTGGACTAGTTTAGTTTTTGGGTGGAACATTCAAAGAACAGCATTAAGATTGCAAATCAGACATTTGAAAGTTAAGAAATGTTAAAATTAAGGTAGTTTTAACTACTTGAATCCATTCCTTTGGGCTTTTACGGTATGAGTTACTTTCTAATGAGCACATACTACTTTTTCACCACCTCCTTGGGGTCTCCTGTATTGTTCAGTGCACAGGACATCTGCCTCACGGTGATTTTCTTTATCCTTCTGATTGGTTATGGCCCTAGGTTCTTATTTACCAGTAATTTTAAACCCTATTTTGCTTGTTGTGAGTGCCCTATAAACAGGGACGTGCTTACCCTTCTGGAAGGAGAGTCTGGAGTGTTACCTGCATTGCACAGATGAGAATCCAGGACAGAGAGACAAACACCAGGAGCTCTAACTGCCCAGTATTTCAAGGGTTGCTCAGTATCTACCATTTTTCAGCAGCCCCTTAACCATAATCTCAAGCTGTGGTAGACAGGAAGAAATACGTGGTACGCAATACACAACTCCTTCTCCAGTACTGTAATGTGTATATGAAAATGAACTGCACAGGTTAAAATGAGCATTACAGCTGCAAAGTCAAGAGCATGTAACTACGTGCTGTGGGTGAACCCTGGTAGGCAGGTCAGCTCCACGCAGCCACTTGCTCACCTCCTCTTCCCACTCTTGGTGGGACACAGGGAGGAGAAAGGAAGAGTAAAAGCAGGAAAACTCATGGGCTGAGATAAAAATAGTTTCATAGCTGTTGAAGGAGAGGTGGAAGAAAAAAGAAAGAAAACAAAATCAGTGCTACAAAGGCAATCACTCATTTCATCCCACAGGTAGACTGATGCCCAGCCCCAAGCAAAAGATGGCTGACTTACCTAAACATCATTCCACTCTCTTTTATTGCTGAACATCGCCCCTCACTGCAAGAAAGACATTGAGGTGCTGGAAAGAGTTCAGAGACAGACGACAAAGCTGGTGAGGAACAGCTGAGGGACCTGGAGGGTTCAGCCTGGAGAAAAGGAGGCTGAGGGAAGACCTTGTCATTGTCTACAACTACCTGAAAGGAGGTTGTAGCATGGAGGGTATCGGTCTCTTCTCCCAAGTAACGAGTGATAGTATGATAGGAAATGGCCTCAAGTTGCACCAGGGGAGGTTCATATTGGATATTAGGAAAAAAATCTTCACAGAAAGGGTTGTCAGGTATCGGAACAGGCTGCCCAGGGAAGTGGTGGAGTCGCCATCCCTGGAGATGTTTAAAAGACATGTAGATAAGGTTCTTAAGGGCATATTTTAATGCTAGTGTTAGGTTGATGGTTGGACTCTATGATCTAGATTCTGTGATGTTAAATGGTATGGAATATATCTTTGGTTAGCTGGGGTTGTCTGACTGATTGTGTCTCTTCCCAACCCCTTGTGCACTCCCCAGTCTATTCACTGGGCGGGGGCAGAGTGAGAAATAGAGAAAGCGTTGATGCTGTGCAAAAAGTGCTCAGCAACAGCTAAAACATTAATATGTTCTCTGTACTGTTTTGATCACAGACCCAAAGCACAGCACTACACAAGCTGCTATGAAGAGAACAAACTCCATCACAGCCAGAGTCAGTACACTAAAGAGCGAGCAAGATTATACCTGATTTTTTTATGTAATACAAGCTAGAGGTGGGTATGATAACAAGCTTTCAGTTGCCAGATACGAACTGAGCCCATAAAGTGCAGCTGTACGCAGGGTCCTGTTTTGCGTAGCTTTTTTTTCTTAGAGCAGTCACAATTTGAGTGTTATTTTATTTGGGATAAGAGTACCTAAAATTGGTTTACAAATTTGGGGTCAGTCCTTCCAAGAGAAGCTTAAATTATTTTTGAAGACATTCTCCCTCCAAATTTTTGTTTGTTTCTGTCTCTTCAGGAGTAAAAAAAAAGTAAAGATGTCTATTCAAAGACACAAATAACGATTCTTTGGTGCGGGTGATATGACTGAAAACAGGATGTTGTCCAGTTTTGTTTCTCTTTAGATTTTTATTGTCTGGGTAACCCCTTGGAAACTGAGGTTGTTGATCTGCCTGTTTCCAAAGCACATCCATCTCCTCCTGTATCATTTGTACAGGGGCCGCTTCTGTCGTGTTAACACTTTGCTTCTTGGTTTATGTGCTCACGCTGAATTCCAGCTCAAAGAGGTTAATGCTTTAGAAAAGTGAGTCGAGCAGGGAAGTGGCTCTACAGTTGATGATGAAGCGCACACATCTGTGACCCATGCTGTGCTCACATGTTAGTTTATTGTTAGCCTCACAATAAAGGATGACACTGTTTTTTTTGTTCAGCTAAACAACTTCCATGGGATGAATTGTATAGAAAAAAAAAAAAAAAAGAATAGATGAAGCCTGGCTTTTATTTGCCAAAATGTTCTTTGTTTTAGCTGCGTTGTGTGGGATGCAGAACTCCCAGAAGAGGATAGCCTCTCTTATATAGCAACTGAGGGGAGCTGATGAATTGAATAGGGAAGCAGAGACAGAGATTCAGCAGGAAGGGGTGAAAAAATTGTCTGATTCTTCCTGCCCTTTGGCTTTGCTTGTCTTCAGCTGACAGCCCCAGGCTTTCACTTTGACTGTACTGCAAGCGTAGATGCTCTGCTATACCAATAAGTTGCACTGTAAATGTGTTTGATGCCATTTAGCTTGTGTTTGGTTCAGAGTTAGTGTGCACAGAGACTAGTTATTGCATTTTGGCATTTTTGCTGGTGGCTGGACTGTAAAGGTCTGTAGCAGCTGTAGGAAACTGAATACTTGCTGTTAGACAATCTATTTTTCTTGCTGGATACATGAAAATCACTTTTTCTTTATCTCTGTTTTCTTAAAAGTTGTCCGTATAATTGGAAGGCAGGGTTCAAGTTCAAACTGATAAGATTATTTTGCTTCCCTACACTGCGTGACAATGGTCCCTTTTGGTAAATTAAGCCATGGACCTCCTTTTGCTGTAATGGGAAACAATCTCATTAGAAACAGAGCTGGATTAGTGAAGAGACCAACCTACCGTATAGACACGCATTCTGACCCCAGCAGGCCTGAGGTGCCTTTTGTTCACTCCAGCCTCCTCTGCATTTTCCCATCGCTCATATATCTGTGTGGTGGAGCTGGTGGTGATTATTTCTGCTTAAGAATAGCCTGCTGGGGGGTGAAAAGGAAGTCGATTGGCCAGCATGATATCACAATATGAATGATAAAGTGATTTTTGAATGTTTCCCTTAAGTCATTGGAGTACAAGACTGATTAAGATGTCTGTTGAAGGGTATTGGAGATTAAGGGACACTCTTCACTGGTTTTACCTGTGAGACAGTAGACGATCTTTCTTCTGTCTCTCAGCATTACTCTCTTATACAGATCAGAAAATCTGGACCTGGTTACACCAACTTTTCCAGCATCTGGACACAGGAAGCTCTTCCTGTTGGGGAAAAGAAAGGAAAACCTTTTCAACTCTGTTGTTTCTGGCTGTTCTTGGTGATGGTTATTGTCTCTTGCTGGGTTGCGTGTGGGCCATCCAAGCTGCTTTATCAAGTTGGGGCCAAGAGCCCTGAGCTGGCATGGTGCACACCAGTGCCAGCAAGAGAGCAGCGTGGCTGTGCCTGCAGTGGGTTCTTGGGGGGATGTTGTGTCTCAGGAACAGTGCTGAGCTGTGAGGTTCTGCTTCTGGAGATGCTCATAGAATCACAGAATAGTTTGGGTTGGAAGGGACCTTCAAAGGTCATCTTGTCCAAGGCCCCTGCAATGAGGAGGGACATCTTCAACCAGATCATGTGCATGCCCGTTGCATCCTCACATTCTGCTTTTGAGATCTGTTCTATCTGTCTGTCTGTCTATCTATCTATCTATCTATCTATCTATCTATCTATCTATCTATCTTATCTATCTAATCTGTCTACTTATTTGTTTTATCTGCAATTTTTCTGCTTTCTGAGTTTCCTCAGTTCTGGGAGATTAGGGGATCAGCCCTGGCTGGTTCCAGCTGCTCCCACGGGATGGAGTCATGCTAAGAGGGGCAAGTCCCACGTCTTCCTGAGTTAAGAGCTGTTTTTTGATCCTTGAAGAAATCTTTGTGCCCTTGCATCTCTTCTGTGTCCTACTTCTCTGATCCTGGAGGTATTGCCTGGAGCTTGACTCCTGGCTTGAAGTAACCTGGCAAGGAGGGCGAAGTGTGGACAGCGTTTGAGAGTGGCACCAATGGCAGAATGAGCCTGGCCAGTTATTGTAGTAATTTGTAAGTAAATTGATTAGCCTGGAGGCTAATGCTTTAAGTGGTGAGGAGTCCTGACTTGGTAAGTAATTAAATTTAAAGCATTGGGGCTATTCACATGAGGGAGAGTTGGTTTCTCTTTATGCTCCTGATGGATATGAAGTGTTTTTTGTAAACAAATGTAATTAACAAGAACAAGGGTTAACCAGGGTAATTGAGACTGCAAAGCTATGGACTGTCTCTTGCCAGCCAGGGTGCAAATAGGCAGCTGAAGGAACAGATCTATTTTCTGTTCTTGTTACATTTCTGGATATATTTTAAGGTTTCTCAGAAAGACCAGAACAATGAAACACCCTTTGACAATAGCAATCTCTTTTCTTCATGGCACAGCCTGAGCAAGCATTCAGACCCTTTCCTTCAGGGATTGCTCATTTCCCTTATTTTTTCTCCTGAGATAAAAACAATAGTCCCCCAAAAGCACAAGTTCTGCAGCGCTGTGACAGAGCCAGCATTTGCTGCTCTATCAGGCAAGCATTGGATGGGACATTGTCTTCTGTTTCTCGGGGGGAAAAAAACAGAAAGCAACAAAGAAACCCTTTTCATCTGTTGTTTTAGTGCTGTCAAAAATAATAACTGATGCCCACCCTGAATTTCTCTCAGCGTTTTTTCAGAGGCTTTCATCCTTTATGCACATGAGGGAAAATGAGGCATGTGGGAAAGAAATCATATTCAGTGAAATAAAATATTGTCAAGCCAATTGGAGACACAATCCTGGGGTGTCCTAAAGCCTGAGGCTGCGGACCCAGGCTTGGCTCAAGTGTGAGGGGAGCCTGTGATTAAAGAGACTTGTCACACACAGACCGCCCATGTGTCCTTTTCTACATGGCCTTGAAGTGAGAGCTTGGGGTCTGTGAGACTCTTGTTTTCCTGCCTGTTCCTTTTGATTACATGTTGCCTCAGTGTCTCTGAGTGTTTCTTACTTGTTTCTTACTTTTTTGAGCCCAGATCCCATAGTTACCTGGATTGTGGTGACTTCTGAATAGTTTTGGGGCTGCAAAATTGAAAGGTATGTGTACTGCCCCATTAATAATGCTGCCTCTCTGAAGAGTTTCTGATACAGAAAGGTCTCACAAAGTATAATAGATAACTCTGAGTGGATGCTTAGATGGATAGTCCTGTTTATCTGCTACTTTCAAGTGAATGTTTTTACTTGATCCTGTGTCGAGTTAGATGAAGTTACTCCTGGAAAGGATGCCTTTGTTTGAACTTCAGCAGTCCAAAACACCTGAGTAAGTTCAAAAGGAGCACACCGAGGGTTTACCCACATCTTGTGAAGTTTGCCAGTAAAATGCTTTTGGTGACACACTGCTTCAGCAAGTTGCTGGCCTGTAAGACCCATGGTGGCTGCCTGCCACTTCTGCTGCTTCCTTCACCACTGGGGCTGTGGTCCAGCCATGCTCCCTCTGCTCCCCAGTGCAATACCAAAATTCACTTGGTCCAAACTTTACGTGCTGTCTTACAAAGGGCCAAATTGGCCCGACCCACCTGGATTGTAAGAGATTTCAGAATTGTCTTTAAGCTCAGACCTGTCTCTGTGCAAAAGTCTTCTGGTGCTTGAAAACTCCTTGTCTGCTGTGGGGTTAGTGAGGGTGTCAGGATGCTGTTAGTATCCCGAGGGAGATATTAACCCAGTATCCATGTCTGTTGTATGCAGAATTGTCTTTTAAAGCCCCTCTCAGCATAGAGCTGCACTTCTGGGTTTGTTGACCAAAAGCGGCTCAAGCTACAAAGTGTTGCGTGGGGAGGGAAGCTGTCTAGATGCTTGATCCCTTGTTTCAGAGCCTTTCTGGCTCATTTCCTAGCATAGTTTTCTGGAGAAGGTCAGAGCTGCCTCCATCCCAGCCGTATGTCATTGGCCGAATGGCAACGTTGATGGATGTGGACGGAGATCAGGCTTTTCCTTTAGCACTTGGCCTAGTGGTGGTGGTTGAGGGTGATCTCAAAGGAGTGGCTGTCAACGGGCCCTTTTCATTTAGGGCTTCTTCCATTGGTGACAATGAGCCTGATTTGCATTGTAGAGAAACTGTCACCTAGTGTCTGGCTCATGTGTTAACAGAACTCAGCTGTGCTCCAGCCCCTGTGGGATGTGCAAGAGGGCAAGAAGCTTCCTTAGACATTAGGCACGTGGAAGGTACACTTACCACAAAAATGTGGTGGGGAGAGGTAGAGAAATGTCCATCTGATGGTGTATTTAGAAAGAGATTGAGCATGCAGGCAATCGGTGGACAGAGATGGAAATTTAATCTCCCAGGCTGTTCTCCATCCGAGTCTTGCCTGGGCAATGTAGCATCCAACCCTTCTGATGCCCAGGCATGAGCAAAACTTGCTGTGGTTTGAGTGCTCTGGTGAAGGCTGTTTTATTCTTACTCTAATGGCTTGTTGATGGTAGTGCTTCAGTGACAAGTCATTATTGGTGTGTCTAATAAAGCTTTTAGGACTGCTCTGGAAACTTTAAAACCTGTAGTAGGTAAGGCTACAGGTAAACACCTTGGAGGCTTGCTGCATCTCCAAGGTGAGACAGGCCAGGTGCTTTTTCTTTGTGACAACTCCAAATTTGCTAGCTTTACTTAAAAACTCTAAAGTTTCCTCCTTTTTCTGCCTCTAGTTCTGGGTTTCCACCGGGTCTCCAGTTCAAGCACACTCTATAAATCTATCAAGAGTAATTCACTGTTACACAGCATTGATCATTCATGGCTGTACAGGCACTTTACCATAAATACCAATAGCATTATTTTGCAGATGAAGAAACTGAGGCACAGATTGTGCCATCAGCAATGGGCTTTCTTTTTCCTTAACTCTAGCAAAGACAACTTCATCTCACTTAGGCTGTTTCTTTGGACTTGTAGAAATCTTCTAGAAATCATCCTGTTTCCATTACATCTGCATCCAGAGGTCATGGCTGTTGGTTCCCCTTCACTGACCCAAAAAAGGCCCAGACAGTTGGCTTAGACTAGATGGATCATGCTCAAAATCACTAAGTGGAGAGCAATACAACTGACGACTTGTTTTCCAGCCCATCTCCTGTGCTTTTTTTAGTTCTCAGCACTTTGATATGCAATGGATATAAGGGGATTCTGTAACTCCTTCTTTCTGTCTTCATAGGACATTTTTTTTCAGGAAAATTCATATTAGGGTGGTGAGGTGTGGAACTGAAATACCATGCTCTGTCAGTGTCCTTACAAGTAATGTCTCTGCTAGCCTTGCTGTTGCTCCCTTACCATGAGGGATGCCAGGTATTAATAATACTCCTTGCACTGCTCTGGTAGAGCTAAACAACCCCAAGGAGTGAAGAGATTGGCCTCAGTGGTTTGAAATTAGTACATTTGTGTTTGTATTTCCTATTTTTCACTTTCCTGCCTAAGGACTTTCATTAATTGTTCTGATGTATGTGCCTCCTCCTATTTTTATAAATGCTGTGCGTGTTCTCAGAGCAAAATGACATTCATTCACTCTGAAATAACCTGGGGATTTGTTTTCTTGGGTGTTGTAAAACAGACTAGGTATAAATGCTGCAATTAGGAGGTGATGGGCTAATCTCATTAGTCAATGGGAGGAAACATTGGGGTCAGTGGGCTGGATAATGAAATCTGAAGATAAATTTTGATGTGCCAGATGGCCTGGCATAGTGGTTCCACTAATTTGGAAAGAAACAGAGCCAAAGGTAGCTTTGAACAACAAAAGCTGTAGCAAGAGACGGCATGTGATTTCTCTGATCTAAGAAGCTGTTTATGCAATGTCTCAGTTGAGTGCAGGCCTGTGGGATTCATCCAGGCCTGCTGTATTTTGGGGTTTTTTTTTGCAGATTTTGAGCAGTAAGAGGCAGGCCCCCAGCAAAAAGCTAATGAGGCACTGGCAGTATATTGCTGCGCTTGTATGTTCAGCAAGAAGAAAAAATCCTGACATCTCATACTTTTGGGTGGTGCTGATAATATAGATATCTTCGTTATGTAGGGAAGGTTGTGCTTGTGATGTCCCCTCATCCACAAATATTGAAGACAACATTTAGAAATCCTAATACTTGCTTTTTGGGATGAGATTGTAGGCCTTTTCAGCATGACACTCTGGGCTTAACTCGAGGTTTTCTGGAATCAGTCCTTTTCATGCTCACTGAAGTAGGCAAGAAATAGTGCTTTTGGGGCTAAAAAAAAAGGAAAAAAAATCCAAATTTTCAAGAGTGCTCTCCGAGAGAGGAACACCTCTGTTTTGCCTTAGCCCAATGGAGATAGTGTCACCAGATTTTGCTTTCACAGGGGCCTACATCGTTCCTTTCATGTCTGTTCACTTTTAGTGTTTGGCATCAGCACACACTGAGGCATTTCCCATCCTCACCATCTCTGCAGGGTTGTGGCCTGAGAGATGCCCCAAGGGTAAGTGGGAAGGAATTGGATATGGTCCTTCTCCTTTCTGCTTTGCTCCATACTTAGAATCGTATAATCATTTGGGTTGGAAGAGACCCTCAAGATCGTCAAGTCCAGAGCTTGACGCAAGTACTCACTCCTCACCTCTCGCACCTACCCACACCAATATTTTTTCAGGAAACAACCAATGAGCAGGGTTTGCCAAGCTTGTTTGTATTGCCAAAAATAAGAGCCAAGGAAATCCATTTACACACTCTGGCCACCTTCCCTGACAGCACCCTGGTGCTATTTTTTTAGCAAACATCCAGTGCAGAAAAAGCCTCATCCTGGGCTCAGGGCCATCGCCTCAGCTCTGCTGATGAGTGCCCAAGCTTGGAACAGCCTAATAAAAGCTCTTAGTCTTTAAAGCAGTGTCCAGAAGAGTAGCCAGACTTCATCTGGCTGTGAAATAATGAAAAGTGTATTTATGATAAGAAACCTTATTGAAAAATGTGCTTGTAACTGGGATGCAGCCAGTCAGTGCTCTCTATCTCCTGGCAGATGGAAAGGACGGACATTTTCGTAGTAGTTTAGTGTGTTTAGTATTATGAAAACTCAATGGGGTGGATCTTCAATGAGCATACAGTAACACAGGTCTGACAGCAGCAATGCTGTGTGGTAATGATCTGTATACAACCTGAGAGCAGCTCAGGAGCAATGTAGTTGGACTACTCCCATAGAATCCTTTACTATCTCCACAGTTATACGGGTTCTAGTTTCTTAGCCCCCATCTTGAGTCCTATTTATGTTACCATGGGTCAAACCCAACACTTCTTTTACCTGTAAATGCCTTGTGCACTGCAGCCCTTTGAAACAATATATATGACTGAGCCACTTCCAACCTAATTCCTGGGGGCACACTGTATGCTGGCAGTAGAATTTAATGTGGAAAACATTAATTGACAAGTGTCCTCTTCCTTCTACAAAGGGTCTGGGTTCAGCTGCTGGAAAGGGACCGAATTGCCTGTCTGTCCAGCGACTGGAGGCACTTAGTGTCAGGGAAAGTCCCAGAGGAGATGCAGCTGCAGGGGAGGCTGTGATAAATCACAGTGGCTCCAGCTGTCGGGCAGGGCATGGGGGAGATTGATGGGGTGGGTGGAGGGGCTGAGGCAAGGAGAGTTCAAGCATCACCCTGACCTACGAGAGGGGAAAATAGCCCCAACCCTCAGCAAGGTTTGATTGAAACCTGCTGTTCCCCCAAAAGGGGGAAAGGTCAGGCTCTGCTTTGTCAGATGCCCTCAAACAAAAAAACCTATTTATACAGGACCCACCCCTGTACCTTGTGAAGTGGAGGGTAAAAGGGTTTGCAGACATTCAGTGCTCCTCTCTCTGGTAACATTTGTGCCAATGAACAGTGGAAATTCAGATTGGGCTGGTAGTAAAAGCTTGGAAGCAAGTGGGCAGGTTAAAACTCCACATAACTGGGGGTACTAGAGAGAGTTCAGAGAAGGGAAACAAAGCTGGTAAAGGGTCTGGAGCACAATTCTGATGGGGAGTGGCTGAGGGAACTGGGGCTGTTCAGCCTGGAGAAAAGGAGCCTGAGGGGAGACCTTGTCACTGTCTACAACTGCCTGAAAGCAGGTTGTAGGATGGAGGGGGTTGGTCTCTTCTCCCAAGTAGCAAGTGATAGACAAGAGGAAATGGCCTCAAGTTGTGCCAAGGGAGGTTTAGATTGGATATTAGGAAAAATTTATTCACAAAAAGGGTTATGAAGCATTGGAACAGGCTGCCCAAGGAAGTGGTTGAGTCATCATTCCTGGAGGTGTTTAAAAGACACGTAGATGAGGTTCTTTAGGAGCATGGTTTATGAACCAAAATGATTCTATGATTCTACAGACATTAACTGCAGTTAGTCTCCATAAGCACTATATTGGTGATCCGTGGATGACACTGTTCAGTGCCTTGGTTTCCCTACTGAAGGGATGGGTTGTGCATAGGATGATGATTGTGGTGAGCATGTGCTTGAAATGATGCCTGAAACGGTTCGTATATCCCTGAGCACGGTGCAGGTGCTGCCAGCACCTGGGCAGAGGAGGGTTTCCACACTTCATCACCAACTCTGTACCACAGGTACCCCAAGAACCAGACTTGATGGTTCAGCTAGAAGTGAAATGTAAATATACCACGTGTCTGGGGACCCACAGTCAGGACAGTCATTTAGAGTTGTCTTGACTTCCCAGTGCTAAGGTGTCTGCCAGAAAAACTGACCTTCTCTGCTGCCAGGTGTCCTTTTTCCTGAGTCCCCCCAACACATGGACAAGGAACAGCTTCAGGCCATCTGAACTCTTATTGTGACCTGCTCCCTGTCACAGTCTTTCAGAGGGACTCTGTGGGTCCCATGTAAAGTGATGGGTACTTGTCCAAGTGTCATATGATACAAACACAAATGCCTCTGTCACACACATATACATGACAGAAACATGGATGTTTGGAATCAGATATGACTTCCATGCCCTGTCCTGCATCTGGTTTGTACTCATGTTGTAAATAAAACTGAGATGAGGTGCCTGTGTGATTTGCCATGACCAAAGGCTGGGCATCTCTTTAGCTAAGCGAAGAACTGGCAGCTCAGAAGTCAATTTCTGTGTGAATCGGATGTTTCCATCAAAGGAGAGAAAGCATGACAATAGCTTCAGCCATCTGATTTTAATGTCCCGCCATACGTCTGTTGGAGCTCTTCCAGCCACTTTCCAACCTCTCCCCTCCCCTTCTGCCCTTACACAGAGGAGATGCTGTACCCAATACAGCTCAGCCAAGCAGAGGCAATCTGGCATCCCTGTTCTGGTCCTGCATGGCCTTCATCTATTTGCAAGTTACCAACAGAGAGTATATTGGCCCAGTAAATTGATTGGCAGCTTCTGTAAGTTGCTTTGCAGCTGATGGCTGCAGAGAGCTGTTGGAGCGGAAAAGCATCACGAAATACCAGCTCGCTAGGCTATGAGGGAACCTGCTGGAAGGCAGCAATTTCCTAACAGGAAAGGAAACAAAGGCATTTCATTGAGGAATGTTGTAGGCAGAGACTGACTCACAAGCAGGGTGGAGGAAAGGACTTTTAAAAAGCCCCAAAACAGGGAAAAAACCCAAACAACAAAACCAACACCAAACATGTAGTTCAAAGGCAAAGTTGGCACTTTTTAGCTAATGGAGTCTTTGGCACAGGATTGTAGCTCAAAGCCAACTTTGATTTTACAGAGTTTGATTTTATGGTGTTTCATACGTTGAAGGAAAGAGCAAATTCTACCCAAATAGGAGGCTGCGAAGGTCTCTTTCCTCCTTTCTTTCCAAGGCAGCATAGACATGACTAAAGAGGAAAGTACAGGCTGTGTCTCTGCTGCTGAGGCACCGGCTTTTCCAGCTCTCCAGAGTCACTTTCTGATCAGCAAGCAGGCCAGTGACTGGGAAATATGGCCTTAAAATAGTAGCCCCTCTGTGTGTCAAACAAACTGCTGATCTTAAATATCAAAAGCAAAAAGTCACTGTTGTTCTGTAACAAATTGAGTTTGGGTCTGTATGGAGAGCAAAAAGTGCCATCAGGAAAGAAAACAAATGTGGCTAGTTGATGGCACATCACATAAAAGATATTACATACCTTTAAATGTTTTAAAGAGCATCCCCTGGTCTGCCTGGTACATTCTTTCAGCTCTTTTGTGTGAGCCCCATTATTTTATTTCTCCAGTTTTGTAAAAGAAGCTTATTTGAGTTGTGTAGATAGCACAGGGAATAAAGCAAAATGCCCTAGTCTGAGCTGGTTATTTGTGTGAAAACCCTGCTTTATAATGATCTTTCCTTACCTGTGGAACGGAATTTAGCTCCTTCCACCTTCAGTGTTGTTATAGTTCCATTAATAGGCATCAGGGAGGGAGATGCAGCTACACAAGTCAGTTCTTCTGCATGGTATTTAAAACACTGTGACTTAAGTAGGATCTTAACACAGTAGGATCTCAGCTCCTTCTCAGACTTCTGGATTCTTGATTGATTTTTGGTGGGAAGTAGGGATTTCAAGCAGGACGCAAGACCTAAATATGTTATTGAATCTGGGTCTGAGCCCATGTGTGGTTTTCTTCTGGAATAACTAATGGAACAAAACTTTGCCGTGGGAGTCTCATCTTACCAAAAAGGAAGCCTGGCTTTAGGGCTTTCTGTAATCAAAAATGCTGCAGTATTGTAACGCAAGAACTTCCTCTGCTGGTTCAAAGTTGTTAAAACAGAGTTTGATGGGTTTAATTTTATATCCATTCAGAAGCATCATCTTGTTCTGCAGGTGGGATGGGGGAAAATGTGTACGGGAGCTGTGGAAGGGACCGTAAGAGAACAGATTTCCAGCCTGTCACCATGGCTTTTTCCCCACCACTTGCCTTGCTGTCACTCTGCTGCCATGTGAGAAGGCCTGTGTGTGGGGATGTAAGAACAGTCTGACCAAAATAAAATAGAGCAGATGGTTTGGAGGTGAGAGCTAGAGATAGTGAGGCAAGCATTTGCTTGCTTGATGGGTAATATTTACCTGAAAGACCTCACCATGACTTTCTGCACGTGCCATACGTCCAAAGTGGTTACTCAATAGGATGCATTATGGGAAAATAATGTTAACTTTATTATTTTGTTTGGTCTGATTAATCATAGACCACTGATCTGCTGTCAGACTGTTCACTATCTGACCCCAAATAGCTTTGACTTGAAGAATGGGAGTGTGTCTGCTCAGAAATTATGTGCGTTAGCAATGCTGGTTGTGTGCTGTATTTGCAGGTCTGATAAAAACTGAGGAGAAGAGAAGAAGAAGAACACCTTAGTGCCTACCCCAGCAGACCTTGACTTAAACACAGTCACGCCTCACACCAGTGTATGTGAAGACAGACTTGCAGCCCTCGTGTTTTGCCTTGTCTTTGCATAATGAGACACCAAAGTATTGCTTGTCTTGGCTAAACAACAGAAATTGGCTGTGATGAATTGCATTTGTGCCTGTTTCTGATTGGTTTAAGGTGCCTGTTTCAAGGGGTCGGGAAGAAAGATGAGTGTTTACATTTTCTCTAGATGGCTGGCGCAGGCTCTTTGCCCCTAAGTAGCCCAGATTAGCACATAGCCAAGAGTTCTGGCGCAGGGCCACAAGGACAGATTATTCACTGTACTTTGAAAGGGTGTTGGGTTTCTGCATCTGACCTTTTGGGTGGATAAATGGGAGGATTAGCAGCTAAGGAAGCAATTATCCATTCTCTATAATTAATATCTCCTTCTTATTCTCTGGTGTTATTTGACCTGGAACCAGAACCTGTTGGTGTTGCCAGTTTTGTGTAATTACCACCTTTAAAACGAGGACTAGAGTCCCAGACCTTTCCAAGTCAGCGCAGTGGAAACGGGGAGTAAGAACACAAGGGTGAAGTTATAGAATCAAGCTCCGGTGTCCAAAACAATGAAGATCGGGATGATTAAAGACTGTAGTTTTGTCCCTGAGGTAACTCTCTACCCTTTAATGCCACTGTGTCTTTTGACATGAAGATTAAATATGCTCGCTGTTCTTCTTAAAGAAAGCCAGCCCTGTCAATAAAGCAAACAGATGCCTAATGCTTCTGCACAGGCCTTTTTAAAGGTTGCCTGTCCCATCAATTCTGCCGTGTTTTCAGCTGTCACAGTTTAAAATGCCATCTTGATCAGGTGCATCTAGAGATTGTCATTCTGCACTATCATTTCCCATTTACAAGCCCAGGCAGATGTAGCCAGATGTTGATAGCATCTGACAGTTCTAGGAGAAGAATATATTTTTTGAATTCTATTTTTAAGAGTAATCTTGGATTCCTTATGTATCTCTCTGTCTATTTTGAGGTATTTATAGTGCCTATTGCAGTTGTAAATGAGACTGAGACTCAAAAAAATTTTAATGATTCTCTGGAAATCTCCAATTCTGATGTGCATCTGGATTATTTTCTTTTTAAAGCACTATAATTTTAAGAAGAACAAAGCAGTAGCTCAGCCAAAACAAATCGGATTGCCCTCTTTGAAAGCATTTCTTGTTAAACTTTCACACACAAAAATCACTTTTGGAACAAAAAGCCAAAGGAGAATAAGCTTTTAAAACACGTAGATATTAAGTTAAATATTAACTTCTTTTTAAACTTCTGACAGGATTAAGTGAAGCTTTTAAAACATGCTTGTAAGTCAGAGGTTTATTGCAGACTTTTATTTGATGCCATTGCTCAAGTAACACCATAGGTGGGAGTTTTCCCCCTGCACTGTATTTTGAGATAAAGGGAAATCAGCATTAATAAATTAAGGACAATTAAACCTTTTATAGGATAGGTATTTTAGACTATGCTATCCGAATATCAAAGTTTATCAAGGGGATTGTCAGTTGAGTGAAGAGTCACTGGGGAAATGCTTCTGGGTGTCAGGGAATTATGAGGCTTTAGCAGACACCATGGGACTTTGTACAGCACATTGATAAATGGGGAAATCGCTTAAATACACAGTGAGATTATGAACTGCAGCCCAGCTGTGGGATTATCTTCCTGCCTACCGCACGCTGAAAGCAAAAACAAACCAAAAGTGTTAGGCATTTGCAGTGCCAAACAGCAGCATTTTACTCAGAGGAGACCTCCTAAGTTGTCTCCTGGGGACCACATCTAAGGGAGAGCTAATCTATCAAAAACCCTTCTGCAGAGCACTGACTCCAGTAAAAGAGGTCCCAATAATCTGTTTACAGGCCCTTGAGTGAGTAGAAATTTTCAGTGAACAGTCAAAAATAAAACAGAAATTTGCTGTTTATGAACTAAAATCTTTCTGAGCAAGGGAGGCTGAATTCACAGAGAAAATACCTTCCGTGGTTACTGCAGATACTAGAAAATGTCATTTTCTTGGTAAAAAGACTAATACCATGGTGTCATTCTCATAGTTGTGGGTTCCCCCCCCGCCTTGGGAGGGATACATGGGCTTGTTTGAGCTCAGCGGGAGACCGATGGAATTAGCCTGAGTTAACCCCATGTAGTGCAAAAACCAGGGGACTGTCATATTACCCTGAAAGCAAATTGAACTTGGAGACAAACATTGACAGTGCGGATTCAGGAGAAGAAAAACACGTGGGGAATGTGACAGCTGAACATCCTGCATGCTGTTGCAGATTAGTGTGGTGCTGCGTTTTATTAAATCAAGGAGGTCACTGTGTGTTGCTGTAAAAGATGTTTGTCTTGGTTTTCGGAATACACAAGTACCAGCCTGCAGGGAAACTTCAGTTAGATCTCTGTTGTCTTCAGTTAAAATTACTAGTTCAATTCAAATAATAAATTAAAATAGTAGAATAATGGAAGTCATCCTCAGTTAGTGGATGATTGTTAAGTATTAGTAGTGATAGGTTATAGTAGTCACCATTCATTTCTCAGTTGCTGTGTGGGACTTGCATGTCCTGGACCACCACTTTTTAAAAAATTTATTATTATTATTTTTTATATCAGGACAACTGCAGGAGGTGCACCTATCTTTACGTGTTCAGATAAGGAGTATGCTGATTTTTCTGCGTCTCACTTGATATTGTGTATAGGTGTCTTTGTAGTCTTCTTGGCCAGAGAAGATTTCCATTGGCAAAGAAAACTTGGGATTTTTCCAGTGATGAGAATTGATATTCAGTCTCGCAAAGTTACCAGCACAGCCAGTGTGAGCTCCCTTGGTCCTGTGCCATTTCTACTGGTGGTGCCTGTCCAAACCTCAGATGTGGTCATCTATTTTCCTCTCAACCCCAGGAAGAAGGACTTTTTTATTTCTTTTGATATTCTCAGCCATTATTTGTCTACGAGATAACTCAGCAGTCTCTCTCCCTCCAAACACTGAGCAGCTGCAAATCATGACATCTGCTGTAACATTAATCATTAATTTTAATGAGAAATAAGTAAACTTGGAGTTAATTCAATCTCTCTTTTGTTATACCTCTGTTAGGGGTAGGCAAGGTACCTCTAGATTTTTCCAGAGTGTTTAAAATGTACTTTTAAAGTAAGTAAAGTAGGGTTTCTCCCATAATCACCCGTCTCCAGGAGATGGACCTCCAAGAGAAATACTAATTACTGTTGAGTTTGTGATTTAAATTATGAAGGTTAGCAACACTATTTCTATATCCCTGGCTGGGAAGACTTGTCAACAGCTCAATTACCATCAGCGAATCTCATTTTGTATTCCAGAACTGTAGAGAAAGGAATAGGAAGGAGGAAAATACGTTCATTTACTTCAGCTAGAGAGAGCTTGGGCCTGTGTCCAGTTGTGAGTAATGCTTGCTGGAAACAAGACATGAGCGTTAACAAGGAGAGTAATTAACTATTAGTGTAGTTTATGAAGATATGCCACAGATTTTTCCTTGCTTGGAGCTTTTCATCCAAAATGCAGGGGTTTACTCAGTGAATACTTCTTTTTTTGAAGTTTTTGAGCTTTAGTGAAAGGTCTGTCGTGTGAACACCTAAGACCTCTGTGTTATGGTGGAGCTCTGGCTCAACAGGCTTAATAGTGTAGCTCGGCTTTGAAATCTCAGTAATTGGGTTGCATGCATGGATGTGAGGCTATGATTTGGGCTTTGCTGATTAAAAAATTTGTACCAAAAAGGCCCTTTGCATTTGTAACTTCAATAGACTGCTCTCTTTTGGCAAAAGAAAAGTCCTGAAAGAGGTGAAACCCTCAATCCATGAGCAACAGAGCCCTTGCACCCCACTGCCCCAGGAGGCCTGGACGTGATCTCCTCTGGTGTTTGGGAAAACAGGGTTTTGCCTGAAAATTGCTCTCCTTTCTGAGTGCTCGTGAGCAGAATAATGGATCCTGGCCTGAGGTTTGACGGGGAGAAATTCAGCTTATTTAGTGCTGGATTAATGAAAAATTTTGCTTCCTGAGAGGGACCATGACTTCCTCTCAACCTTAACAAGCTACCAAATAGTTCAAACCTATTTAGAAAATGCCTAGCCCAAAGTGTCAATTATTATTGTAGTGGAGGAAAAATGCTTCATTTTAAAATGTAACCCCAAGTAACACTCACAGTTTTTATTTTTAATAAAAACGAAATCAATTTCTAAAGGTTCTTTTCTCCTATGAGACTTTTTTTTTACCCATTCCCAGCTTTTCAATCTGAAAATTCCAAATAAGATGAGAATTTTCAAGGTAAACAACACAAAAACTTTTGCTCAAAAAGCCATTAAAAAAAAAAAAATTGGGAAGAAAACTGGTAAGAGAAAAATCAATAGAGAGGTACACCAATGTGTTTTTTCATTTGTTTCATTTTTAATAATCTAAGACAGATAGGGGCCTTTGGTCACTCAAAATTTTTAAGTCTTTCAGGAGTTTTTAACCAACACTAAAATCAATAGTGAAGATTTCAAAAGACAGCACTTCACCCTGAACTGTTACTTGTGTAGACAGAAATGTTCACATCACATATACCCAGCTGTTTTTATGACTTTAGACCAAACATCTACCCCAATAGTAACCCATCTATGGGATGAAAACACACACAGCTTCATGGTGTTGGAAATGCTCAAAGTCTTTCTCCTGAAGATGAGTAATACAAAAATCAAGATGTGCCTTCAGACAAAGAAACAGAGACCTGCTTTTGTGGGTGCCAATATCACCGGTTTTTAGTGTTATTTCCTGACATATGGGAACGCTTTAGTGTGCAGGTGATGCTTTGAGGTGCTGAGTTCTGTCTTTGTAAGCTGTAATTCTCCCTGGATTTTATTATTTGCCATAGATTTTTGGGAATTATATGGTCCCATCACTTTTAGGTTCTGCATAGATTATAGCAATGACTGAAGAGTGTGCCTGAGAGGTTCCTTCTCGGCCACAGTTTTTGATATGGGCTATATCTTCTGTCTGGGTTCCTTTTCCTTGTGATTTATAGAAAAAATGGATTGTGACCATAGTGCCAGGATGTTTTGTTAATCTGTCATACTCTCAGACCTGTCTCCTAGCACTTTCCTAAACAGTTTGTGTACAATTTCTGGAATTAGAGATTCAGCAGTCCTGGTTTGGAGGTTACAAGGGATTAACCATATGAACAAAGCCAGACCACACCAGTTGTCTCAGGGCCAGAGAAGGTGACCTGCCACTAGTTACTATTTTTGAGGGCATGCAAGAAAAATGAGTGATCAGGGCACCCCTTCTTGTCCTATTACAAGAAAATGTGTAGAGCCCGAAGAGGGGATAGGAAATCAAAGCTGAAGATGATGGTTATGGCTCATATATACCCAAGCTGGGTGATGGCATAGTATGGTACCTGCAGTATCTGTTTCTTTGGTGGGTGTGCTGAAGTCATGGTGGCTACGGATCACAGCAGCTCTTGTGGGAAGCAGTGATAGCTCTTTTAGGAAGGTCTCCAGGCAGCATCAGTCATATGGCATGATGTCAAAGGAAGATGAGAAGAAGAGCAGAACTGAAAAAGTTGTGAGTTACTTCCATTCTGGAAGGAAGAGTGATTCCTCTGGCCCTTCTCTCAAAACCCAAGGGCAGACCAGGGAGGCATAGTCCTCTGATAGTGTCATTTATTCACAGAGCCAGGCTGCTCAGGAAATAACTCAATGCCACACCAAAGCTTGGAGCAGGCATCTCCAGAGCATCAGAGGTCCTAGTAGCTGCTGTCCCTAGTCCCATAGTGCAAATGTTTGCAAGTACCAGCTTTTTCTTCTGCTGTTTTCATGGTTGGCAAGAGGATGGTTTGCTTTGCCCCTTGTAATTTAGTGTGCTAGTGCTTGGCTCTTTGTGAACTGCTGCTCCATGTTGTTAATTATTGGGGAGATCTATCACAGATTTGAGGGTCTGGAAAAAGCAGTTGAAGTGCCTTGTCTTTCCCTCTGATTTTCTATGGCAAATTCTGGGTGACTGTGCAGGTCCCTCACTGCCTCTGAATGTGGAGTGAAGAATTTTCTATGCCCTCATGTTTCTTGACAGCCCCCTTACATGATGGGCTGATTGTGCTTGCAGGAACTAGGGGATGTTTCTGCATGTAGATTTTCCCAGGGTATTTCGGGGGTGATTCAGTGACTCATGCAGGGGTTTAATTTCTCTCCCCACTGGACCCTCTCTCCTACTTCTCCCACCAAAGTGGCAGAGCTGCCGCTAATTGGCCTGACAAGTGGAACAGCTCCTTTTGGAGGGAACCCCATTCTCTGTTGCTGAGAGGAATTTGCTTTGAAGTCCTCTCCCTGCCCTGTATTGTCTACACACCTTGTGTTGTGTGTGATAAATGGAAACCAAACAGTCCCAGACCAAGGAAACGACTGCTAAGTCCTGTCTGTCATTCCAAAACGTTTGCTGTGTTTTTAATAAAGCTGTCAGGGTTGCACTGAGCAGCCAGATTCAAAGCAGCCAAAAATGCTAAGTAGCCATATGCAGCTCTCCTACTGATTCTTTTTTTGGGGGGGTAAGAGCACATCAAAGCTGATGGAAGTGGGTTGAAGTGAACTTGTTATTACTAACGTCCCTGTGTGACACAGTGTCAGAAACACTGTGACCCAGCACAGCTTTGCCGTTGCAGTAAGAAGCCCAAGACAAAGTTTGCAATTAGGATACTCAAAGGGATTATTTCCAGAGTGCTATTACTGCTTAGAGCCCTCAAACTTTTCTCAGCCTTGTAAAAAGGGTGCTTTCATGGTCTAATGGGTAGACCAGTATCAGCAGGGCACAGGGCTGAGTTTCTGTTCCCTGGTACTTCCACTGAACCGGAGTGTGACTCAGTAAGTGGTTTAGTCTCCCTGTATCTCTTCTCTTGCTCTCTGCCTTTGCCTCTATCATCTGCTCTGAGTCAGATGGTAGGACTGAATTAGACCCTGTACTTACAGGAGTGATAAATCCCTCCATTTTGTTTAGTGAATCTGGATGGGGAAAAAGGAAGCCACTTTCCTTAAGAAAATATTTTTTAAAAGGAGAGAAGCACTTGGAAAAACAACAAAAAAGTGCAGGCTTTCAGCTGCTACTCAAAACAGCTAAAGTGACTCTGTGGCTTGAGAGGGAACCTGGGCCAGAAGGGGAAAGACACCATTTTTCAAAGAAATGGGCCTGCTCCAAATTTCTCAGATTCTGGGGTTGAAGTGCCTATTGACATGGTGGGACTAGGGAATGGCCAGGTTAAGGGACCTTTGCTTCTTGGGTGTCCTGAGAGATGCTGGTTTGTTGTCAAAGTGACCAGGGAGTCTGGGACAGATACAGCTGGATTCAGCAATGCCACTGTTTTCTAGCTTCATGTGAAAACTGCGTGCAAAGAAGGATTTGTGCCAGGATGATATGCTTAGCATCTCAAAGATCTAGGTGGGAGAGGGTTTTATTAGTGTTTTAGAAGTTGTTTAGAACAGCCTGAACCCCTCGTTGCTGCCATTGATTAAGTCACATGAAGGTTGTGATACCATGTCACTTCCTATGCAACGTGGCGTGTGGTGGGATGAAACTCCAGAATTACAGTGAAGTCCTTAGGTGGTGGTGGATCAGAGACCATGTATACAGCAGACCCCTTTTCCCTATGGAAGCACCCCAGGCCTGGCTGAGATACAAGGAGACCCCGCACCTCCACAAAGCGGTTGATAGCTGTGAGAGTCAACGTGACAGCGAGGATATGCCAGCAGAAAAGGGTTATATTGGCTTGGGAGAATATTAGCTCCTCGCTGAAGGGATTTCTCTTTCCCACCGCAGATGTAAAAGATGAAAAGTGAGCAGGAAGGGAAAGCACGTAGCTGTTCAGCCTGTCCCACCACTCTGGAAATGGTGCTGGCTGGACGATCTCTGAAGAGCTGAGCTACATGGGGAGGGGATGCAGCGGCTCTGAATGCCAGCAGGAATAGCTGTGTAATCCAAACTTTCTTGTTTCCTGAATAGCCCAGCCTCCGAGCACAATTGGGCTTCAGTGGTGTAGGGGGAATCTTATTAGGAGGCTGCAACGAGGAAAGAAGATTGGCTTTTGTAAGCGGTAAATGAAGTAGTTATTAAAAAGGAAAGACAAAGCTACCAAAAGCCTCATTCATGTTACAGGTTCGGGCATGGGACAGGGGAGAAATCCACAAAAATCTGTCTTTCAGCTTATTCTGTTGCCTGTGTTTGAATGCGAAATTGGATATCCCCAGGATCCTGGGAGACAGCGCACATGAAAACGGCATCAAATTCCTTCAGGGGTATGCAAGGAGGAAGCGACATCTGTTTTGCATCCAAACATTGCTTAAAGTCTAGTTAAAACTGTTGTTGTGACAGGGGGGTGAAAAAACATGGAGAAAATCCTCCTTCCCTTCAGCGGGGAATCAGCACAGCCAGGAGGGGAGAATACTAATGGAGGTCTCTGATCTTTCCTCTGCTTACAAATTAATGCCATACCCAGTTTGAACAAGCCACTTAGTCACCCGTGGTCGAGTTTTCGGTGAATGTGAAACAACTTGCTTGTGATAGACAGGGTCATTCACATTGCGCTATCCTGGCCACTGTGTATGAGGAAAAGAGCAGTGTCAATCTAAGCAGGTGTTTTTTCACTTCTTCAGTTAATTATCTTGACTTAATTTGATGTACCAGCTCACATAAGTCAAAACTGGTATTTCAAAGGAAATCTGGGGGATTTGGGGTGTTTAATAAGGCATGTAATGATAGGACAAAGGCTAGTGATTTAAAACTAAAAGAGGATAGATTCAGACTAGATATAAGGAAGAAATTTTTTACAATGAGGGTGGTAAAACACTGGCCTGGGTTGCCCAGAGAGGTGATGGGTGCCCCAACCCTGGAGACATTCAAGACAAGGCTGAACGGGGCTCTGAGCAACCTGATCTGGGTGAAGATGTTCCTGCTCATGGCAGGGGTTGGACTGGATGAGCTTTGAAGGTCCCTTCCAACCAAAACTACTCTGTGATTCTATTGAGACCACTTGGATGGGGCTGGACAGAAAACAAATATCTATGTCATGAAATGTTTTGAGGTTTTTGGCTTTGAGAAGATCTTTAGACATTTTTCATAATCAGAGACACCAACACTTTTCCCTTACTCCTTTTTCTACAATACACTTTACATTTAGATGCTCACCTAGAAGCTGTGAGAGCCACAATCAGGTGCCTGAAGCTCCAGTCTGTAGAGTCCATTTCTCTTTGAATCTCCCAGTTGAAGCTCTTCCATCCTGTGGTTTATTCCTTTGGTGAATGAGGTGTCAGCTGATCCCCACCATAAGAGTGTGGTAGTTCTGGCAGTTGCCTGAGACATGGAATTCATGGATAAGTACCTGTCTGATATGGGACATCCCAGGGACTCCCGTATCAGCTCATTTATCTGTCCTAAGCTTGCAGCTGATCTAAGGTCTTGCTTTGGGAGTCAAGAAACATCCCCATCAAAATGAGAGCAGAATGAAACCAGATTTAGAAATGTGGAAGTATTGCATTTTTATTTGCATCCTTACCCACAGAAGTAGCTTGGTTCTTTTAAAATATGTTGTAGGTCTTTCAGCCCATAACCAGGCAGATAGGCAGGCCTGCCACATAAAATATCCCCACATTTTGCATGTACCCTACACCATGGCAGCCTTTGAGCCTATGTGGAAAGCTATGGCAAAACAACCTGAAAGGAGGTTGTAGCATGGAGGGGGTTGGTCTCTTCTCCCAAATAGCAAGTGATAGGACAAGAGGAAAAGGCCTCAGTTCATGGCTGAACTGCTGCGTGTGAAGGGCTCCCCAGTTAGTCCACACCAGAGCCCAGGTTTTGGGGCAGGTGGGACAGCCCATCTTTCACCCTGCTCATGAGGGGGACTTGAGCTGCCACTCTCTGAGCCAAAATGCTTTTAAGCACCCGTGTAAACAAGGCTGAAAGCTGAATTGTTTCTTTTTTGTTAGGCAGAAGGATCAAGCAGGCAAGTTGAGGCTAAAGATTGGCTGTGTGGTCTCATAAAGCAGACAATCTCACCTGCTCTCTGCTAGACAAAACACAGAGCCCGCAGGTGGGAAGAAATGCTGGAGGAGGCCAGGACAGGGAGACACTGTTGAGATTCAGTCAGGGAGATTTTACCCCTGTGGGATTATAAGCAAGACAGCTGTGCTGGGTTTCCTCTTCTTCATACATGGAAATGAATAACTAACATGTTAGCTTTTTGGCATTTATCCAATTTTATAACCCAGGTTTGAATACACTTCTAATTAGCACAAGACTGAAACAACCTCATGCTATTAGTCTAATAATGAAATATACATTCCCTGTTGGTCTGTGCCTAGAATGGTTTCTGGATTAGTTTGATAAAATCCTACTGTCTTATTCCCTTTTTTTTTCTCCTTCTTGGTCCAGTTTCACCGCCTCTCTTGGTAGCCTTTAACTTTTCACCATAGAAGGGGGAGGAGGGAGATGGGACACCAGAGGTATCCTGGCATGTGTGGGACTGTGAGTACCATCAGTCAGGTGATATTAGTGTGAAAATTTTGTGGAAGAAGATGCTACAATGCAGTTAGATTTGAGTATGTAAGACTTTGCCAATCTTGTAATAAAGGAGTGGCATTTTTTGCTGAAGAGGCAAGTTTTGAGGCTGAGCTCCTGAACTTTTTAATGAGAAAATTCTGTGTAGAATTAGTACTGAGTAGGTTGTTAGGTTAGTCCTTTGCATGGTGGTGGTGGTTAGTTTCAGTCTCACGGAATTAAAATGCTGGTGTTATGCACAGCCATTCTTGCACTGACATGGGTAGCAGATACACCTTCACAGCTCCCTCTTTGGGTAGTAGAAGCAGCAGAGTTCACCTTTCCTAGTATTGCAGCAGTGTTAATTTAATGCTGCAGATCACTGCAGAACTGCACAGACCAAGGCCCTGTTCTACTGAGACACATGAATGCATGCTTAGTTTCTAAAAGTAGGTTAATATTTCCATGTATCTTACCTGAATGGAAGGTCAAATACATAAAATAATTGCCTGGATTGAGGCCTGAATGACCTAATTGCACTAGGCCCTGATGAAGGTAGAGTCCAGTGTCAGGAGTGACAGCAGGTCTTGAACTTAACACTTGATCAATCTTTTAATACCCTTTTAGTCCAGCAATTAGCATTTATAAGGCTCTGGAAGTGAATAGCTCTGTTAAGTTTTAGATCCTCGGTCTGCTCCGCTGTGGTTTTGTTCTCCCAGGGTGACTCAGTGATCTGATCTACTCCAGCGGCTGCTCCTGCAAAGAGCTGGATTATAAAAGTGTCTTGATTCTTCCCTTGTTAGAAGCTTGTGGTTTACGAGGTTAGAAACCTCTCTGGGTTAAGTTTTCACTTTGTGATGATAAGCTCTTTTACAAGAGTGCAATGAATTTCTCTGAGGTTAATTTTGACAGAATAGGCCATTTTCACTGTACCTACAGCAGAAGAGAACATCTTCAGGGCTTTGAAAGGAAGTCTTGCAAGTGAGCAAGTCAAAGACAAACAGTGGGTAGCTGGACAGCACAGAAAAGCGGGCAAAGTTTATTGAAACCAAGAGACTTTTTTGTTGGACTTGGGAATTGAACTAGGAATTTATTTTTTACCCTGGCCATAAAGCCTTTGCTGAGAAGGCAATGCCTGGCACAGCCTTCCAGCAAAGGGTGGATGGATAGTGAGAGCCTGGATTTCTCTGCGTGACTCTGCTAGCTTGTGTATTCTCCAAAACCTGCCTAATAGTTTTCAGTATCTAAGTGTTGATCTTCTTGTAGTTGTGTTCTTTGTCCTATAGACTGTAAAAGTAACTGCAGTAGAGAGTGGATTCAAAAATTATTAATGTTGGTGATGAGGTGTTGGTACTCTAATACAGGGGCAAAATTGGGACTGTAGCAGCACCTGGTGACTGAGAGACTTTCAGGGACAAAATCTGGGGCATAAAGGGAGAGGATAGAATGGGAAGTAACGTGTACAGCAGGAAACAAAACAGACTTCCAGGACACCACAAAGCAGTTCAGTGACTTGACTGGAGCCCCAGGAACCCAGTCTAGCACTTTTTCCATTAGACGGTGGCTTATGCTTGGCATATTCATGTGTTTTAAATGTTGCAGTCGTCACATTTCACTTAACATAAGAGCAATATGTGTGATACGGCATGGAGTTAGCTGTGTCCCAAGTGAAACTGGCATGGTCTCTCTTGTGCTCCAGTGGTCTCCTTGAGCATGTTCAATGGAACTTGGGCAGATCTTTGTAGACAAGTGTTGGAGGTCAATCTTCATTTCTCTCGCAGCCTCAAAATGCTCTTGCCCTGCGAGCGACCCACAACTATTCTCTACCCCTGGATTCCTGGCTAGATGGCTGCATGGGGACACTGTCATAGAGTTTTTATTTTCCACCCAGGCTGCACCCATTCAGTCAGTGTGTGGCCCTGTTGGCCACAGAAGTTCTGGCTTCTTACTTCTGCCTCTGTAGTATGCTCTGGAATTGGGTAGTAAAAGATATGCATGAAAGAAAGCCAAATAATTAGCCATCCCAGCCTTAATTCCCTGGGCAGAAGTTTACTTTTCAGTAACTGAAACTGGCTTAATCCTAATCCCCTGCAAATTCCTCTTCCTAAGAGTCTTTGTGAGGCTCCCTTATTGGTGAGAGCTTCAAAAAAGACCAGTGCTGCTGTTAGGGTGAATTTTTCTAATGCCTGTAAATGTTATATCTACAGTGTGATATAATACAAAGACAGTGAATCTCTGAAGCCAGAGACCCCTTAACATGTGGAGGGGAGTTATTAATGTGTAAAACAAACTGGAAGGGGAATTGTAGTGTTCCAGACACAAGTCTTTTCCATTATCAATATAAACCTTCTAATTTCTTGCCTCTCATGCAAGCTGGTAATTTTCTGGGAGAAGCCTTTCTCTGAAGCAGCTCCCACTGCCTTCTATGTTTTGTTGATTGACAGTGGTGAATATGATAGGGTACACTGGGACCACCTGTCATTGATACCTAATTTAGCCAGCGGAGAGAAGTTTCCACCACTGACATATTTGACACTTAGTTCTGATGATCTGAGTGGTGGGTTCCACTTCTCTGTGTTGTCCGTGCAAGGAACCAGAGCCTGACTGCCCACATCAGCTCCTTGTGATCTTGACCTTAGATGACCCATTAGTTAGAGAACTGAGTAAGCCTGTCTGGATTGTATATCATGGGTTGCATGTCTCAGGCATATATGGGAGTTAAAAAAGTATCTCTAAGTGCGTTCCTGGAGCTGGAACAAAGTTAGGACCACAACAGTTCTGAAGTTGCTCAGGGTCTTGTTCATCTGAATCTTGAGTATCACCAGGAACAGAGATTACACAAATCTCAGCTATGAATCCTCCTTCATCTTCGTGGGGAGGGGAGAGAGATATTAGTGAGAAAATTAGATGTTCCTATCCTTTGCCTACAGTGGGTAGTGTGTCTGCTCATTGCTGATGAAACTTATGTCTCTTTTTTTTCAGACAAATGGGTCCGTTTTCCCTGTCTTTTCACAAGCTTCCTTTACATCCTAGTTCCCATCTCTGTTTGCTGTTCTAGTTGTCACCCTGGGAAAGGTCTGGGTGAAAGACCAGTGAGTGGCACAGGTTCTGCTCACTATTCCTCTGCTGTTGTTGCCTCCTTTCTCTGCCACGAAGGACAATTATTTATCGTGACAACTTGGTAGGTGAGCATATTTCTTTGAATTGATGTGCTAATTAAAGGCAGTCTGTGTGTTAATGACTTTGTTCCTATTTTAAACAAAAACTCTAGGGAATCTGCTAGTCTCAGCAATAAAATGAAGAGAGGTTAGTTTGGGGAAATTTATGGTCTAATGCCAAGTGAAGCTTCCCTTGTTATCTCTATATATTTAAGACACAGTCTGTTTCTCCTGTCTCTTTTACTCGCTTCCTTCATAAACCTTTAGACTAATTAGCTTGGGTGACTTCTCCCCTGAAAAAGGATTAAAGACAAAGAGTTAGGTGATAAATAAACCTTGAATATGTATTTTGACAGTGTCACTGGTGTTCCTTTTTTTAAATTTCCCTTTCTAAAAAGTGGAATTCCAGTCAAGTGTCAAGGGTCTGGTATCTTATTTCTGAGGCTTCATCCATGCTTTGGGATGCCCATGTCTCACGTCAGAGTTGTTTGGCAATTCCTTCTCCTCCTCCATGAGCTACCCCTCATGCCAGTTCAGCTCCAGGAGCAGGGACATGCTGGCTTGTCCCTAGCCAGGTCCTACATCAGTGGCAGCTGCTTAGGAATACTTGTGCAGGATTTAAAACAGGCACAGCTCAGCTCTGTAAAACTGTTATTCAGACATCAACAAGTGTTATTTCTTCTCTTTAGAGGGATTCACATCTGTCAAGGGTTTAAATAGTACTAAGGGAAGGAACCTGCTGAATTCCTACAGTAAAAGTGATGTCTGTGTTAGGAATGTACACAGCCTGGGCACACACTGGGATCTGTGGGGGGCCCAGGCACCTTGAGGATGATTTATATCCCAGGCTGTCTGAATTGCCCCACTGAAGTGCCCTTCCATCTGCATGGATGGCAGAGGCATCCTGGGGTGATGGTACCACTACATAGCTCAGAAAATGGGCTAAAATCAGGTGGGTGACCCACAATGCATTTGTCATAGCCTAGTCAGGACCACAGTGCTGTTTTTAGAGATGCCATACAAATACCTAAAGAGTACCTCTCCTTAACCTGGGGTGAGCATTAAGTCCTGGGTTGCAAACTGTGGGTCCTCTGGGCCATGGCTGAAGGACCCATTCCCCTGACTTCTCACAGAGGAAAAGGCAGTGATTTCTGGGCTGGGGTTGCCACTGCCACCCCTTGTTGCCAAGCTGCCTCATGAAGGGGGACCAAGTGTGGGCATCAGGATGTGTCCAGAGCTTGAACTAATACAATTAGCTCAGCTCAGTGAAAAAAGAGGGACCCAAGTAACACCTGATTCATATCCTTGAGGACTTTCTAGCTTACTGGCTTTGTTTCTCTAGCTAAATCTACCAGCCCTTACTCTTCTTCAAAGTGTGCATTGGTAGAGGTTGATTGCTCTAAAGTGAGGGAATCCTGGCATTAGCTTTACTGAGGGAATTGACTTCAGTGTGCTGACGTGCAAACAAAAGCTTGAGAAGACACGTTTCTGAATATAGTTCTCCAGAGACTCACTTGTCTCAGGGACTGGGAGAGCTGCATATTGTTGTACTTGATTTTAGGAGCTGCCTAGGAAACACCCTTTCCCAGCCTCCTGACTGAATAGGACTTACACCAGTCTCTCCTTGTGTCCGTGGGTCATTTACATTTTATGGTTGAGGGACAGCACAGCTCAGATCACAGTGCTTTTCAGAGAAAGTTGATAGTTCCACTATCATCTGAGATTTAATACTTCCACAGCAGGCAAAGCCTGTCGGATCAATTTGTTGTTCCGGCCCATTCCCAGGCAAAATGCCATTTCCCAGTACAAAAGCACCTTTTGTTGCCACCGAGCCAGTTGAAATGTAACATGCTATGTGCCTCCTTCCTTGAAGAAGTGCAAGGTGCAATATGAAATAAAATTTTAAGGATTATAGATTAAAACTAATGCTCGACAGTTCGACAGAGCAGACTATGATAATGATGAAAGTCTCAGGAGCTGCCTGAAGATGAGCAGGAGATAGAAAGTTACATTGTGTAGGATGGAGAAATTAGTCTAGTATTACAAAGATGATGAGGCATCTGGAGCATCTTTCTTATGAGGAGAGACTGAGAGAGCTGGGTCTGTTCAGCCTGGAGAAGAGAAGCTGAGAGGGGATCTCATCAATGTTTATAAATATCTCAAGGGTGGGTTTCAAGAGGATGGACCAGACTCTGTTCAGTGGTGCCCAATGACAGGATGAGGGGCAATGAGCACAGACTGAAGCACAGGAGGCTCCATCTGAACATGAGGAGAAACTTCTTTCCTTTGAGGTGCCAGAGCCCTGGAACAGGCTGCCCAGAGAGGCTGTGGAGTCTCCTTCTCTGGAGACATTCAAACCCACCTGGACACATTCCTCTGTGATCTGCTCTGGTGAACCTGCTTTAGCAGGTGGGTTGGACTGGATGGTCTCCAGGGGTCCCTTCCAACCCCAATCATTTTGTGATTCCATGATTCTGTGGTTACAAGCTTTAATTCTTCAAATTGTTCAAAAATCATTTAATAAAACATTCTATATTTTGATAAGGGAAACTTTGATTTGAATTTGTCAAGGGAAGAGAAGGTAAAGGAATAGGTCGTTGACTCAGGAAATCATACCTGCCCTGTAGATAGCAGTTGTACTGTGTGGCTATGCGTGTACTAGAAAATTAAACACTTTCAAGTGACATCCAGGGACTGGAACATGATTATAGAATCATGAATGTATTTAAGGTGGAAGGGACCATTGGAGGTCTTCCAGTTCTAACCCACGCTTAAAGCAGGGAGGGCCTCAAATTTGTGTTAAGGTCCTTTGTGACCTTACCGAGTTGAGCCTGAAAATATCCAAAGGATGGAGCTTCCATAGACTCTCTGGGCAACTTGTTCCAGGACTTAACATCTTTGGTGGTGAAAAATTGTTTTGTTAACTTTGATTGTGTTTTTCCCTCTTGCAACTTGTGACCTTTGCTTCTTGTCCTCTCTTTGTGCATTTCTGGGGAGGATCTGGCTTTCTTTTCAGTAACCAAGCCCATTAGGAAGTGTAAGTCTACAATTAGGTCCTCCCCTTAATCTTTGCCAGGCTAAAAAAACATACTTTCATTAGTGTATTATGTTATGTGCTCCAGACCTTTAATCATCTTGGTGGTCCTTTTGGTGAATGCTTTCCAGTTATTCAACATCTCTGTTTTACTGGAATTTTCATGTCTGCTGAGTAGAGAGGAATTATCAATTGATTTCAACACATGTCTAAAGTATTTCTATGTGCTTTCCTGGAGCTGGAATGAAGTTAGGAACACAACAGTTTTGAACTTCTTAGGGTCTGGTTCATCTGTATCTTGAGTGTCACCAGGAACAGAGATTACACAATGTCATCTTAAAAGGACCTGAGGCAGCCCACAAATTGTCTTTGGGAGGTAACTGTTTCTCACTGTTGACTTTAGGGAGATGCAAAGGTCTCTACTTCATATTTTGATGTTAATTTAAATGACCTAATAACAGGTGGATGCCTACGTGACACATCCTTACACAAATAGTCTGTTTCTGCTTAGAACTTCTTCTGCAGGGGGTGAGTGGCCAGTCAGTTGTAAAGAGGATAGAGCAGATACACTCTCATCTTCTCAGTGGTGTGGGAATTCAGGCTTGAATGAGGATGTATGGGTATTATAGTGGTAAATTTGTTTAGTATTCAGGCTAGGGAAGGGAGAGGTCTAATGTGTTACCCACATTAGAACTGGGTAACTTCCCATTCTCTGTATTTACTCTGGAGAACACCAATATTTAGATGTATGGGTGTTTTGCCATCTGACTGAAACTTTTTCAGGGGATTTTGAGGAGGGTAACGGTGCTGATATATAGGGATTTTGTGTTTTTTAAAGCTCAAGGTCACCTGAAAACATCAAGCTGGGTTTGAGTTATAAACGTCTCCCAGCTTCTGGGTTGAATTTAGGGTAAAGAGAGCAGAAAGACCGCTACACAGTTTTGAGCAGAATAGTTGGTCAAAATTTTGGGGCATTGGTTTTGATAGAAGAGGCACTCCTCAGGGAGCCAGCTCTCTTTTGGTGCCATTTTAATCATATAGGTAACTGTTCTTGAATGAAGTAGATAGAATCATAGAATCATTTTGGTTGGAAGAGACACTCAGGATCATCGAATCCAACCATAACTTAACCTAACTCTGGCACTAAACCATGTCCCTAAGAACCTCATCTGAACACCTTTTAAGCATCTCCAGAGATGGTGACTCCACCACTTCCCTGGGCAGCCTGTTCCAATGCCTCACAACCCTTTCTGTGAAGAATTTTTTCCTATTATCCAATCTAAGCCTTCCCTGGTGCAACTTGAGGGCATTTCCTCTTGTCCTATCTCTTGCTTTCTTGGGAGAAGAGACCAACACCCCCCATGTTACAACCTCCTTTCAGGTAGTTGTAGACAACAATAAGGTCTCAGCCTCCTTTTCTCAAGGCTACAAGGAAACTTTTTGCTATGTTTGCAAGATTGCGTATTGTAGTTATTGGGGCAAAGATACTACTGTATCATGCTGTTGCTTTTGTCCCTCTGAAGCCAGCTGCTTCCATGAGATTTCCCCCAACTCACATTGGGAGCTCAGGAATCTAAAATATCCATACAATCAGGCTCACTCTATGTTAAGACTTGTGATTTTGTTAATGCCTGGCCCATCCCTCTTTCCTTTGGTTGATTCCAGTGGAAAAAGAATTGTTGAAAGACTCTTCAAATTACTGTTGATTTTGGACATTTCTGGATCAATGAGCTGTATATGAGGATCTGAGTAGCAGATCAGTCTCTTTTAGCTGTTGGTCCCAGGTGGATCTACTGAGTTAAGCATCCCAGGAACCTCCCATTTTTGCCTTTTCATGTGGGGAACAACAAGTGCTGGGAGGAATTATTTCAGTCTCATGAGATCTTAGAGTCACTAAGCTCTGAAAGCTGCTCTTTGGAATTGTTCATTTGTGGCAATTTTTCCTTACTGTCTTACCCCTTCCAGTCCCAAGGAAAGTTTTCATCTCACCTAAATGCTCTGATTTTCTTTGGACAAGAATTCTTCTTGACCCCTCTGCCTTTACAAATAATATGTATGGGGATTTTGGTGCTGTTTCACACTTCTTAGCCAAGATAGAACAGTTCTGTTGTATCTCAATGCAGGGAAAGTAATGTCTACATTGAAATTCTATCCAAGAGTTTCTCTCTTTGTTGAGATACTGGTTGTGGAAACCCAAGCTTTGTGCCCTTTGTTTATCCTCTGGGAGGGACAGTTCTGCTCTGCAGAACCCAAGGCATTCTGCCAGTTCCCCACTGTTGTTTTTATCCCCTGACCTTTCTTCTGGCTTACCCCCCTCTCACCTTGAGGGTGAGAAAGAGTGAAGAGAAGATGGAGTTACAACTTCCTAGACATTTGGCTGTTTTGTCTTTTGTACATCACTTTGTGGTATTTCATAGAATACCTTGCATGCTAATCTCTGTGCATTAGCTGATCACAACATAAATGCTTGTCCATTAATCCAGTGCCTTCCTGTGTGTCTTTTATCTCCTTGCTCTCCAGGGTTCTCCTGTTTCACTTTTCTCCCTCCTTTTAACCCTGTTTACTACAATCCAAGTCAGTACCACAGCTCCAGGCTACGGAAACAGGGACAGATACTGTAAGCAGATTGACAGACACAGTTAATAAACATGTCACCCAATGCTGAAGACTGTGCTCTCTGCATAGGACAATCTTCATGTGTCTTGACATGGAACATGACAAACATGTTCTTTCCACTCTTTCTTTATCAGCTGATCAGAGTAGCTTACTGACTTTTCTGCTGTTGACTAATGTGCTGACTAAGATGCTATGGATTATTTCAAGTGAATTAAAATAATAATATTCTTGGTGCTCTCTTATCTTCTAGTAGATTGGGTGGCTTGGGAGCAAAACCCAGTACAAAGTAAGGCTTAGTACTCTGTCCTAACTTCTGAGTCTACTATGCAGATTTCTATATCTGAGACACTCATTCTTGGATCCCTGTGTAGGCACTACAGAGATGCAGACACTTTAAACATCATGCAAAGGGCAACTATACCGGCTTGAACCAAAGGACTACCCTGTTCTAGCATTTGATCACCCTCAAAGGTCATGAACTTCTTAATTCAAGAGCTGTGTGTTGGTTCACTGGTTCTTGATGGCTTTTTTCTGCTCTTCATTTAGGTTGCGGTGTTTTTACTCCATGTTAATGTTTGAGACCTGCAGAAGGGCAGTGGCAGTAAGTGCCACAGCTCAACTTTGCAGAAGTTAAGGAAATGCCTTCTTTTTTTAACCTTCTTTGATAGCCCTACACCATCCTTTGTGATTGTTTGTTTTTGTGTGTGTGTTTTGTGTTTTTTTTTTTTTTAATTTTTATTATTATTTTTTTTCAATTGAAAACAACAACACTTTCCTTCCTTTTACATCCCTTCCAGTTTCTGTGTGGTCTGTTGCACCTCGCAGTTGTCTGTCTTCCAGGTAGAGGAGAGTCAGTTGCAACTTAACACCTTTTCCTTAACTGACCACTGCGTTAATTCCAAGTGGGAAGTGAGATGGGAGGAGGATCCAGGAATGCAGAGAGTCTCCTGGGTATGAGTCCTTGAATGGTTATAAAGTGACACCATGGTGGTTTCTGGATTGCTTTCTATTCCTTCCTAACAATTTCTAGTCTTTTTTTTCTTATTAGCAAATATTGTTTACTATATTTTCGCAGAACTGTTACTAGTCCAAAGCCTCTATCGTGTGCTACTTTGCATTTATTTACATAGACTTTTATCTGTGACTTACCCCCCAACTTCTCAGTATCAGGCGATCTTTCCACTGTTCACCTGCCGTAAACTCCGCAGTACTTTCAATGTGTGACACTTCCAACTTAGTTTGGATGTGTGGTTTAGCATAAGACAATATAGGAATGGCTGCTTCTCCTCACTAGCTCTAAGGGAGGCCAAACATGTCACCCGTGGAGGCCTTTTGCTGAATTGTGCGTGAGGGCAGACCTCAAAGTGCTGAGCTTGCTGCTGGCACAGCACATCATCTCAAGCAGGTTGTCCTTCCTTTGGCGAAGAGGGAAGAAAGATGGTCAACATGTCTTGCATCTGCCAGTGAATTTTCTGTAGCACTTGTAGCATGGCCTGTTCTCCTGGACATGAAAAGAACCTCCCTCTGTGGAGGATGGTGTTTCTCGTGGGAGCAGCAGACAGTTTGCAGAAACTATGTCTCATCATCTCTTCACCTGCCAGGTGATTTTCTCCTCTTTGCTGAGAGATTGGTTGTGATGATCTGGGAAGGCATTTGTTCAGATTTGGAGAACAAACATCAGAAGCTGTAATCAAGAAAGCTACAAGGGAATGCTATTGGTTGTGTAAAATCTGGGCACCAAGTCATTATGTAATATTCAAAACAGATTTTTCAAATTTCGTTATCTAAAACTGTGTTCCTATGGCACTCTCCATGTTTGCACCAGAGTAAATCTAATTAATAAACACAAATGTGAAGACTAAACAAATCTTGAAAGGTGATCTTGTTACAGCACTTACTCAGCAGATGCGGAGTGCCAAGTGCTGTTTCTGTTGTCTGGAGCAGCAATTTGCTTGAATGATAATGTTGTTTATAAAGGTCAGTGATGCTGCTTTTCCAGGAGATGTACCTGGGAAAGCCATTTCTTACTTCCCTTAATTCTGTTGCAGGACTGTTTGACTCTAACCAATAGGCACCTCTACGTGAACAGAGCTGAGAAGATGCCGAAATGCTGCCTGGGGTCATGACAAGCAGAACTTTTATTCAAAGTTTTTCCCAGTTTTTTTTAAAGGAGACTAGGGCATCCTTGTCAATGCATCCTGAGAAGTGACTTGATATCACAGCATGGCTAAGGCTGGAAGGTACCCTTGAGATTGTCTAGTCCAAGCTATCTTCTTAGAGCAGGTTACCTACAGCAAGTTTCTCAGGGCTGTGTCTAGTTGGATTTTGAATATCTACAAGGATGGAGACTCTCCAGCCTCTCTGGGTCACCCATCCAGTGCTTGACCACCCCCATGATTATACATAGAAGTTTCAATGGAATTTTCTGTATTTCAGTTTGTGCCCTTTGCTTCTTGTTCATTCACTGGATCCCATTGACAAGAGTCTGCGTCTTTACTCAAACCCCCTTAGTTATTCATACACATTGACAAGATCACCTTGAGCCTTCTCTTCTCTAGGCTAAGCAGTCCCAGCTCTCTCAGCCTCTCCTCGTATGATGAACACTCCAGTCTCTTTATCTTCTTTGTGGCCCTTTGCTGGACTTGCACCACTCTGTCCATGTCTCTCTTGTACTGGGGAGTCCAGAACTGGACTCAACACTCCATATGGGTCTCATGAGCACTGAGGGGTGGGCTTAACGCTCTTGACCTTCTGGTGTTGCTCCTACCAATGTCTGCGAGGGCACATTACTGGCTCATGGTCAGCTTGGTGTCCACCAGGACACCCTGGTCCTTTTTTATAGTTTGTTGGTCCCCAGCATGGCGTGTGGGGATACTCTTCCTCATAAGTAGGGCTGGGCGTTTTCCCTTAGTTAAAATTAATGAGATTTCTGTTTGCACATTTCTGCAGATTGTCCATCCTCTGAATGATGGAACAACCATCTGGTCTGTCAACTGCTCCTTCCAGTTCTGTATCATCTGCAAAATATGCAGATGACATACACAGGTTCAGAAATGTTCCTTCATGTAACAGAAAAGCATAACATTAGACTCAACAACAGAATAACTGGGTGCAGTTCCCTGACCTGTCCCAAACCAGGATATTGTAAGAGGGGATATTAATCAATCTAAGCTGTCTGAACATAAAAAATAAAGAAAAAAATTTAAAAATCACCTTTTCTGGCAAGGGATGATGTATCTGGTTCCAGTATGGGGCTGGGATACAGCTGGTATGTGCACTCAGACCCAGAGGCTGGGAAATGCTCCCAGGTCTTGTAGTTTAATCACAACCTTTAGCTGTAACGCTGTCCATACATGAGCACAATTCTCACTGAGTTTAGCAGCAGCCAACCCTAAAACTGTTTTGGCCTGTGTTGTGTTTTGGTATGTAATACAATAGGTAGGAGGGAAACGTGTGCTGTGGACATAGTTGCTGTTACAGCTGTGAGGCAAAGAGCCCTTCAAAGTGTTACTCTGCAAAAGAAATCCCCTTCTCGAGCCGATTAGTCAAAACAACTGCTCTGTGTCAAAGCAGCGCAAATAGCTTTTAGCCAAAAAGCTTTTCTAACTGCTGTTATGTTGGGGCCATTCTGCTCTGCCTGATTGCTGTCCCTATATAAGGGGTTAGTGTAGTATGCGGCTTAATAAATTCCACTGTTGGATTTCTATTGTCTCTTTGTTCTTCGTTGCCAAGGAAGCAAAATATTATTTCTGTCCTTGAAAGAAGCTGCAAATATGGGGAATGGCCTCAGTGAGAGGTGGAGGAGAAAAGGGACCCTGTGAAAAATACCTTTTGTGTTTTCATTTATTGCCTTTATAGAGATGATTGTCGTGATGTGGTAGAACGAGGCTGTTCTGTCTTTTCTCTGTTAGTCAGATGTCTTCATTATTATTATTAACTTATATTCCAGGCTAAGCAGTTCCCTCTGTTTGTGTATCCTTTCATCCCCTTTTGTCACGTCCTGAAGCGCTACTGAGTGTTCCTGGTTAAAAGTCAGCACGCATTTAGATCTCTGTTTATCCCAAGTCTTTCTGTGGCCCATGTTACTTCACATTCACAGGTCATTATTTTTTCCTGGCCTGCCCATGGATATAGAAATGGGACCATCTTCAGCTGATATTTGGGAAACTGAGGTGCAGAGGTGATACCAGATGAAGTAGTGCTCAGAACTCTTTGGTCTTGTGGCTTCTGGGCAGAGCTGACCTTTCTTGATGGCACCAGGGAAGAGGGAGAAGCCATGTGAGGGAGAAGCCATCTGTGGATGGCCTTTCAGTCTTGAGAATCCAAACTAGTATGGTTAAGCCTTTCTACTAACTACAGAAATGCAGTCTTTCTTTTATTTTAAGTAGGAATCACTTTAAGGTTAGGTACTAAAGACAAACATTAAGGTGGCAGCAAGACTCCAGGAATAGCAGAGGCTGAAGAACACCTCCAAAGACCGTGTTCTAGCACCAGCAACAACTGCGTTGCTGTAACATAAACACTCATTCATCTGTGGAATCCCACAGGGATCAGGGCAGTAAGTTGCCATGTACTGACTTTCTGTACCCAGGGTGAACTCCACCTCGGAAAACCCTTATCAGAAGAAGGTCACGAAGCCATTATTCAGTGTTGTGATGCACAGTGAACAGTTCATCTTTCTTTTGATGCCTATAATGAAAATATGTTTGAACTATTTAGATGGGGGCTCCCTTTAAAGCCAGCAGAGAGGGGTAAACACATCTCAGACATGGTTTTTCTGACCTCTACTCCTGTTCTCAGTTAGACATCTACTTTAGAATATGATACGTTTCACACCTGGCAGTGCTTTCTTCTGTCTACTGACTGCATGGAGAGAGCTCAAATGATAGCTAAACCCTATGACTGGTGGGATCTAAAGGGCAGTCTTCTAAGTCAAAGTTTTCCTCCACAGTATGGCTTTGCCTAGCTAGGAAACAGGGAAACAGGGAGACCTTTCCACCGACACAAAAAACAGAACAAAATCTGAGAACAGGGATCTAATAGGTCTTGATAATGAAGCCTAAACCAGGATAAACCAATGTAGCCACTAATTTTTGAAGTCCCAACAAGAAAATACAAGTTCCATGATCAAGTGATGTGATTCTTCAGGAGAGGTGAAACTACATTTAAATTGGTGAGATATTTTGAGACAAACAAGGTTTTTCTCTTGAGCACGAGGAAGGTGTAGCTTGTTTAACGGGTAGAAAGGAAGCTCCTGCATTAGTGCTTGATCCTCAGCCCAAGGTTCAGAGACCATCCTCCCAATTGCTGATTTCCTGTGCATTTCTGCAATGCTTTTTCCAGGAGAAATGCATGGAAAATTGAGGTTAGTTAGCTTCTAGCTGGCCGGGCAGCCTGACAGCTTGAACTGGTACTGCTCAGGATGCCTCTCTCTTGTATTGTTTATAGCCATCTTAAAAACAAATCCTGTGAAATTGTCATTCCTGCTGCTCTAAGAACGTTTAGCATCGCTTTAAGTTGTCCAGTTGCTGGTGAGCAATAAATTCCCTCTTGGCTGAAATCAATGGCTAAAACAGAAGATGCTGATCTGGCAGTTTTGTCTCATTGTTGCGGATGCAACACATCGCATTTACTGCTCAGGCAATATTTGAGGTTTGTAGCCAAGCAGTCAGCGATGGGGCATATCAGAAATTAGGGGAGACTCCTGCAAACCTCGTGTGTGTTGTTTTTGTTGTTGTTGTTATTTTTTTCTTGTTGTTGTTTTTGTTTTGTTTGTTTGTTTGGGGTTTTTTGATTGTTTTTTCCCCCTCTTTTTACAGTCAGTCTGAGCTCCCTTTTCTGCTGGCTGTTTCTCATCTCGGGGTACCACAGTCCTTTCTGCAAGCAGGCGTGAGTTTGGGCTTGATCACGTGGGAACATAAAGAGAGGTCACTTACAAATGGATGTACTGGCTCACAATCTTTCTCTTTTCTCCTTTTTAGTATTTCAAGGCTGTTCTCTTTCTGTTTTTCCAGTTTTCCTATCTTTGCTTAAGTGATCCAGCCTCCATGATGCTTCCAGCTGATTCTTGCTGGCAGGATAAGCTCCTGGGACCACACTTCTAATTAATAAATGAGAAAGAGCATTCTTTTTTTAATAGATCTACTCTACGTCTCCTTTTGTTTTCCCATTTTAATTTCCTTCTTTTCCCCTTACTCTGCTTCTTCCTTTCACTGTGTAGCCTTTTCTATCTTGTCTCAGTCTCTCCTCATTTCCTTTCCTCTCTTGTGGTTCATAAAGCTGCCAAGGCCTGGCCAAAGCAAAGAGAAATATGCATTTCACAGGCAAAGGTCGTGGAGAGGGCAGCATCGTAGTTCTTATTGCAGGTCCTGGGGAAATGGATGCAGGCTCATTCCAGAGCTGTTGCTTTCATTAAATTTGTCAAATCTACCCTGAATAAGAATAAATAAATATGGAATTTAAAGCAGAAGAAAAAGGGATATGTTAAAATCCCAGTTTTTTAAGCTTTTGCTTAATTTTTTAAATTTTTTTTGTGAAGAGAGTTCTGGGAGGATTAAACACAAAGGTCTCCTGTCTTGAGGGGAATCACCAGTGTGGATTCTCCAGTGTCTCAGCAGAGCTCACACCATACATCTGTGAGCAGAAGCTGCTCTTCCCATCACAGACGGCAACTTGTCATTGTCCCCCCCCAAATTTCCTGCTTCTTCAGTAGAAAAATTACTTGGTGGCAAAGCAATTCAGAGTGATTTGAGCTACCTGAACATGAAAATTGCCTATCCCTCACCCTTATTACACAACCCTGAACGAGGGAGGCCTTGAATTTCACAGTTTGCAATACAAAAAAGTTTCTAATAAAACTGAGCATTGGAGTGTTGAAGTGCTTGTTAAAATCAGTGAGAGACGCTACAACCCGATTGCAATATTTTCCTGGAGGAGAGCTCTTCACTGCCAAAGTGGTATTTGCACATGTAAGTCACGCTGTATTGTTTCACGCAAGGTAACAGGTTTTCAGACTTGTTCTCTGGGATTGCAGGAATTGTTCAGCATTTTGACCTGCCAGTTGAAATCTACTTTTTCTCAGGGATGTGTAGGTCACTCTGAAGGCCCCAGAGCTGGTTTCTGGCTCACGTCTGCTTGTGATGGCTTTAGCAGTGGCTCCCGTAGGGTAGTGCACTTTTGCCTTCGCTCCTGCCACTTGCCCTAGTCTAAACAAAGCTGCCATCTCTCTGTACTCATCGTCTTGTCAGAATAAGTTCTCCCAAATGGGCAGAAACCTATTTATTCAGTGTTGGTGTTTCTCAGCCCTTGTCAGATTGTTGCGGCTTAGTTCTTGATTTGTTTAAAGAATTGGTCACTGCACATAAAGTCTTGTCAGTCACTTGTGTGGTCGGATAACTGTTTTCATTGCCCAGTGTGATATGCTGTGTAAAAGCTTTCTTTTAATTGGGGTGGTAACAGGGTATTTCCCTGTCACTCCTAGTAAAGCTGTGGGCAAAGGCCAGGCTGCTTTAAGGCACTTCTGCTGTAGCTCTGCAGAGCTGTGTGGTTGTACCCAGGCTGATTTATATTTCCCTTGATGCATGTTTTTAATACAGAAACAAACTCTTTATCCTGTGTTTGCAATGGTGAAAGTCTGTTTTGGTCCCCAGCCTTCCCGGATTGGTGCTCTGTCTCTCATTGTCACGCTACACGGGGACACAAAGGAGCTGTCACAGACCTTGCCAGAGACCTGCTATGCAGCAGCTGCTTTCGTGACAGATGCTGAATATTTCCTATTTCCAGAGAAGATTCGGGACTGATTTTTCTTTGATATGTGGTGAACCCCGTGCTTTCAAAATACCAGAGGAAAAAAGGTGCATTCATTGGGCATGAGGGTACATCAAAAGACTCCTGTCAAGCACTGTGCTCACCAGCCTTGACTTCTCTGTGGGTGAAATGACTAAGTAGGGCCCAAGAAAGGGTTTGATGGAGATAAAGAGTTGCCTTGCAGAGACTTATAGAATGCTGCTCTCCTGAGAGTGGGGAAAATGTGAAAGTGATTGCAGATTGACCACAAAAGCCATGCCACAAATTCTATTATCCCATCCCATCCTAAATCATGGGTTAGATGAAGGTGGACTAAGATGTTGATCACCACAAAATGTTTTTGGCCTCTTGAATATGCAGTGAGATGTTCCGTAAGATCAGAGTCTGTCCTGACAGAGTGTGGATCCAGCTCCTGACTCCTTTCCCTGCTACGTAAGAATATTGCATTGCTAAATCACTTTAGCAACACATGAATAAGTTGGTCCCTGGCCCTTGAGAAATCACACAAATTTGATTTCAGTAATTTTAATGAGTAGACCAGAAGGTGCAGAAGGGCTGTCAGTCTCTTGCCAGAAGACCCAGTGGTGCTTGTAGGAAAAGCTGAGCATCAGGAGGCCCTGGGAGCAGGCTGAGCGTGGGGACAGATCCTGTCTGAGCTCTCAGACTTCCCTGCGGTGGTGCTACCTACGGTTGCTGGAAGACACCAAGCTTTGGGATTGTTTTTCTTAGCTAGGGTCTTTCCATTTGCATGTTAGATTTTGTAATGATGTTGATTTCCAAGGTCAGATTTGTTTTCTGTAAGAATTGTCCCAGGGAGGGATGGGATCAAAAGGACTATATTGTTGAACTGGAACTCAAAATGAACACCAGCGAAACTTGCCTACATCAGGAAGTTTACCAGCAAAGATGCATTTGTAGTTATACAAGTGTGTCCCCGTGTGACTATGGAAAATTATATAGGTATCATTATGGCATCCTAATTACACCACTGCAGTTTTGCTGCTAGAAACCCCTTGTATATAAACCATCCAGAAGAAACTGTCATTCTTGCAATAAAATAAACCTATTATAACTTTATTTAGAAGAGTTATATGGCCCCTGTGGTGTGAATTCTTTGTCACTACTTAAAATGCAATAGCCAGGCCATGGTGAGCAGCACTGTGATTTATTTGTGCGATGGCTGTATTTTGGACAGGATTTGGTTGAGAGCCAAGGAGAAAGAGCCAATTGAAGCTGCTCAGAAAGTATCACCCATGTGGTTACTTCAGCTATAAAGTGATGACCTGAACACTTAACTGCAGCGGTGTCTCTAGAATGAAATAGTGCCCAGCTTGTCTATAGTGTGTGGAATTGGCTTTTTTGGGCTGTAAGAAGTATACACTAAATCTCTCTCAAAATTACAAATTTCACTCTCTGAATACTGAACAAACCCCATAAAGCTTCCCAAGGCAACCTGGTAATTATCTTTAGGTTATGCTCTAAGATATATTTTATAAATATGATTGTACTATATTCAAAATGCTTTATGTAATTGACACATAATACATACTAATGTGTGCTAAGATATACTTTTTACAATTAAAGTAAGACATTAATGTCTATTAATATTTATAATACTGTAACACTAGCATATTAATTATATAATGCATTAATATTTATAATGCTATAACACTATTGTAACAAAACATTTTAAGAAATCTAGCTCTGCAAAGATGAACTCTGCAGTTATAGTGGGGCTTAGGCTTCTCCTGCAACTCAAATGAGGTGAAATATTCTGCAAAGGTTTTGTGTTTGTTTGTTTGTTTTTTTTTAAATGTGTGTGTATGTCATATTTTACATATATACACACAAGTACACACACACACACACACACAGAGAATTTTTAGTAGGAAGTACTAGGGGCTGGCAAATCTGGTAGGCTGATTGACACCAGGCAGGGACAGCCCTGTGTTCCCAGGACCAAGACAAGCTGAGCATCTGCTCCCGATAGGGAAATGTGCATGTGTCTGGCCATGCAGATCGACGCAGGCAGAAACACTCAGCATTCATGCAGATGGAAACAGCACCAGTGGCCTCATCCTGTTCCTCTCTCTGGTTGATCAGAGTGAAAGCCTGTTAGCAGAAAATATGCACGTGAAACCCCCTGTAACTGGACTCAGTCCATGCAATAGCTGGCTCATGGTCCTCACATCTCCAGTCACCTCACACACACATGTGTTCATGAAGATGGGTTTCTCAGTTGACTCCCTGACCTCCAGTCTTCCTGTAGCTGACCTGGACCTCCTGGTCTCTACTGTAGCCAACTCACAGGCTGGTCTCTCCAGTATCTTGCCCAGACTTGTGGCTGTTTTCATGCCTGATTCCCAAAGCTCTTGTAGAATCATAGAATCATTTTGCTTGGAAGAGACACTCAAGATCATTGAGTCCAACCATAACCTAACTCTGGCACTAAACCATGTCCCTGAGAACCTCATCTCCTCATCTGTTAAACCCCTCCAGTGATGGTGACTCCACCACTTCCCTGGGCAGCCTGTTCCAATGCCCAACAATCCTTTCCAGGAATAAATTATTCCCAATATTCAATCTAAACCTCCTCTGTTGCAACTTGAGGCCATTTCCTCTTGTTCTGTTGTGTGTTACTTGGAAGAAGAGACCAACCCCCTCCATGCTACAACCTCCTCTCAGGAAGTTGTAGACAGTGATAAGGTCTCCCCTCAGCCTCCTTTTCTCCAGGCTGAATCCCCCCCAGATTCTTCAGCTGCTCCCCATCACACTTCTGCTCCAGATCCTTCACCAGCTCCATTGCCCGTCTCTGAACTTGCTCCAGCACCTCAAGGTCTTTCTTGACATGAGGTGTCCAAAACTTCTACATGGCAGCTAAGTCTATCTTGATATTAGCTAATGATTGTGCACTGATATGCATATGCACACCCTCACTTGCTATGGTTGCTGGCAGGACACACACACAGGCCTTCTGACCTGTGGTCTGACTCTGGCTGCAGGTGCTGATCCCCATATACCCATGTGCACACAGATCAATGGAAGGGGCTTTGATCTGAAATATAGGAGCAGGAGTAAATAGCTGGAGAGGGGGCTGCAAGCTGGTGAAGTCCTGGTGCAGCTCCTTCCAGCCAAATTTTCTGTACTGTGAGGTTTCCTTCAACATCGTGGCTGCCTGCCTGCAACCGTAAAACTGATGAAACAAGAATTTTTTAGAAATTCCTTAAATGTAGAGGAACTGGCTGGTCAAACCCTTGAGTTACAGGTCATGATACCAGTACAAGATTGTAAGAGAAACACTGGCAAGCTGGAGGAAGTCCAGTGGAGGGCCAACAGGATGGTTTGGGGCTGGAGTCCATGGTGTAGGAGGTGAGGCTGGAGAAGAGAAGGCTGAGGGGTAAGCAGGTGCTTCCTTCTGCTTCCTAAAAATGGTTATACATAAGCCAAAGCTAGACTCCTCTCAGAGATGCTAAATAAAAAGGCAAAAGGCAACAGACATGAGTTGTAACAGGGGAAATTCTGAGCACTTATTTGAAACAGGCTGCCCAGGAAGTGGTGGAGTCACCATCGCTGGGGGTGTTTAAAAGACACGTAGATGAGGTTCTCAGGGACATGGTTTAGAGGTGGACTTGGCAGTGTTTGGTTAATGGTTGTACTTGATCTTAAAGGTCTTTTCCAACCAAAACAATTCTGTGATTCTATGAATGAAATTTTAAGCAGAAGGGTGGTGAAGCACTGGCACAGGTGCTTCAGAGGCTGGGGAATCCCTGTCCTTGGCAGTCCTCGCTCAGGGCTGAACAAAGTGCTGAGCAGCTTGATCTCACTTTGATATTGGCTCTACTTGGAGTGACAGTTTGGATTAGATGACCTGCAGGAGGCCCTTCTAGGCTAAGTTTCCCTGAATCTAGGAATATAAGCCTAAAAAAAAGAGATACATTTTAAACTCTGTTCTTTTGCATTTTCAAAACATAAAATATCAGAAAAATAAACAATATCCATAGCCATAAGGGCTTTAAAAACTTATTTTAGAAAAAAAGTTCTCAAGAAACCATTGACTTGTGGCAAATTAAAAAAAAAGCCTCTAAGATGATGTTCAAATAGCAAAAAAGATTTTTTTTGGTACTGAATTTCTAGAGCAATTCTTTAAAATTCTAGACCCAAAATACTTGCGGTTGGAGTTGCTTATTAAATTATCCAAAGTTATTCCAACAGTTCGTGAAGGAGTTGTAGTGTTTTATTAAATGCTATAGGAGTTTACAGTTAAGAATTTTAAGGGAATAATTACCAATAATCCTTACTAGTATCTGAGTTAGATTCAAGCCTGCAGAGTTGAAAACCACCATGTTTTTATTCCTGTCACCCCTAGCATTCAGCGATCTAATTCCCACTACCTTCTCACCCATATGCAAACCCAGAGAGACCTATGAAATACTATTCAGCATTTGCAAAACGTTACCTTGTTTAGCCCTGAAATGCTGGCGCTCAACTGCAGTTCTGAATTCTCCCTGGTTTCAAAGCCGTTTTCCTAAGTTAACACTAGATATTGTTTGGAGCTGAAACTGTGGTGCAGGAGATCAGATAGTGGTCAAGGAACTGTTGACTTAAAATAAAACATATTTTCCTAAGTATGCTTACAAGGTGTTCAATTTTTCCAGTGGTATCTGAAGGGTGAAAGCGTTGGGGAGTAGCCAACATGAAAGCAAATCTTTGTGTAGAGGGTTTGTAATAGCAAGTTTTAATCTCCAGTATTAGTAACAAAGCAAAACAAACCCTACTTGTCCATACCAGGCTGCTCTGTGATTTGAGAAAGCTGCTTTTACTACTGCAACCACGGGATTATCAGTAATGCCTGATACGAAAAGCATTCATTGAGTTACTTGCTCTGGCTTCAAGCCTTGCCTGAGGTCACATTTAAGCCCTGTTTGGCTATCCCTGTGGTGTGTTATTCTATTCCACTGGCTTAGCACTGTTACAGTGGGATGTTACGGGTCTTGGTGTTCTGCATATGAAGATTAAGCTGGAATTCTCCAGTCGTAGCCCATCTGAAAAAGTGTGGTATAGGGGTAGTTTGAGTTCCAGAAAAGTGTCTGATTAAGGTTTCTTCTGGGAGAAAATTCTGTTTCATGTTTACAGTCTCAAAAACATCTGCAAGCTGAGGAAACTAGAAGAAAATAATGGTAGATATTTAAAAAAATGTATATATATGTATATAATGCTGGAAAATAAGAGGATTAAAATAAAAATGCATCTCTGTTAGTTGTCAGGAACAAGCAGTGTTTTATTCACTAACATAGTCAATTGCGCTGACTTCATGTGTTTCATATAATGGGAAATTGCTTGTTTCTACATATGGTGTTAGTTTTTCATTATGTTGATTTTTCTCAATTATATATATGTACACACTTCTATATTTGTAACTACAAAACCTCAAAATGGGCTATTTTAAGATGTTACTATAGCTTAGATATAGCTCCATGCAGATATTAATGAAGCTCTGGCTTGAATTATGGGTAGTAGTTCATTAACCATTAAAATCCTTTGAGTTTCATTGCAATTTATTAAGAGTTTCATACCATATCCAAATTGTACAAAGAATTAGTTTTATTGTGATTGTCTCTAACCCCCCAGCACACAGAGGTGAAGGTTGAAATTTGTCTTCTTTCTTGGTGAAAGTCAAAATTTGTCTTCTGAGGAGCTGGGTCTTTTTAGCTTGGAGAAGAGGAGACTGAGGGGTGACCTCATTAATGTTTACAAATATGTAAAGGGTGAGTGTCACGAGGATGGAGCCAGGCTCTTCTCGGTGACAAACAATGGTAGGACAAGGGGTAATGGGTTCAAACTGGAACACAGGAGGTTCCACTTAAATTTGAGAAGAAACTTCTTCTCAGTGAGGGTGACAGACACCGGAACAGGCTGCCCAGGGGGGTTGTGGAGTCTCCTACTCTGGAGACATTCAAAACCCGCCTGGACACCTTCCTGTGTAACCTCATCTGGGTGTTCCTGCTCCGGCAGGGGGATTGGACTGGATGAGCTTTCAAGGTCCCTTCCAATCCCTGACATCCTGTGATTCTGTGACTGGTGAGCTGGTGTGTTGCTCTGTGCCTTGTCACACAAAACTGGAACTGTGCTTAGTGGAAGCAAAAGAGGGTTTACCACTTTTAGACAACCGTGGTTAAATACAATATGTGAATGAGTGTTTGTAGACTCTACTATTATCCTGCATCTGGCTGCAAGGAAAGCACTTGTATCCTCTGTGCTTTTATGAACTACTCCATCAGTGGCTGTGGTTTCAAAAAGGCAGGGTTGTAGCTTTGTAACAGAAAGTAAAGGATGAGGTTTCGATTTACAATACCTGTAAAATGCTATTCTGTATGAAACTGTTATTTTTCTTTAGTCCACTTATATGTTAAGGGTTAGAACTGGCTGTTGGATGAGCACTGAGTAACAGTTCCCTGGAGAGGCGATGGGTGGGATAGAATTACAGGCAGCACTGAGGGTTGTGTTTGGGAGTAAGGGAGAGTAATTGCTGATGACTGATAGGATTCAAACTCTGGACTTTGGAAAAATAAATTGCAAGTGGTGTTTGAAAGGAACATTTCCTTCTCATTAGAGGGAAAAATGCTCTAGCATTTTTGTGAGACGCTTCTTTTTGTTGTTTATTCTCTCTTCAGACTGTAAATCCCTGCTTTGGTAATGACATTGGTCTTTTGAGTTGAGGAGATGTTAAGCACTTGACTCCTATGCATTGGTTTAATTTGGGAATAAAAATGCCCACCAGTGAAGATTCCATGTCCTTGACACAATCTTTAAAACAGGGGATTTGCTAAACCCAAAAGCTTTGAGATAGTTTTTGTTATCCCAGATTTTCAAAACATGTAGCATTTGGAAAAGGTTTGGTGGGCTTAGTGCTTTAGATTTCTTTTACGCTTTTATCATGCTTTCAAGCTGAAACGTGTTTTTACAGAAGAACTCAAATTATCACTTGCTCTAACATCATCTTCCTTAGCCAGGCTAATGAGTGAATCATCAAAACGTTTCCTGATAAAATAATAAGAATTTGTGTTGCTTCCACTCCAAGGTGAACTGTGACAGTAGAGCTGGGATGTTTTCCTCCAATAATCTCTTACTTTCAGTTTCTGGATCGATAATGGTGATTTCACATGCCAGAACTAGATGATGAAGACAGGAGTGGCAAATGCCTTTGGCTATCTTTAGTAGCAACCTGCCTTACCTTTTTTTGGAGTGGACACTTGTAAGGCTGTAGCTTATATCCCAGACAATAATGCAGATAAGTGTATTTGATGAAGAGCGATAAAATCTTTTGCATTTCATTCAGTAAAGAGCACCCTAGGTAGTTCCCTCCTTCATACCACACGTAGTGGTACAAAAGGTCATTGGAGACTTGTTACTGAGAATTCAGCAGGGATGCTGAAAAACATTCAGATTTTGGGTTACTGAACCATGAATCAATGTGTAAAGAAATGCCAACACTTTCAAAAGAACTACCAATGAATGTAGTGCAAATTTAGCACACTTAAAGAGGAAGAAAAAGAAAAAGAGCATTAATTCTCTACAGCCACTTTCTTTTGCTCTTTGAACAACATCTTGTCATCCCTGATCATGCCCTACCAAATTCAGTATCTTCTCCCTGACAGTGGTCGGTGCCAGATGTTTCAGGCATTGTGCTCTGTGTATTATTAGGCAGTCACCATCAAAGCACTCAGTCCCTTCAATATCTTGAGCTTGAACGAACTCAAGTTATTTTGAGATTGCTGATGGAAGACGAGAGGAAGGAGTTGTTTCAACAAGTGATCTGCACTAATTGCAGGGGTTGAAACCTTCCCTCATCCTGAGCTGGTAATATGAAAGGCATACCATAATATTCAATTATTCTAACAGAATAATTGAATATTTTGAGGAGCAAACAGAGTCATGATTGCACTTTGGTTGTATTTCTCAGACTCCCTAATAGATCATTCTCAGGGAAATGTCTTAATGCACTGGAGTAACAGTGTGGAAAGTTGGGTTTAATGTTTCGTGTTATATTCTGGTTTTGTCTGTAGTTTGCTTTTCCCCATGCCCGTCTTTATGGTTGCCTTACTTTCATGGGAGAAGAGCTAATCTGACTCCAGGACTAGGTGTAAAACATCACACAGAGCATGAATTCTACTGACTGGGAAAGGAGATGCACTCCAGTATAACATTTTATCCTCAAAGCGCTTCCTTGAACAAGTGAGATAAAGACACTAAATTAAACAGTGCTGTTCTCTGATCTGATGCAGCCCTGTCACTCCAGTTATTTGGGCTGTGTCTCAGCCTCTTATGAGCAAATGCTGCCCTGGAGACTCAGAAATATGTTGATTTATGTAAATATTTATTTGGCACACACCTTGAGGCACTGCAGCAACAGAATTGCTAAGTAAGAACTACAGACTAAAATTTAGAGAAATTAGAGAATCTAACTCTTATAATGGCAGCTTGAACATTGAAGCTAAATTACTGTGTATTTGTTGTCTCTAAGAACATTGATTATAGTCATTTTAAGCACCTGGGCCACAACTCTCACACAGCTCCTGAACTAGGTTTCAGTGTTGGTATGGAAGAACTGTTCCTGGTAAGGGCTCTGGATGAGGCTATACTATTTTGGACAGTAAAAAGAAGTTGCTGGATATGGCCTTAGGGACAAAGAAAAAGGCCCTGAGAGTGTTTAACTTATTGAAGTAAATACACCCTTGCAGATGAAAAAAAAAAAGACGTTTTTTACAATTAAGGTGGTAAAATACTAGAACAGGTTTCCCAGAGAGGTGGTAGATGTCCCAATCCTGGAGACATCCAAGGCCAGGACGGATGGGGCAACCTTAGCTAGGTGAAGATGTCCCTGCTCATGGCAGAGGTTGGACTGGATGAGCTTTGAAGGCCCCTTCTAACCCAAAATATTCTATGACTCTATGATTCTATCTGTCTACAAGGAAAGCCAGAATTGATGTTGAAATGATTCTGAGCAAGCTGTGTGAATTCTCAAACCACAAGAACTGTGCTTCCCTATGTGCATTGTCCTGTCTTGGAAGACAGGATGATGAACCTGAGGAAGCAGTGTACTTTGCAGCAACGAAGGTAACTGCAAACCAAGCTGGCCCCTCAGCATAGCAGAGATGTTGAGAATCTGGAGAGAGTCCCTTTGGCTGTCAAGAAAGCAAAGGTATTGGAACATATGGTAAATAATAAGACAATGAAAGGGAGCTGGTCTGTTCATCTAGGAGAAGCAAGGAATAAGGGGAGTGGGATCTCATTGCTGTTTTATACTACCTAAAGCATCTGAATATTGCTTTCACTAAGGATATATAATACGGCTGAAGGCCAAATCACCAAGCCTTAACACCCATCATATCATTGTCTTGCTCCTTTGCACGTGTGTGAGATAATAAAATCTACATCCCTCACTGCTTGTTAGTAGCGTGTTTGTTAGACTGCATTGCTGTAAATCACCTAAATATTAACCACCTTTCACTAATAATGGTTTTTGTCATGTTTTTTGCAGGTTACATATCACAAGCACTAAAGAATTACACTGACCATGCCTGCGATGGAGAATATGTCTCCCTGAGATGTCCTCACAGAACCACCATCAGCATCCAGTCTTCTTTTTATGGTCGAATTGTCCCAAGTCATCAGATGTGTCCTTCTCGCTATCCCCACTCCTATGCAACTTTAATTAAAGAGGATGTTGCCTGTTCAGTTGGTACTTCCCTTCAGGTATTACATGTTAAACTGGCTTTGTTAATTTTTGGACTTCATCTTTCCTTGGCCAGACAGCATCTGTCTGTGCTGGTGCTGCACAGACCTAAATTAAGCAGTGCTACCCGGTGTGGGAACACTGACATCTCACACAGCTTCGTGCATAATTCATCTTTGCAGTTTAGACAGGACTGAATTAGATTTTGATGATGAATTTCTTAATTTTACTGCAACTCTAGTCAATAACAGTTCAGGAATGTGGTTGAAACTGAATTACACTGCAAGACCACATTATGTTTGACTGGGTTTGAAGATTATTTTTCTTTAGAGTTTCCTTCCCAATGATTACCTTTTCAACACATTCAGAAGTTTCTGTGGTGTTCTTTTTACTTCAGAACTGATCCTATTTCAAGAGGCTTTTACTTCGGTAACTTGAAACCCAGAGAGAATCCTTGGCTTTACTTCTTCTGACTCATTTGACTCTTAGGCCACTGTAAGTGATCATACATCATTTAACCTTGTAATCTCCCAAGCATCAGTAGTTAATCAGCTCTGTCCATTTTTGTAGGGGATGTTGACTATATGTATCCTCCCAAGAGCACATGTGATGTCAGCAAATCAAAGGATTATTTGGAAGGTGCCAGCGTTACTCAGCTGTCAGTAGGAACAACTAAAATTAGAAACACGAGTTGGCTGATGTTGTTGAGATGAATGGGGTCTGCTTCTGGATGTTGAAGTAAGCACAAGTCTTTCCAAGTGCAGGATTTGGGACTGTAAAAACTTCTGGGCAAAGATCTCAAGCAACCAGTATGCTTATGGCTATGAATCAATAATAACTCATAATAAAAAAAATCATAGCAAAACTAGATTCATGAACCTACAGGGCTAGTGAATAATTTATTTTATAATTTGGCTGAAGGCCAGAGTTTTCTACACCACTTCTTGCATCCAGGGTTTTTAAGAGAAATTTACAGCATTTTTTAAAAGTTGATGCAAGTGCTTTGGCTTCCAAATGTCAGTGGTAAATTCTCCAGAAATGGCGCACTGTTGGTGTCTGCCCGTAGTGCAACCATTAAGCTGACAGATTTGCCATTGCACTCATAACACTGCACGACAAATGACGGAGTTGTAGTATAGGAGGACACAGTCCTTATCAGTGGAAGGTTTTCCCAGGTAGGACAACAGAATTTCATAATATGACAGAAAAATAGCAGAAGCTAGCCTTTCCTTCTTTCTTTTGTTGATTTACAGCAAAATTTACTTGCAATGTTTCATTTACCAGTGTGATTGATAGCTACATGCTTAGCCTCAGCCCTGGTGGGTAAATGGCCCACTTAAGGCATCTGGAAGAACTTGAGAACACGGAAGATGTTGGCTTGCCATGCCGTGGTTTTATGTGCAAGCGTGGTTTAAAAGAAATCCCTGTCTGCCTGGCTTAGCTCCTAATGTCGTCAGAGCTGCTACCCATTAGCTTTCCTCCATCACTTACAGCGCTTTAATTACAGCTTCCCTGTTTGTCAGAGTGAGAATTGTGTTCCCTGTAGGCAGTCGTGCAGCAGATCTCTTGAACAGTAAGTTTGTTACATAATTGAGACCATTCACCCATTTTTTGGGGATGCAGTTGTGCTAGAGAAGTAGCTGATGCTCTCTGTTCTGCCACAAATTTCTTGAGGGACCTCAGGCTAGTTCCAGGGTCTCCTTGGAGAAGATCCACAGTGCTTCTTTGGTGCCCCCAAATCTGACTCCGATACCTCAGTTTTCCATGGTTGGCCAGGGTAGGGGGAGTCCCAATGCCAGAGATGAATCTTGTGTTCTTTCTCCATCCTGTAGTGGGTGAGGCCTCTCTGAAGGGTAAGCCAGGAACCCCACAGGCTGGATGGCAAGCTGCCTGCAGCTCCGAAGTAGGAAATGCATGTCTGTAAGAAAACTGGAAAGCTGTAGACAAGAAAATTGCGTGTATTTTTGTGGTTTTGAAACTCAGCTGTATGGCTGCTATAGGCGCGACCAATTGTGCATGTATTCTGATTGTCAGTGATTTAAAAAGTCAGCCAAACCGAACCCGTCAAAATTAAGTATATAAAATCACGGTGTCTAATCAAACCCATGAATGTATAATTTGCTGTGTCTCTGGAGAGTGGCCCGGAGGGAGGGTAAGGGGCAGCTATTAATACTGTTCCCTGCAAACACTACATTTGAGTAACAGTTAATTCCCAGTTAGAAGCTGCCTCCCCTGTAAATGTCCATTTCGGTCATTGTTTCTATGTTAAAAAGGGAAAAGAAAGCGTTGATTACACTGAGACAAACACTACTAATCCAGTCTCATGTAGTTGTCTGCCAGGATCCCTGGCTTTAGTCTCTTGTTTTTGTTTGAAATGAAATGCAAACCACTTGGGAGAGCGTGTCTGAGACATCAAGGCAGTGACCCCAAACTACACATTTGTGTTATTCTAACACCGTAATGTCAGATTCAGTGGGAGATTTCCAAATACATAAAGAATTTGGACATTCAGACTGGGATTTTGGTTTTGATGTGGTTGGTCTCTTGTTAACTTTTAGATCAGGTCAACAAGTATGGTGAGATTTGAGCAACAAAATAAAGTTGTGTTGAAAGCCAGATATCATTTGCTTTTTAAACAACTGTCCCCCCTGCACTCAGTTTAACAGGGGAGCCCAAAGTTAGCACAAGTCACATGAAATATATGGCAGGAAGGAAAGAGTGATTTGTGCTGTATTAATGAAACATCTTTCAGATATTTCAGAGACAGAAGTGTAAAAACTTCTCACTCATCTATTAATAACAGCAGGTAATGCTTTGGTGGCTCTGGTAAAGAGACCCATGCAGTGCAAACTGTGGTGCGTTGGCAGAGAAGGTCTGTGAAAAGGAGCTTTATGGTTTCTGAACCATCTCTTTTCTTGCTTGTAGGTCAGGAAGAACAGCTGCTAGGACCAAAGGCTATTCATCTTTCATCCGAAGAAGTAAATTATTTAATGTTAACGGTCATTTGTCATAGAATCATAGAATAGTTTGGGTTAGAAGTGACCTTCAAAGGTCATCTCGTCCAACACCCCTACAATGACTAGGGACATCTAGACAACTAGGACAACTAGATCAGGTTGCTCAGAGCCCTGTCCTTGAATGTCTACCACCTCTCTAGTCAATCTGGGCCAGTGTTTTACCACCTTCAGACATGTTGAATTCATACCACTGAAAGTGGTGGGCAGTAAGTAACAGAGTGTTTATCCACACTGCATAATTTGTGCAGAGAGGTGAATTGTGTGGCCACTAGAAGGTCTATATCACCAGAACAAGATCATGCAGAGATGTTAGCTCAGATCCTGAAGGTGCAGAGCTGTGTTAACACAGTCCTGTATGCGTTGGTGTCATTGCCATGACCTGTAACTCCCACATACCTTTACTCTTTTAGAGCAATTGTGCAGGTGCAGTTGGTCTGAGCACGCAAGCTAATGATTTTGAGAGCTTGAAGATTTTTCGTAGGTCGGTGCATTGGGCTTTCATAGTGGAGTTTTCCTCTTGCTCTGTAATCTCACATCAGCCAGATAGGGTTGGTAAAGCCTGTTTTTAATCCATGCAATGTCTGTTTTTTTTTAGTGTGAGGTATGGAGAAGAAGCTAAATTACATTACTGCACAATGGGGCAACACATGGGAACATCTGGAGACACCTTTTACCCTGCTAGGAACCATCCTCACCTACTTTAGCCTCTCCCTTATGCCATGGTTCTCTCACCTCTCACACCCCTGCACAGATTTGCATTTCTATGCCATGGGGACATCTCATGAGATCTTGCCTTTAGGGAAATAATGAAGCTGACAAAAAGATACAGCAGCAGCATATGTTTATTCACATGAACACATGAATGTTGGCACAGAGGACAAAGGAGAAATAGGAGTATTAAGTGTTCTGCATTGCCTAATGATAAGTGCCTACTGGGAAGTGAATCCTTTTAGTAAAAAACCTAGTCACTCCTAGCCAAACTCATAATACACAGCTTGTGCCTGCAAAAATATGTGGAGGCATCTGTATATCTGAAGGAAGCTACTTAGCTGAAGAGGAGGAGGGTTGGAGTGGCTTGTTTATAAAGCTTTCCACAGCCGCTCATTTCTGGACCAGTATGTCAGATGGCACTTGTTTTCAGCAATAAACAACTCAAGGTCTGGATGGAAGAATGTTTACTGGTTGGCCTGCAGTCCTTGCTTATTACCAGAAAACTAGATTACACTTTACAGCAGATTACCTGCAATATTCTCATTTTGGTAAATTGACAGAAAAGTAAGGAAGGAAAATGGAAAGCCCCGAAGCAAAGCTTGTTTAGAAGGAAAATAAGAAGCCCTGAAGAGGCACTTATCTGTTGTGTTTCTGCTCCCAGATATTTATCAAAGACATTGTAGACTAACTAACTTATTTCTTCATATATGCATGTACTGAAATCAGCAGGAAACTGCACTTCAGAGGGAAACGTTTTACTGTGTGACCTGTTTCCCCAAGACCAGCTGTGCTTAGATGGTGCTGGGGAGTTGTGCGTCTTGTTAGAAAAATTGGCCAGTATGGGGAGGGAGCGTAGGCACAGCCTGTGGCCTGGGTCTCTTTCAACGCTCTCCGGGACAACCAGTTGCTGGTGACAAGAATCACTGGTGCTGCTGATGTGGTATTTCCTTTTGTCCTTTAAGTGAGATACAGGACACCTTTGCTGCCACCTCTCCCGCTGTCACTCCAGCCGTGGTACAAAAGGGAGCGGATTCCTTGCATGCTAACCACAGGATTTCCTGAGCCCTTCTCCTCTTTATTTGCCCCTACCAGGAAGGTTTTTGTGACAGAAAGCAAAGGGCAGCTGACCTCTTCTGTGAAAGATGAGATGAACTTTCCAGAAGCTGTGTGACTCTCAAAGCCTGGGCCAGCTGATCACAAAATGATGGGGCTGGAAGGTAGGGGTGTGTGTGTTACTGTTTCTGAAAAGGGTTCTATTTTCCACAAATAGTCTGGATAAGCTGTGTGGAAGAGTAAGTAGAAGAAAATGATCCAACTGCTCTTTCTTTCTTAGTAGGCCAAGCATGGTGGCTACTGCTGTGCCCAGTCACAGTATGTTGCATGGCCCCACTGATGTAACAGGCCTAAGTGGCTTCAACAGAAATGAGAAAAGACCATTTCCCATGACTGAAAACCTATATGATTATGATGGTCAAGGGAAAAGAGGGAGAAAAAAGATAGAAAGAATGAATATGGGTCATCAATACCACTGGGAGGAGAACCCACCGTTTGTAATCTTGTGTATTACAAGATCTCCACAGCTCACAGGCAGTTTGAACAAGGAAAGTTTCAGTTTCAGAAATGTCAGTGAATTAGAAAGCAGTTCAGGCAACTCTTCATCAGACTATGTCAATTACTTTGCAGAGGATGGTGAGCAGCGAGCTCAGGGTCAAGAAGAGGTGACTGCCCTGCCCAAGTTGCTCTTAAAAATCACAGAACCAGTGCAACTTTGCTCATGAATCTTGCATCAGCTGAAATATAACTCTCTGGCAAGCAGGTCCCCCAGCTAATTATTTGCAAGTAGAAGAACTGCCTGATGCAGAGGTCATAGATAATCTCTAAATTGCTGTATCTTTGAAATCTTTGGCTTGGCTGCAGTAGCTCATCAGGGCAGTGTGGTTATGTATTGCAGAAGAGGAGATGCTGGAGGCAGAGGTGGTCAGTGCAGCCCATCTCCCTGATGAGGCAGAACTGTTCCCCGGGGTCTAAGCCTCCTAATGCTTTGTTTACTCTAAATTTAAACTTTCCAAGTCACGGGGCTTCCATCATTGCCACTAAGACCTTGCTTGACAGTGTAATCGTTTGCTCTCAATGATTTTTTTCCCCACTTTGTGTTTTAAGCTTTCCCTTCCTTTAATCCCATGACTTTTGGTTATGCATCCTTTTGTATTTCTTCAACTTAGACCTCCCTTTGAAGTTGACCCTCACATACAGATTAAGTTTCCCACTGTTAGGAAATGTAGGTAATGCTTAATTGGGTAATATTTGTAATGCAGCCTATCAGGTCCTTCGCTAAGCGTGTTCCCACTCTTTGTGAATCGCTGTCTCTGGGCTCTTTAAAGGCTCTGCCAGAGAAGTTCTGGTGAATCTTGCTGTCGTGTCACAACATCCCAGCCCACTGCTGCCTGTCCTGCTGGCATTTACTAGTTCTGTAACAGAGCTGGTGAAAGGGAATGAGCGCCCAGTTTTCAGCTCTTTGTTTCACAGACTGGTGTGTTAATGTGAGTCACCAAACGTGTGGGCAGACTTTCTTCCTGCTGACTCTGCCCCTGTCTTTTTACTTAAAAGGGGCCTATAAGAAAGATGGGGACAGACTTTTTAGCGAGGCCTGTTATGATAGGACAAGGGGTGATGGTTTTAAATTAAAGGAGGAGAAATTCAGGCCAGACAGGAGGAAGAAATTTTTTACAATGAGGATGATAAAACACTGTCCCAGGTTTCCCAGAGATGTGGTGGATGCCCCGTCTCTGGAGACATCCCAGGCCAGGCTGGATGGGGCTCTGAGCAACCTGATCTGGGTGAAGATGTCCCTGCTCATGGCAGGGGTTGGACTGGATGAGCTTTGAAGGTCCCTTCCAACTCAAACTGTTCTATGATTCTGTGACTCTGCTGTGAGCAGTACAAGGTCCATTGGAGAGTGATAAGAGAGAGCTCATAGAATACTAAACCTGCCATAGATCAGTGGTCAGGATTCAGGGCCTTTGATCTCTTCTTCCTATGATGCACAGACTGAATGTGGTAATGTGGGCAAAGCTGAATCACTTTCTAGCAGAGCACAATGGGAAGACTGCTTGACGTAGCCATAGGCAGGTAACCATCAACAACGATTTTACTTCCTTGTGTAGCCCGTTCTCTATTGATGATCCTTGGAAAACCCTCTTGCTCCATGGGCTTCAGTAATTTGTGTGAATGAATAGAGATGAGTGCGCAATCTTCAGATAATTGGATAAAGGACCTGTAAATAGTCTGCAACTTAAAATTGCTAGAGTTTACAGTGTGTTTTAAAGTAATATCTACACTCAAGGGTACATAAAACAGTAGCAGAATTCAATAAAATGTGACATGAAACCATTATGAATGCATTGTACTGTGCGGCTTTACAGGGAGAATTTGTGCTGGCTTGTTTGTTATATTTACTACTTCTCACTACAGAACTCATAGAGGTGCACCAAATATAAGTGTTGGTGTAACTTCATCATAATGGCTGTATCTGGATTGAATTCAACCTGAAAGTGCTTAAAGATGTTTTTAAAAAATTACTGGTATCTTCTTGTGTAAAGTTCTTAGTACAAATCTCTGCCCATTTTCATTTGACTGCACACAGCTGTGATCCATTCATGCAGTTCGCTTGCTGAGTTATTCTCCTCAGCAACATACAATTTGGGCAATTATTTAGTGGGGTTCCTCTGTGCAATTTCATGCCTGACTGATATACCCTGCAGTCAGCTTTATGTTCCTTTCATAATGGAGGCTGTACAGAGAACAGCCCTGTGGCAAAATCCTAGTTCCCATTGAGCTTCACTGTCGGCTTCTATGGGTCCAAAGTTTCACCCTAAGTGTGTTGAATGTGTGAACTGCTACAAGGTACTAAGAACTGAGGTAAGTTTAATTGCCTTGGGTGTTGAGCTCAGTTGTTGTTTTATTTTAAGCGTGCAGGGGAAGCGCTTCTTGAAGAGTGATTTGAAGAGACACAATAAAAATGAGCGCAGCCTTGGGAATGGCTGAGGATGGCCTTGTTGTACAGCTCGCATCCAGTTCCAGATTTAAAAGGTTTTTATCCAATAGGCACAAGCAATTACTTAGCTAATGAGCATAACAAAATGAGCACAAGAAATGTGTTTCATCTGCAATGCCCACTGGAAAGGCATGGTTTTGAGCTTGAGGCTGCCCTGGCTTTAAGAACCGGGTCACTGCAGGGAGATTAATTCAGGGCATAAATCACAGGGGTTAGATTAGTGTTTGTTTTACTTGAATTCACATTTCTTGCTCTCTTATCTCCTCTAAATCTTGCAGCTTCTTAGCTCGATCATGAACCAGAGAATGGAATGGGTTTAAACAGCCACGACTTCCCTTCTGAGCACTGTCTGTCAGCCCTCAGGTTTGATTTACCAGTGGAACACAATTATAAAATGGCACAATGCAATTAATGTGTCTTCCCTCCCCTTTCATGCCAGACAGGAATTCCTCCTCCACCTTCTTCAGTTGGAATGATTTTTGTAATATAATCTAATCCAGTGCAACTTTATTTTCCATTAGTCAGACATAAACAGCTGATTATATATCCTATTTCAGGGTGATTCTGCATGTGTATTTCTGTGCAAGTTCAGATTGCTTGTGGTCCGGTTTTTATTTGGTTTTGTGGCTGTGTTTTTCCACCTTTGCAGATGACAGCGACATCCAGAAAAATAAGGCAAACGTAATGAACTGCCTAAATTTTTCACACCATTAAGCCAAAGCCATGCGAGTTCAGAACATTCCCGCACTACCAAGTGAACTCCCAGCCTTTCTGGTGTCATTTTAGCTGATCATCTGAAAATGCTTCAGAAATGACATCTGACATCTGCCAGAGCTCTGGTACAGACTAGAAGTGTGATTATTGAGAGTAAGACCAGAAAGCCAAGGTCTTGGTTAGTAAGGGCCCCTGTGAACACCAGATGCACTGAACCTGCAGGGGAAGGTACCTGTGGTGGGTCATCTTCTCACATGTATTTAAGAAGATCACAGAATCACAGAATCGACGGGGTTGGAAAAGACCTCAGAGATCATCGAGTCCAACCCTTGGTCCAACTCTAGTCTGTTTACTAGATCATGGCACTAAGTGCCATGTCCAATCTCAGTTTAAAAACCTCCAGGGATGGTGGGTCCACCACCTCCCTGGGCAGCCATTCCAATGCCTGACCACTCTCTCTGTAAAGAATTTCTTTCTAATATCCAGCCTAAATTTCCCCTGGCAGAGTTTAAGCCCATGCCCCCTTGTCCTATTGCTGACTGCCTGGGAGAAGAGACCAATCCCCACCTGGCTATAACTTCCCTTCAGGTAGTTCTAGAGAGTGCTGAGCTCACCTCTAAGCCTCCTCTTCTCCAGACTAAACAAGCCCAGCTCCCTCAGCCTCTCCCCATAGGTCTTATGTTCAAGTCCCTTCACCAGTCGTGTTGCTCTTCTCTGGACCCGCTCCAGCACTTCAATGTCTTTCCTGAACTGAGGGGCCCAGAACTGAACACAATACTCCAGGTGTGGCCTCACCAATGCAGAGTACAGGGGAAGGATGCAGGTATACAGCACATACCAATGAAAGCTGTGGGGAAGAAGATTTCTGTGTATGCAAGGATAGGTAAAAATTGTATGTACAAGTTGTTAAGCAAACATTAAGCTGCTGTAACATCTCTGTTCTTTATTTTTATCAAGAACGTGACACAGTCAACCATTGCTAATTTTAATTGCATTTTTCCTGATGTATTTCACTGGGCATTGAACACATAATTTTATTCTTTATGGCTGTATGTCATTATGCCTATTTACTCAAATAGTCTGCAGGAAATCAGAAATATTAATGATTTTTTATATTTTCAGGTAAATAATTGCTCTTGAGGGAGAGGCATGTTGGTATTTCATGAATGAAAAGGAAATATTGATTTCTCTCTCCCCATGAAATAACTTCTCAGAGTTACGGCTGTTATCAAATTAAGTCAAAACTGTAGCTAAACACTCAAACCAATTAGTAAAAGGCATATTCAGCCTCAAGAACACTTCCTCTTTTCTATAGTCTCACAATGGCATAGATGAGTCTTGCTCCTTAATTTAGGTACAAACTTCTCCTTAGGGCTCTGTGTTAATTTGCATATGGCAGATAATAAACTTGGGAGGTTTCACTTATGTGGAAAATATGGAGTAAGCAAGAGCTGCCAAAGGTTAGGGCAGAGAAAGACAAAGTGGCAATACCTGAGGTCTGCCCTCGTTCATCATTCTCTGAGGTTGGTAAGTAATTGCCTTCATTCCTGGTGCTGAGCCTAAGGACAGATGAACAAGTGCTGCTTAGACATCGAAGCTGAAGCTTTCAAAGAGGTTTCTTGTTGGCCTAACTCAGTCTCTGGTGAAACCCAGGGTGGTTTTCCCATCAGTTTTAATGTCACCTATTATGCAATGCTGAAGGTTTTTGAAAATCCCACCCATGTGCTATGAACAGATTTGTTGACTAAAAACCTAAATCTACTGCCTTTGAGGGGAAAAAGCTTCCCTTGTGGGAAAGAAAACATGTGGGGTGCTGCTTCATTGCTCTGTATTCTTAGCAGTACTTGGGTGTAAACACAGCCGTGGCTCCAAAGTACCAGCAAACAGGTCTGCAGTGATTTGGAGAGGATTTCTCTCTGTATGAGTTGTTCCAGTTGCTCGTTGCCTTCTGAGATCAAAAGAGGTATCTTGCATAGAGGCCTTGCTTAAATTCCTTTGCAACCCACTGCATGTTGCATTAAATTAAATTTCACATGCTAAGTGAGCAGTCAACCTTTATGAGCCTAGAGGAAAGAGTATACTGTTTCTATGCACTTTAACGTGATGGTCAAGTTGGGGCTAACACTCCCAGGCACCTCCTTCAGTGTTCACCTTCCAGCCTTTCCAGCCTAAGCCCTGTATTTTGAAGCAAGATGCCTGCGTTTTATCACCTTTGTAAGTGGAAAACAACAGCATATGTTCTCTGCTCACTAGAAAATGCCTGATTTGTCTTGGTTCGAACTTTAAAATAAAGGTCAGACTTGAAGCAGGCATGAATTCTTGCATATGTCAGCCCAAAAGGTGAAAGCTTTAGGAAGTTGGGAGCAACCTCAAATGAGGCAGTTTCAAATTGCACTTGAAACTGGAACAGCTGCTGTTCCTGTTGTTCAGAGGGCGACATTCTGAGTTATAATGCTAAAGATAATATCTATTTCATTCAAGGAGAACTCAAAAATACAGAGGAGTCATTGAGGCAGAGAGAAAATTGGTTTGGGTGGCACGTGGTAGAGAAGGAACAGCCTTTATGTAAATGGTACAGGGATAAGATTGTGGGAAAGCCCAAATATCGAGGTGCGTGTAAGAAAAGGGAACAGGGAGAAGACAAAAGAGACCGCAGGAGTCTAGGGGAATTTCTGAGAAAGGATTTTCCAGTGCCTCCTTGCAAATGAAAATTAATTGTTTTGGGACTGGATTTCACAGCTCTGTGTTGCAGGACTTTGTGAGGCTGGTGGATTACCTCGCTCTGTGGTCTCAAAATGCTCTGACAGGTTCATGTGTGTCAGGCAAACATTATGGTAATTTTAGCACTTTAGGGGCTCTACAGGAGTACATAAATACCACCTAAGCCATCCAGCTGAATTTAAAACTTAATTACCGCCCCACTTAATAATGTTCTCGCTCCCCACTACTGCTTTAGAGGATCATAGGGTTAAAAGAAATCATTAATCTTCCTTAATGAAGCTATTTTCTAGCAGGAGACAAAATGTCTTGCCCCTGTGGATTCTGAGATGGAGTTTTTATGAGTGTTATGAATGGGAAAGTGGGGAGCGAGTGCTGGAGAAAAAGCATTGCAGAAAAGGGGATGGGACCCAAAATGCCATTGGTGGGAGAACCCTCTGACTTGCAGGCCCTTGCTGAGTTTAGCTAAAAGGAACATGATAGTCATGGGGGAAGAGAAGTGAGCCCTGCTAAAAACTAAGTTGGCTATATAGCAGTGTTCCCACCACAAGTACCAATTATTGGAGTACCAACAATTGCCAAAGCTTTTATATAACCGAGATGAGATCTCTCTTGAAAGCTGCAGTTGAAATTGTGCATCTCTAGAGAAATCTAAAGCAGAATGGTGGTGGCAGAGTTTGTGTTTCGGCTTTTAACTGTCAAGGCTGATCTGTGTCCTCAAAGCTGCTTTTCCCAGGACAGTACAGCCTTATACTACGATTAAATTGCATGCAAGTGTTTCAAAATCTCTGTGACCATCCCAGTGAAAATCCTGCCTTTTGCATGCTTGCAAGGGAAAGAAATCAAGCTCCTTAAAACAGTGCAAGGTCTAGTCCTCTCCTAGTCCATGGCTCCTGTGGTACCAACTGCATTGAGCACCATTGCCCACCTCATGCCAGGGCTGGCTAAGGAGGGAGGGATGGCCTTGCTGTTCTCCATTTGATGATCCCTTTTGGTGGAGATACTGAAGTGCTTTTGTTTCTCTGTTTCTTGTGTGCATCCCCGGCTGCAGAAGATGCTGGACGAGTGCCAGGACAGGCGGAGCTGCCAGTTTCTCGTCAATAGCCGGCTGTTCGGCACTGATCCATGCCCTGGAACCGGCAAATACCTCATCGTGTGGTACAAGTGCAGGCCAAGTAAGTGTCTCACTATTGAATCTGCTCTGGCGAGACCAAAGCGTTTTCATACTTAATACTCACCAGAGAGGTCTCCTAGGACTTTATGTTCCCTTCCGCCTTTATTTTCTGTGTAACACAACCCCCTGGGTGTGGAGCGTTTCCCCTCTCCCGCTCGCTTGCTGCCTTGCTGGGATGCTGCTGCTCCAGCTCCGTCCTCCTTGCTGGCAGCCCCACTCACAGATTGTTTTCGCAGGTGCCAGCGAAAGCCTTTGCCAACGCTGAGCTCACGCTATCGGCAGTGGGTGGGCTGCTCCTGTCTGCAGCCGCTCTCTTGTCCACTGGGCCAGCAGGACTTGTCCCCTCCCTGCCTGTCCCTCCGAGGGAGCAGGAGATCTTTGAATGGGCAAAGACTCCAGATCTGGTGCCCAAGGCAGGCACAGAAGACAGTGCCACAGGAAGCTAACCTACCCGTACCATGCACCAGCTTTTAATTGCCCCCAGATCAGGCTGGAAAATGTTAACTTCTGTTTTGCACAGTCTCATTAGCTGGGTTTAAATTAAATGGAACTGGTGCCTGGATACTGAGAGTGAAATCATGTGTGCTGCAGAAGAGTGAGACTGGTGTGGCTTTGCCCCAGGACAACCAGCACCCTCTTGGCCAATTCCTGGTCCCACAGAGGTATTTAGCACAGCCTGGGCACTGTTCTCCATCAGCGCTTTGGCAGCAGACATATTGGTTTGGAGACGGACAGGATTTGATGGTGGCCAAACTGTGCCAACAGGTTTTAGTTGTAGAACAGGACCTGGAGAAAAGGAGGCTGAGGAGACACCTTCTCATTCTCTACAACTACCTGAAAGGAAGTTGTAGCATGGAGGGGGTTGGTCTCTTCTCCCAAGTAACAAGTGACAGGATGAGAGGAAATGGCCTCAAGTTGCACCAGGGGAGGTTTAGATTGGATATTAGGAAAAACTTCTTCACAGAAAGGGTTGTCAGGCATTGGAACAGGCTGCCCAGGGAAGTGGTGGAGTCACCATCCCCGGAGGTGTTTAAAAGGAATTTAGATGAGGTTCTTAGGGACATGGTTTAGTGCTAGAGTTAGGTTATGGTTGGACTTGATGATCTTAAGGGTTTCTTCCAACCAAAATGATGCAATGCTTTTATGATTCTATTTGAATTAATAGTCTGGACATGGCATTTCAGACCAGCCTAATCCCAAGTTTTTTAGATGACATAACTAACATGGTTCCAGCATCACCTCAGTAAAATTTTTGGGGAAGAAATTTTTAAAAAGTTTGCACAGGGAAGAAAAACATACCTGGTTTCCAAAAAGGTTTGAAACAGAAGCAGAAACATTCTGTCAGCAGCATAGAGGACTTTTTGCACGCAGAGACCTGTGCTAATCAACTGAAGGGATCTGGCAAGATCTGTGAGGAATTCAAATGAAAAGTAGGTAATGAAGCACCTGCATTTTTTTGCGTGGTTTTCACAAATGATTATAACATCCCTTGTTGGGTGAGAAATGCATCCCGGAGAGAGGGGTGATTAGCAGGGTGTTCTGACAAGTCCTCCTAAACCTGTGGGGCCTGTATCAAAGCTCGCTTGAGAAATCTGACTATTGAGGCCTGTCCTGAACTTCTGAGGTACTTCAGGATCCCATCTGTGCATAAATATTTATGGCTCGTCATTCTTTGCTAATTATGCTAAGATATGCTAGAAAAAGAGCTTGCATGTGTGCTGGGTGATTTTCCTGAAAGAGAGCTGGGGAAGCTGCTTGAAAATATTTCCCCAAGACATTTTTCAGGCAGTTCCAATTTTTCAGGGTGAAACAGGGTAACCTGACAGAAATTATTGTTTCTTAGTCACTGGGCACACTTTTAATCAGAACCTGCTGGATTAAGAGCAAGGTTTGAAGTATGTGAGGATTAGACTGGCACAGACATATCAGGACATAGTCAGCATTTCCTTGATGATTCAAGGCGTTAATTCTGAGTCTCCAAAACAGAATCTAGTGCTTGTGTGAGTTTGGTAACTGTTCGGTAAGCCTTTTTTTCATCCTGATGTTGGAAAAGGTTAATGACAGGATTGAAGAAGGATCCACAGAATGTAAAATACAGGACCATGAGAAATTTTGGTGGGCTTTTTTGAGTATTGAGTATCTGAGTATGGTTTATGAGCTGTAAGTAAATCCAGTGCAAGGCCTTCACGTTTAAGAGTTGACCCCAAAAGCTCTGGTCCTATGAGTATTGATCTGCTCCAGAAAGTGAGCACACATAATTGTAACTGAAGAGCACCAGAGAGCCCCTGTTGAGAGCTCACTGCCTGGCACATGGTTTGATCCATCGCTTTATCAAAAGACAAATGCAATTTTTTGGGTTATGTTTCTGTTCCTGAATTCATCCTTCTTAATGGCAGACATGACAAAAGTACTTATTAAGAAGCCATCTAAGGTCTGAATTTTCTTCTAGAGGCTTCTATTTACTTCCTTTGCCTATCGAGGGAGCTGGATGTGATCATGCTGCTAAAGTGAGTGCCTACTGAGGCAGAATGAATGTGAATTTTCCTGTATACAGGTACGAGAGGTGCTTTGGAAAGTGGCCTGCAGAGTTTGGACAGGATATCTTTAACATAAAATAAGTATGCTCTGTCCCTCCCACTCTCAGAGCCATGGTGGAGCCTCAAAAGGCCCCTGAATAGAGGTAGTTCTCTACAAAGAAAGACTTCCTTGAAAGAAAGCAAAACTGAAGTTAGTGGCATTTACTTGTACCTTTGCTGAAGAATAACTAGATGGTGCAGTCATTCCCTCCAGCCACTGTCACTGCAGTTATGTCTCTCTGACATTACATTGTGTTTGAAATCTAGTGGTTTCGATGCTCACTGGCTGCATGGAGTTCACTTGCAAGGCAAGATGCTATTTCGGTTTCTCATGAACAGAATTTCAAGGAGATGGAGGACAGCGAATCACGCTGAAACAGCCCCAGATTTTCCAAATGGTGGGGCTCCAGGGAGCAGGGCAATTGGAGTGATCTCTGCTGTACTAATTGCTCTGAGACTGATTTCGCTGGAAGCTGGGAAGACTCCTGCAGAGGTTTGGTGCTGAAGTGTTGCGGTTCACCTCCTCTAGAAATTCAAATAAATATATGAGAGAAATGCTTGCTTAACTAGAAGCAGAGAGAAATTGAATGGCTTGTGTGCTTTAGGGAAGTCTTGTGCTAACTGTGTTCCTTTCTGATCCAATGGGAGGATCTGGGGTCCAGTGGATACTCATCTTGCATGTACATGACTCAGCATGGGACTGCTTTTAAACGTCAGGTGTTTGGCAGTCCTGGGGATTCTCCGTGCCTGTAAATAAATAAATACACTATGTGTGTGGATACTTTTAAGATACAGAATGTTTAAGAAGGTCAGAAATAATCAATAGAAGGCTCTCTTCTGTTTCATTTTGGGGCAAGTGAGACTTATTTATTGCCGCTATGTGATTTGAGGGCCAAGGTTCATCAAAGTGTACAGACTCTTCTCTCTTCTCTTTTCTCGCTTCTCGCTTCTCTCCTCTCTCCTCTCGTCTCTCTCCTGTCTCCTCTCTCCTCTCTCCTCCTCTATCTATTCTCTTTCTTCTTCCACTCTCCCTCTTCCTCTCCCCTTTTTCTTTCTTTTCCCATAGAATGTGGGCCTTAGTTTCTAATACGGGGATGGTTTCCAGTGGAAAGTTTGAATGCAGACGCACTCTTTTAGAGGCCAAGAAAGTTGATGAGAATGCCTGTGGGCTGTCCCATGCCAGTTGGTCTCAGTGCCAGAGAACTGTCACATTTAATTTCTCAGGGCAAATGTAGCCGGAGATGTACTTCCAAAGCACACTGAAGCCTAGGATCAGCCCCTGAACACACAGATGACTTCAATCTCCAGGGTACCTTTCCGAATCATTAAAAAATTGCACACAAATGCAATTATTTCTCAGGTAACATGCTGATTTGTTTTAGACCCATTAAGTATAATTACCGGGTAGGCTGCAGGAATGTATAATTAGAGAGAATTGACATACCATTTAATTGGTCTAACATTAATTCACTCTAACTGAAATCTGGATTCACCAAGATTATTCAAACAATTTGATGTTTGTCCATCCCCCTCACTTCAGAGACAGAAAAACGTGTAAGACCGTGTGTTATTGTAAGCTAGGAAATATTTACCCTGCATGCCAGACTTTCAAGAGGGGCTGTGTGGCATAATCCTGACTGGGAACAGGATCTGTGGGGCTTCCCAAGTTATGCTGAAGAAATACCTTCACCTCTCTGCATCTCAGAAATCCTATTGCAGCTGATTTTACTGGGGTTGGTTGCCACTCTGGGTTATTGTACGAGCAGGGATTGCTCTGGCCTACACAGCATCTCTTTGGCCACAGTGGCTTTTTGGTTGTTTGGTTATTTTTTTTGGTTTTGTTGTTTGTAAAGTGTCAAAGCTCCTGAACAGAATGGGGACATAAACGTTTGCCTTTCTCTGTGAAGGGATTACTGAGGATGAGATGGGCTGAGTGGCCATTCGCTGACAGTTCTGTCAAGAAAGGAGAGGGATCCTGCCCTGCTTATGAGGCTTTCCCATGTTGTGCCTTTCTTTTGTCTCTTCCTCTGCCATTGCCACACTGTCCTGGATCCACTATCCCCTTCTCAGGTCTGAGGAGCCTAAGCTGCACCCTCCTGTAAGGCTATAACAATATTTTCCCTCTTTCCTATTGGGTAGTTGCTATTTAGTTTGTGACTTCAAAGACTCCAGGAGAGATAATCTCCATTCTTTTTTTTTTTTTTTTTTTTTTTTTTAATTATTATTATTTTTATTTCATTGAAAAATGTTGTGTGGAGCAGCTGGATGTGATAATTAGAGGCTGGTGAGTGTGAAGCCTCCTTGCATTAATCATCCCAGCAATGTAACAAAGTGTAAATGCAAACTTTGCTGCTCTCCCTTCTATTCAGAAACCGAAACATAAAACCTTTGAAGTTTCAGAAAGCCTGGATGGTGACCTGGGCTCCAATTGCAGCTCAAATCCCTCTGTAACAATACAAAAACATATTTGTGAAAGGCACATCAAGGTTCTGAGAAATGCGTCTGGGGAGGAAAATTGCATTTTTTGGCAAAGGGTGAAGTGCCAAAAGTTTGTGTGGGGGTAGGAGAAGGAAAGGGGGTGGGGGAGGTCACTTTGTTCTCGTTCAGAACCTGTAGCTTTGATTTATGGGAAAACTTTTGTGCTGAGAATCGACCTGGACATGTTCTGAAGAGAACAGGCAGTCATTCTTTCCACCGTAGATTTAACTCTAATCTAAGAGGCCCAGTTAATTCTTGTCAATGGCTTTTTTCAAACATGGGAAAGCCCATCCTGATGTCCTTGCCAAAATCTTACTCAGATATTTTTATTTTTTGTAACAGCAATTTTAATTAGAAAGCAACTGAATTTTAAAATCAATTAGAAATGAATTGCAGTTAGACCATCTTCTGATAATAATGTCATCTTCAGGTTTGCACCTTCTATTGTGTAGTGGCTGAGCTGCCCTGCTGTGTCCCAGCAGTGTTTACCTTTTGATGAGGATGTGTTATCTAATTTTTTCGTCAGTAGTACTTCAAAACCTGTAAAAAGAGCAGAATACCATTACTTGCAGAAGAGCTTTTCCAGCCATCAAAGAATTGTGAAGAATCATCCTCTCTTTTGGCAGTTTCCAGTTGCCAGTGAACATTAAGCTGCCTTATATCTCTTGGGCAACTGGTCAGGTCTGCTCATCAGATTTCAACCAGATTAGCTGAAATGTATGAAAAGGACATTTTGGAAGGACCGCCTAGGCTTGCGGTGAATGCCCCTTGTTTGCTGTTTAATTTCCCTACAATCCATTCCTTCAATATTGAACCTAGTGTGAACCAGCTTTGTTGTTGGCTTCTCTTCTCGTTGGCTTCTCTTCTCGTTGGCTGTGCTGGGCTGAGAGTTACACCTTTTCTGTTAAATTCAGTGAAAAGCCTGGTCTCATCACACATCCTCAAGGCTAGCTTTCTCTAGGCAGAGTTTGGGAAAAGCTGTAAGCAAGAGCGGAGGGCTATGGAAAGAACAGAGACTTTGTGGGAATTTCAGACAAGAGCATAGAGGGACCTGAATGTATTCCTGGTGCCTTTAATGCTGGTGATTGATTTTAGTGCTGGGATAGATTGGTAATTCAGTAGTTATCAACCCTTTCAGAAAAGCATTAATCTGCTTTGTAAGACAGGTTTATTGGTGGCAGGAGAAGTTCACTGTATTGTTCTCCGCATAGCTTTTTGGTGGGCCAGGCTTTCCACAGCAGCGCGGTGAAGCGAGGGCTGTTAAATGAACACATCCCCCTGGCCCAGCCACCGAGGCAGCAGAATAAGCCGTTTACCTCCTGCATTCATCAGCTTGCTCTTGCTTATCTGTATTATTTCAAAACTGTTAAGGTGGTGCAGGGAGTGGAAATTTATAAGGGCAATAAAACTTCAGGCAGCAAATGCTGGGGCGATGAAAAGATGTAAATAAAAGAATGCTATAAATAACAGACGACAGATCCGTCAGCTTGCAATTGGGGTCAGAGAATCTTTAATGCTAACAATTAATTTTGTTTTAAGCCGTTGATGCACAGAGATTTTCAAGCATTGTCAAATAGCCCTATCTCTGTAGCACACTAATCACTTGGCTGTCAGGAGCGGGATTAAGAGGAACGTGTGATTCCACTGTCATAGAATGTAGAGATTATTGTGAGCCCCTGCCCCAATGGAGAAGGAAACCACTGCTGACCTTGGAAAATTGAAAAAAAAACACCAACAACCAAACCAAACCAAACCAAAATCCCACTTTTCTTCTAGACCTCATCAGTCAGCCCTGACTGACACGATAAGGAGCCAGCAAAGACCAGGGTGCTTCTTCCTGCTGACGTAGGTGGAAGGATTCCCTTTGCTGGATCAGGTCTCCAGTATCCAGATGTGAACCACTAAAAAAGACAAATTCCAAAATGTGTCTAAATTGTATAAATCATACAAGCTGTAACTTTTATAGATACCCTTTGTCAGTTGGCATTTAAGTTTTCTGTGGGGTTCTAGGGAAAAGACAAGGACTGGAACAGGCTGCCTAGAGAGGCTGTGGAGTCTCCTTCTCTGGAGACATTCAAACCCTCCTGGACACATTCCTGTGTGATCTGCTCTGGTGAACTTGCTTTAGCAGGTGGGTTGGACTGGATGGTCTCCAGGAGTCCCTTCCAACCCCAACCAGTCTGTGATTCTATGATTAAAAAAAACCCCTTGTAAGCCCTGAATTTTCAGTGGAGGACAAGGAAGGGATACGCTGCAGTCTTTCTGTGCCGGTACAGGTGAATCAATAACATTCCCAGAAGAAAATGTCTTCATGTACTTCAGGAGATCCAGCCTGTCCTTAGGTGTTGTGGACACCTGTGATGCCTTTCTGTGCTGATGATGTGCATTGTGGATGATGCTTCAGGTTTGATGAAACCAATATATCTGAATCTCACAGAATCATGGAATCATAGAATGTCCTGAGTTGGAAGAACCCACAAGGATCATTGAGTCCAACTCCTGTCCCTGCACAAGACAACCCCACAGTTCACACCGTGTGTCTGAGGACGTTGTCCAGTCTCTTCTTGAACACTGTCAGGCTTGGGGCCGTGACACCTCCCTGGGGAGCCTGTTCCAGTGTCCAGCACCCTCTGGGGGAAGAACCTTTTCCTCATGTCCAACCTGAACCTCCCCTGGCACATGTTCCTGCCATTCCCTTGGGTTCTGTCACTGGTCACCAGAGAGAAGAGCTCAGCCCTGCCCCTCCTCCTCCCCTTGTGAGGAAGCTGTGGCCGCCATGAGCTCTCCCCTCAAGTCTCCTCTTCTCCAGGCCGAAGAAACCAGGTGACTTCAACCACTCTTCATATGACTTCCTCTCCAAACCCTTCACCAACATTGTACCCCGGCACAGTCCAGCTGTGGTAGAGGTTTGCAAGCTACAAATGAGAGATTTCAAGATTTTCTGGCATACTGATGAAGAACCGTAAGAAGAAAAGCGTGTCCCAGAAACAATATGCTTATAAACCAAATTGAGAGGCTGCAAAGTTTGGCTCTGTTATATTGAATGTACAGTTTAAACCATACGTGTAGGCCTCATAGAGCGGTAGGCAGAACAAGGAGGTAATTTGATATAGTACTTCTGCAGCGGGTCCTGTATATGGACTTATTCAAGACAAGAAATATAGATGAGTTACTCTCCTCAAATAAATGTCTCTTGGAAAAAAACAGAGAAAAGAGTAAGTAAGTCTTCTCTGGAGCAAAAGCATGGTAATTAACTCTTTCCAGTCATGACGGTTTCTTCAATATTTTTTCAATATCGGTCCTCCATTTGGTTTTCAAATTAGTTATACATTTTTAAAACAGGTATCTCCTGATATTTTTGACTTCTCATCATACTAATTCTGCATCAGGCTCTTTTCTGTTACACACTTATTTTTCTGACTACTTAAAAGGCACTGGAGGTTGTCACCTAATCATGTCTCTGGGAAATGGGGCTTCTAAAGCATCCATGATGAATTTGGGAGATTTGGTAACTGTATTTCTCCCAGCTACATTTCTTCTTCTCAGGCAAAGTCATTGGGGGAATACTGCGTGTTTAATTATTTAGGACAGTAGTGAACTAGCTTTTAATCTAGTAGGCCTCATTTTCCCATATTTTATGCTTTAGGCAACCCCATGGATTACATATAATAATATCAATCAGGTATTCTCTTAATATTCCCGTGACAGAATTATCATTGCCATTATTTTAATATTCAGAGAAGACTGTTTTAATGATACTAAATTCTCCCTTTCAGCTATTTTAATAATAACTTTAAGCAGCATTACTCCAGATTTACACCATCACTGGAAGAGAAGAGTGCGATGGGCAGTGGTACTAATTAAATCTTTTTCCTGGCATATTCAAGTAATTTTTTCCTTAGTGCACTCCTTCCATCTTTTAATTACAATAGCAAAGGTTTTCACCATGACTCTTATGCAACCTCCTGTGGTATAGCTAGTCCTGATTTATATCCATGCTTTTTGGCCAGATATTACATCCATGCTGGTTGGCTGGTGAGACAGAGCAACAATTTGCACTGATTTGCCTCCTTTCTATAACTGGCTACCAGTTCTTATAAAACGTGTAGGGACTTAACTGCATTTGTCGTGTCAACATTTCTGACAAATTTCACTGAAATTTAGCCAGCAGGTGCTCAGGTCCTTGGAAGGAGGACTAATAAAGGGGGAAGCAGAGGCTCAGGCAGCAGAATGCTGGTAAGTCACACTTGCTTCAGAAAATCAGCCCAAATTCCTTAGTGAAAGAAGTAGGATGAGAATTAAATTTGTCTGTGGCCCTCAAGTGTTTTGTTTAACTCTCCTTTAGTAGTCCAGCATATATATTTTGATACTGTTCCCTTTTTTCTTCCTTAGAGGTAACCATATATCTCTGTTTATCCATCAGAAAGAGTGCAACTAGGTACATCTGAACTCTGCGTTGGAAATGAAACGTAGCAGTTAATTTGCAACACTGCCAGCCTTTTCAGAGCAGGATATAAAAAGACAACGACTTCAGACTAATGAAAGTGACAGTGGGGAAAGGCACCTTTTAAACATTGCAAATTGGATGGGTGCATCAGGAGTGTAGTTTTAAAGGAATCTGACAAGGTCGTTTGCAAAGAACAATCTCCTCCTTGAAACACTTTCAGACCTCCAGAACTTGGCACTCTTGAGTTTTCAGGGTACTTCTGAAGTTGGCAAACTTTGATATAACTCTGGACTGTTATCCGAGCTGTATCGAGATTTTCAGATTAACTTACATGCTCCATGCTGCTGAGGGTAGCATATTTCAATTTCTAAAAGTTAAATGACAGCATCTTCACAAAAAGTTTCCCAAAGGAGAGGTTGAACTGAAATAATGTTAAAAGGTTTTTTTCTGTGCAAACGTATGAATTTGTCGAATTCTTGCTTATTTATGCTCCGAATGAAAGGGGATGACCCTTTTTAGATCTTGGCTGTTGAAGTGAGGGAATGACCAGGTAGCCCTCAGCCTGTTTGTGGGGGAGCTGTACTTGAGGATGCTGGGGATCTTTGCTGTCCTGGAAATGTTCCCTCCACCCAATCCTGCCTAAGGGAATGCTGACTTGATGTATTTATTAAAATCCTCAGATGAATGGAAAGTCCTTGTTACTAGCAGGGTCACATGGATGAGGAGGAAACCTTGGAACTCAGGATATGAGGTCCATGTTGTAAGTGAAAGCAAACTGGAAGAAAACAAAAAGCAAGAAGCCATAGCAATGTACACCACTCTAAAGAGTAGGCATTTGCCGCTGTGAGGAATTTCTGATCTGTGTCAACTTATTTGCATCCTGGGACTTGGAGGCTCAAATCTGCTTATATCTTCCAAAGTGTAAAAGAGGATGCAAAACTCAGCTAACAAATGCTCACTTTAAATGAAATGTAGGGAAATATAGGAACACAGGAATAGGTGTGTGAGGAAAAGGTTTGAAGTGGACCTCAAACTGGAAATGTACTGTAGTCCAATAGTTTTCTTCACAGAAGAATGTAAGAGTCAGTGGAAGCTGTCCAAGGCACTTTACTCTGTCTGCTTTGAGATCTGCTTATCTGTTTCAGTTTTAGGAAGATGGACTTAGATTTACATGCACTTAAAAAAAAATAATCTCTGTTTCTTACAAAAGGTGTACCACAGATCCTTTGAATTAGCTGATTATGGGGGACAATAAAAATACATGAAAACAAGGGTCACAGTTTACAAGGAAGGATACTGGATGGATATCTCCAAGTCCTGTTGTGGAAGCACCCTTGTCCAAGGATACTGCTTAGAGGTATCTGTCCTAGTGTTTAATAGGTTTCCTGTCTTGGACACTTGTCTTTCTAATTCCCCCAGAAGAGATATTAACAAGTAATCACCATACGTGATTACAGGATCAATAGAACATTTTGCTCAATCAGGTTGTGGAGTCTCAGTCCTTGGAGGTGTTAAAAACTTTAATGGACTCAGCCCTGAGCAATCTGCTGCTCTAGCTGATTCTGGTATGAGCATGGGGTCTGGCCTAGAGATTCTTCAGAGGTGACCTCTGTCCTATGTGACTCTGAATCCATAGTAAAGAGTTCATATTTCTGTGGTTAACCCTTGTTTTGGCTTTTCTCTTTAAACTGACACAAAAAATTGCTATGTGGTGACTTTTGCAACATAATGGTTCTTCTGCCAAGACAGGCTGAAAGCAGCAAAATCTCATCACATATGAGATCATAATATTTATTATTTGGTGATGAATTCCAGTCTCTGTAAAAGCTTGCCGAGTTTTAACTTCTGTGACTAAAAGGTTGCGCCATCTTGAGCCATCTGACCTGCTACTCATCTCAGTTGTTCAACATTGCATCAGTATCTGATCAGAGATGGAGGGAGGAAGAGTGACATGGAGCACTGGAAATGCATCTACTATTAACACAGTGTCAGGGTGAGAAAGTGAATTGTCCCTATGCCCTTTTTCACAGACCAAAACTAACCACCACCCAATAGTTAAACACATTCTTTTATCAGTTAAAGGCAGACAGGTGTTGGTGGAATGGCTGGATATAATGTAGAGTTATGAATTTCAAGGCAGGAGATATTTTTTGTTTTGTGTGATATGCAGTGGAACAGCTAACAAAGCTCAGGTGAAGGCGAGCAAGGCAAAAATTGGGCTGAAGATATTGGGTAGCACGAAAGGCAGTTTGGTTCTGAAGTGGCACCTTGAGTGCAGTCTCATTAATATAAAATTTGTAAATTAGATAAGAAAGTCTTACACATGAAACAATCCTGACCTGATAAGGAAGTGGGCAAGACTATTTCTGTTTCTTACAAAATATCTTTCTTTTCTCAAATTCTTGATTCTGAGGTTTAAATCCTTTAGGATTTTGTGAGGAAGACAGATTTCTCTTTCCATGTATTTTCAGCTCTTTGATCTGGGAAATAGGGTCAACTATGCATTGATTATATGATACATGTACATTTTAATTAGCAACATTAAATAATTTTTTCTTCACAAATGTTGAAAAATATAATTTAGGCAATTAATGCCTATGGCATTAACGTATTTTATCACTTCGTTAGATGCAAAATCCTTTTTGGAGCTTTTATTTCTAAGATCTTGTAGAGATTGAGCAAACTGACATTTAGTTTTGAGCTTCCCAATCATGATCATTCAGAAAATCGTCATAGAGCATAGTTGAAAATGTCCTAAGGAAACTGGATAAATGTATTTACTACAAGTCAATACTTTAATATTCTTGTACACATCCCGTAATTACAATGCATTTTGTTCACTTTGCTGTTTGAGAGAGACAATTTTTTCATTAGAAACAGTTATAATTGTTTTCCTTCAATTGTTCTAGCTGTGTTATAACCGTGTTGTATAATGACCTTTAAAAACGTGTCTAGAAAAGCCTGCAGCTGTTCCCTCCTTGGTTTCTCTCTATTGAGTTATATTTAAGCCAGTGTCTCTGAAAATAGGCAGTAATAAAAGGGATATTATCCTTAGCAAATATCTTAATCACGGTAAATCTCTGTTGCCCTACAAATGACTGCATGGGGGATTAGAGTTGAGCAAGCCATTTGCTGAATATCACTGCCACCTTTCCTAGGCCATTTAAGCATGTTTAATTTTTCAGGGTGAAACATGAAACCCACTAATACAAATGTTTGCATTTGGACTGAATTATATCCAGACTGTAACAGTTATAGCAGGCTTAGGACCAGATTGTGATTGATCTGTAGGAGGCCAGTTCTTCTTGGGAGAGAGAAAAATGCAGATTCATTCCCAGTCCCAGCTCTCTTATGTCACTTACGCTGCCTCGATTCTTTTCAATAGTTACATAAGGCTATTATGTGTTGAAGTACCAGTAAATATATGGTTGATGCTTAGATATGTATTTTCTTTATATCACAGTCCCCACCATCATTTAACGCCTGGGAGCCACCAGTGTCTGGATGAAAGACATCTGGCTTTGGGTCATCCTGGCTAAGATGGTGGTGGCAATGCTATGAAGCAGAAAATACTTTCAGGGACTTGTGCCCTCTGTAACATCACTTTCTATCTGTTTGTTTATCCAGATTTCTGTCAAATTGCCCAGAAACACTGAGGGTTCTCCAGTGATCTAGCTAAAAGGAACCTTTTGGGAATCTGAAATACAACAGAATACTTCATCCTCTTTTCTTTTTTCTTTTCTCTTTTCTCTTTTCTTTTCTTTTCTTTTCTTTTCTTTTCTTTTCTTTTCTTTTCTTTTCTTTTCTTTTCTTTTCTTTTCTTTTCTTTTCTTTTCTTTTCTTTTCTTTTCTTTTCTTTTCTTTTCTTTTCTTTTCTTTTCTTTTCTTTTCTCTTTTCTCTTCTCTTCTCTTCTCTTCTCTTCTCTTCTCTTCTCTTCTCTTCTCTTCTCTTCTCTTCTCTTCTCTTCTCTTCTCTTCTCTTCTCTTCTCTTCTCTTCTCTTCTCTTCTCTTCTCTTCTCTTCTCTTCTCTTCTCCTCTTCCTCTCCTCTTCCTCTCCTCTTCCTTTCCTTTCCTCTTCCTTTCCTCTTCCTTTCCTCTTCCTTTCCTCTTCCTTTCCTTTCCTCTTCCTTTTTCGTTTTTCGTTTTTCCTTTTCTTTTTCAGAAAGCAGTGTCTTCTATCTGTGGCAGCCCAGGAAACAGCAGCCCTAACCAGTCTGGACTCAGCCAGAGCTTTAGGAATTGGCAGCTCCAATAGGTTTTTCCTAGGGCAGAATTTAGTGACCATGAGGTGGCACAGCCCTCATAGTCCACACTGCACTCCATCAGCTGCGCTGGTTCTCAAGGAGTGTGTGCTCAGCATCCCTGGAGGTGTTTAAAAGACATGCAGATGTAGTTCTTAGGGTCTCTTCTCTTAGGTCTCTTCCAACCAAAATGATTCTATGATTCTGTGATTCTGCCTCCCTCATCTAATATCTCAAGCCATCCATCAGGCGTTTTCCTCCATAAGCCCTGAACACAAATTTCCAGAGCAGTTGCAGTCATAAGAACTGTGAATGTGAGAGGCAGAGTTTTGCTGTTGACTGTCTCATAACTGCTGGACTGACTTTCAGCAAGGACGTGAATGTCTGTGCATCCCAGTGTTTTCTGGACTAAATGCAATACTCCTTGTGTTGAAATCCCAGTCAGGTTTCCAAATAACAAGCCCTGACATTGAACAGCCAACAGAATTTAATATATATTCTAAGGACCACAGGACATGTGGTTAAGCAATCAGTTATACTTGTTAATTGGGAGATGTAGCTAATAATAACCAAATGAGTAGAGGAAATTGGGTTAGTGCCTTGTAAGAAATAAGAACCTCACAAAGGACCCTGGCACTCGCTCATTAGAGACTTCAAAATTGATCTTTTCCTAAAGTTAATCAACCATTTAATATTTCAACCACTTCAGCCAGTCACAAGTATTCTCCCTTTCCAGATATTGTTTTATTAACTATGTATAGCTTATCCTATCAGCGAGTTTTATGGCTTTGCGCTTTTAGTTTGAATATTTTTTTTTCCTAAGCGAAAGAAGAAATCTACTGAGTCTGTAAGGTTCTAGTATACTCTATTAGGTTTTACACTATGTACCCATGCTGAAGCTTTGCTCCCAATTCCCTCTCAGAAGAAACAAAAATCCTATGGGAGACAATTATAGGTGAAGACAACAACTCTTGGTATGTTCAGTGTATTATTCAGATGTCTTCATGATGATTGTGGATGAAATACCTACATAGGTATAATTATGATTGGTTCTTCAGAGCTGTATGGGGTTCCTCTCTCCCTACATACTCTGATGTTGAAAAGAGTTTCCGTTCCTGATTCCTGCCACTGTTTTCCACACTCAGCTGGTTGTGGGTTTATCCCTGTAGGTATTGCTGGAGGATGTGTGTTCTTTCAACAGATTCCCCCATGCATGAGCTAGGTCTTACTTCTGTCTTCATCTACAAGGATGGATGAGAAAGTGTTTTCCCATTCAATAAATATTTTAGAGGTTTGAAAGTTTCCCTGCAGTGGGATAAAAACTAAGATCTTTCAGAGATTTTTGTAAAAGGCTGCAGAGGGGGAAGGAAGATTACGTACTGGAATAATGTCTAGGGTTAAGATTCTCACCCAGACTGTGAGGGTTTGGACCTGGGTTTTCACACTCCAGGTAGATGCTCTTATCACCAGGTAATGGACTATTTTGAGGGGGGTATTTTTTGACTTGCAGTAGGAATTTTCAGGTTGAGTATGAGGAATTGTTTGTTTTCAAACATTTCTCTCAAATCAGCAGGTGTCTGTTTCGGTACACATTTTCTCCACGCTATTTCTTCTGAAAAAAAGCCTAATCTAATGTAGTCATTAGCCCTGATTTGAGCAGGGATTAAACCAGTTGACCTCCTGAAGACTCTTCCAAACTAAATTATTTTATGATTTAATTTTGGTGGAAAATTCCTCTCCAGCTCCAATCAGGAAAAATCATTCTCAAACCTATACTTACAAGACAGTAAAAAGTATTGTGACTAGTGCTAGCTGCCATGGTGTAAAGATAAAGTATTAAACAATAAAGTAATTATTAGCTAGTGTTCTCAGTTACTGAGTAGTTTGATGCATATGGACTTTGCATAGTTTCTCAGAGAGAGAGAGAGAGAGAGAGAGATAGAGAGAGATATATATATGGTATTGTATACAGAGAACCAGTATATATATATGTGTGTGCATATATATATGTGGTATCGTATACAGAGAACCAGTATATATGTATGTGTGTGTATATATATATATATATATATATATGTGGTATTGTATACAGAGAACCAGTATATATATATGTGTGTGCATATATATATGTGGTATCGTATACAGAGAACCAGTATATATGTATGTGTGTGTATATATATATGTGGTATCGTATACAGAGAACCAGTGTGTATATATATATATGTGTGGTATCATATACAGAGAACCAGTATATATATATATGTGTGTGTGTGTATATATATGTGGTATCGTATACAGAGAACCAGTATATATATATATGTATGTGTATATATATGTATATATATGTGTGTATATATATATATATGTGGTACCGTATACAGAGAACCAGTATATATATATCTATGGTATCGTATACAGAGAACCAGTGACAGGGAGAGACAAAAAAGTCATATCTATGCTAGTAAATGATACAGGGCCGGGGGACCCCCAGGCTGATGATTATCTACACGGTTTTGTTTTTAGTGTGCTTAGTGGCACAATTTTGACTTGGTACAATTAGGAGCATTTCAGATAAAGTGACTGATCATGCTTGGGAGGTTACCATGGGTCAGGGACCCTTCCCATTAAGCTATTTGGATGCTGTTATAGCTACATTTCTAAAAGTAAATAATGTGATCAAGTGGAAGGTCACTCTACAGAGACTGGGGAGCTTGAGGTTATATTCCTGGCTGTGCCCTGCGTTGGCTGGGTGACCATAGCCATGCCACTTCGGTTTTCTTAGTCTCTATCCTTCACACTTGTAGATGTCTAGGTATAAAGACTCAGCTCTTCAAAATAGGGTTTGTCTTCTGTGGTGTGTTGGCAGACATGGATGGGGAGGGCCTGTTCAACGTTGGGACCTCTAGGGGTTCCCATAATACAAATAATAAGGACAATAATAAAGAGAAGGGAATGACGTGACTTCCTGTGAAATGATAGATGTAAGCTAAGCAAATGTTCTGTTTACACAGGCCTTACAAAGGCAAAAGTGTGTTTCATATTCTTGGACTTATAATTTCAAGAAGGACTTGGGGAGCAGATTTGCACATCTGTATTTGCAATGGGCAAGAGCAGCCCCCATCATTAACAAATGTAGTATAGCTCCTATTGAACCTGCTGTGAAAAAACGCTATTGAGCATAATTGTGTTTGCATTTGAGCTGCTGTGGTGTAGAATAAATGCTTGGCACTTAAAGGGCTGATCTATGGATGAAAAAGGTGCCTAAATATGGGCTTCTAATATCACCGTATAGAAATCACTCAATTCCCATGCCTTACTTATTTGTCTGCAAAATGAAATTATTTGCTCTTTACCTGAACTGACATGCAGTAGGTGAAAATATGTTCATTAAATACGCTCATAATGCCAGAGAGGGAATGCATAATGCAAATGATCACTGCTACTCCAGCAAAAGCAGTTGTAAGCCTGGGATTTGCTGGCAGCTGATGTGCACCTCTGGGCGAATGCCCAGAACTGCTGCTGCCTCTGACAAGCTCACACCATGGGGAGGTGAGAGCGCTCCCTTCGTGCTGAGCGCCCGCGTCTGGATCAGCTGAGTAATTAAGTGTTTGTTTCCTTCCAGATGAGTACAAAAGTAAAGTAGCCTGTGAAGATGACAAGCTGAGGCTGAGCTGTAAGAAGAACATGGTGATAGCCATTTACTCTGCCATCTTTGGAAGGACACAAGGAGGCAGCCTGGAGTGCCCATACCAAACACTAGGGATGCCCATGATTGGTAAGAAGGGGAATGGCTTGACAAACGCTGATCTGGGCAGGGTGGTTTAATTTACTGTCACTATGATAGTGCTGGAACAGATCCTGATTAGGAAAAGCAGGACTGGCACATACAGCCTGCCATGGTGGTGCTCCTGATATGCGGTACCTAGTTAACCAGCTTCATCATGAGCACCAGGCTGAGGTTCAGGTAGGTGGCCTAGCCAAGTTACCTAGCTTCAGACTTGTATCAGATGCATCAGATTATGTACTTGATGGTATTCCTTGAGTTGCTTGTTCAATTTTCTGCCCTCCTGGTAGTTCATACACTGAGCCTCTATCTACACTATGGAGGAGTTCAACAGCTGAACCACCATAGCACCAATGTGACCATCCCAAACACCACATGAAAGAGATTTATGTTAACCTGTTACACATATCTGGTTTTGCTTCTGTATTATTGACGGACGTCATGGACCATCTGTGGCCAAGTTGAGCCTTGGCCTTGCATTTAAAATTTTACCAAATTTGAAACAAGGGGTGAGAATTCAAAGAGTAAGTTATTAAGTTGCATCATGTTTCAGTTTACTTGTGGTACCTTCAAGCAGCTTCTTTATTCTTGGGTTATCATAGTCTCCTATATTCATGTGTTAAAGATCTAGAAATTTAAAAGCACTGGCTATAACTGTCTGTTCTTGAGCCATTGTGCAATGAGTTTTAGTATTTTAGACTGTGGCAGAGGGAGCAACTGTCCACAGTGCGAAATCCTGTAGTCAGCATTCCTCATCATCCTTCTCTGCAGAGGTGGGAGGGGATTAACTGGTTTCCCAAAGGGGAAAAAGCTTCAGAGGAGGTTGTAAAGGGGAGCTTGAGCTGCTGCTATGCTATTGCCTGTGCTCATATCTGTTCAGCTGTATCTGGAGATCTTCGGCTTCACAGCTGCTGATTAGTGCCCTTAAGGAGTTAAATGCTATTTAGATGGAAGCATGTGAAGTGACTGCTTGGAAATATGATACGCAGATGATGGGTATCAGTAGGAAACCACAGGTGGAATCAGGCCCATCAGGTTCTTTGTGCGGTGTGGTGAATGCCTTAGTTGTGTAGCTGTGAAAATCTGAGCACTTGAAGCACAGCTGAGTAGTTCAGGTTCTCCTACCATGGCATGGCAAGAGCATCACATTCCTTTAACAGGTTATTTCCCATCTCCTGAGGTGACATATGTCTTTGGATGTACTTGTGTTATCCCTCAGTTGCCAGGGAGCAGAAGCAAAACCAGATATATGTAACAGGTTAACATAAGCCTCTTTCATGTGGTGTTTGGGATAGTCTGAGAGTGTGCACATTGGTGCTGTGGTGGTTCAGCTGTTGAGTAATAACTTGCTGAATCAGCAAAACCTGATTGGTTTCTAGCACATACCTGAGCAACCTCTCCTTTGTCCTTGCTGAGAAAACAAGCAGAAACAGGCACATACCAGTGACAAGGTACTAGCACATGGACCTGCTCCTGAATGTCAGTGTGAAGCAAAACTATATGAAGCCACAAAGGCTGCATATGAAGAAGAAATTTTTTACAGTGAAGGTGATAGAATACTGGCCCAGATGGCCCGGAGAGGCGGTGGATGCCCCATCCCTGGAGACATCCCAGGCTGGGCTGGACGGGGCTCTGAGCAACCTGATCTGGGTGAAGATGTCCCTGCTCATGGCAGGGGTTGGACTGGATGAGCTTTGAAGGTCCCTTCAACCCAAACTATTCTATGATCCTATGAAAGTTTTACTCTTCTTTGCCGAGATACAAAGTCCTGAGACTTGTACTGTCTGAGAGCAGAGTATGTGGCACTAGAAAATCAGGTGTGAGACAGTGGAGCTGGGAGAGCAAAGCTGTAGCCAGGAGAACAAGCAGTGAGGTGTAACAGCACGTGCTATACCATCTATAGTGCCTGGATGCCCTGTGGTTTTCAAACTGGCCTTGTGATCTCTACAAATTGGGATGTTTGCTGAAGGAAATAAGGTGTCAGAGCCTAAAGTGTAGTACGCAGTCTGCTGCTTGCATAAGACTGGGTCTTTCTCTAGTGTCAACACTTGAAAGAAACTGGTTGCGAGAGCAGGCTCGGGACAAATCAATGTAATACCAAGCTAGTGATGGGAATGCTGAGGTACCTATACACTGAAATCCATTGCAAGATTTTAAGCAGGTGACTGGTGCTAAAAATGGCTGAGTTGTGCGACAGGAGCAAATATCTGCCTGTTTGGAATTGTTGGGGTCTCAAGTATCTGTTAAGTCAGTCTGGTGCTGCTGGGATGCTTGTAGCCAGGTATGTCCTGCCTGCATGACAGAAAAGGGAAGGTGGGAAGTATCTCTGGGGCAGTGTCCGCCTGCATGCGCTGCAGGGCTGGGATTGAGGGGTGAGGCACTCACCATGGAGCAATGCCTTCCCCAGGTTTTCCTAGGTATTTGTGCATTGTGTACATAGGGTGAAAGACACACAGTATAGCTGTTAATGCTGATGTTCCTCTGTGCACTGAAATCCTCAGAATGGATACAAACATCCTGGCTTGTATCAGGAATAGCGTGGCCAACAGGACTAGAGAAGTGATTATTCCACTGTACTCGGTGCTGGTGAGGCCCCAACTTGAATCCTGTCTTCAGTTTTGGGCCCCTCATCATAAGAAAGCTGTTGAGGTACTAGAGAGAGTGCAGAGGAGGGTAACAAAGCTGATGAGGGGCCTGGAGCACAAGTCTGAGGAGGAGCAGCTGAGGGAACTGGGGCTGTTCAGCCTGTAGAAAAGGAGTCTGAGGGGAGACCTTATCACTGTCTGCAACTACCTGAAAGGAGGTTGTAGCATGGAGAGGGTTGGTCTCTTCTCCCAAGTAGCAAGTGATAGGAGGAAAGGAAATGGCCTCAAGTTGTACCTGGAGAGGTTTAGATTGGATATTAGGAAGAAACTTGTCCACAGAAAGGGTTGTGAAGCATTGGAACAGGCTGCCCAGGGAAGGGGTTTAGTCACCATCCCTGGAAGTGTTTAAAAGACGTGTAGATGTGGTGCTTAGGGACATGGTTTAGTGGTAGACTTGGCAGTGCTACTTTTTCAGTACAAGTTCAAGCAGGTAGCCTTTCAACTCACCATACTCCACCTCTCAAATCCCACCTATATTTGAGAATGTTTGTTCAGGTCTGCTAGTGTGTTTAGCTACAGCTCGCTGATCCCCTCAGCACGATGCTGCCGATACTACAGGCGGTCTCTGCTTATTGTGAGCTTCCATTCATCTATTTGTGCGAGCTGACCTGATGGGACAGAGCTCTAGCGATGCAGGAATGGGGAGGTGAGTTGTGACTGTGGTTATCAGTCATCTCATCATCCCACAGGAGAAACCAATGCAGGATCCATCTGCAACCCAAATCAGCAAAAAGAGCATTCATATGTTGCTTCCCCACGGCATGCTGCAAGAAATAATAGTCCTGCCTGCATTTACAGCACTGAAGTGAGGGGGTTGTGCTCCCAGCTGTCACTGGCAATTGTGGGAGTGACACAGAGTCCCTCAACCTGCTCCAGAAACCGTCCTCCTGCCACAGGCCTGCCTAGCCCAGCAGGCAACGCTGTTCCTTCAGGAGCAGGTGAAAACATCATGGCTTATAAATCAAAGCTTTCTCCAGCTAGAGAACATTTCCCTGAACGTTTCCACAGTCCTGCAATACAGGGAGGGCTGCTCCATGACAGCCTTTGATTCCAAACATTCGCAACGAGCTGATCTTACAAATATGACCGTATGAGTCAGAATTCGCAGCAGCATCCAGTTCCCGTAAGGCAGAACCGAGCTATGTTCTGCACATGGAAGATTTGTTCTGTTTGAATTTCATGGGACTGATGATTTGTGTCAAGTCCGAGCCTTGGCAAAGGGCCTTTTCCTGGGAAGTAGGTCCTGGACAAGTATGTAGTGATTATTTTTATCCAGGCAGCATGAGTTACTTGATGAGTGAAGAACTCGTACTTACCCCAAAGGTGGGGAGGGATATATTTTCTTCCTCTCCTAATGAGAAACAGTTCAGAAAATTTTATTTTTTTTTTTTTTTTTTCTGTGAACAAAACACACATTTGGGTTGAATTTAGAAATCTGCAGCTTCTAAGGTGAGGCTTTTAAAGAACTATTCTAAGATGGGGGGAAGGGGTGGTCTAATGGAGCATTGTATATTGCCCAGAGAGGTGGTGGATGCCCCACCCCTGGAGACATCCCAGGCCAGGCTGGACGGGGCTCTGAGCAACCTGATCTGGGTGAAGATGTCCCTGCTCATGGCAGGGGAGTTGGACCAGATGACCTTGGAAGGACTCTTCCAACCCAAACTATTCTATGATTCTGTGATCCCTTTTCCCAGCTAGCACCATGCCCTCCTCCTCTCAACAGGACTGCGAAACATGAATTATCAAGGACAAAGAGGTAACAGATGACCCGAGGGACTAAATCTGGATGAGCTTTGAAGGTCCCTTCCAACACAAACTATTTTATGATTTCTGACTCTGCCATAGGGAACCAATAATTTATTTGTTTCTGCCTTGGAAAAACAAGACCTTGTACTCCTATAGGAGTACTGAGGAGATAAAGTCCATTAATGGTGAGTTTCTTGGATTCTGCAGGGATTCTGTATGTTAGGTGCTCTGGTGGAGGGGTGTGAGGTATTGTGACATTCCAGCCCTTGAACAACTGCATAACTCAGCCACCATTGTGCTCCTTTTTTAATATATAAGATCCCCAAGTCAGACTTCACCCACTCTGCCATGCCCAACGCATGCTTTCTCTCTGTCTAGCATCTATGCGAATGTGCTTAGCATCTGCGAAGGGAAAGTTATTGTGAAGAACTCCATCCTATCCCTGTCATGTTAAAAAGAAAATCTACCAGGATCCTCTTTTAACTGAAAACATGCTGAAACTTGTGTCTCTGACACAAACAGCTGGACCCCTCCTTGAATGCCTTGGGAACTCTGAAAAGCTCCTAAAGGAATTTGACCTTATTTGTAACTCTCTTAATAAAGCCTCCGCTTTGCTGCCAGCATGTGCAGGGAGAACACACAGAGCATGGGGAGGTCTCTGGGGAAAGGGTTATTTGCAAGGAACAAACCATTAATATCCCTCAGCCCAGCGAGCCCTTTGCCCTGTTATTTTGTTGTTTACAGCTGCCTGTGCCTGCATCTCCGAGTGTCTTGTTTATACCAAGAGAAGCCAGTTTAAATAAAAAAAAGGCTTTTTCCTACTTATATCCAAGGGCAAGGTAATGATCTAATTAGGAGACTGAGGAGGAAGAACTTGGATGTAAAATAATTACCCCTTCTGTCCTTTAGTGGGGCAATTTACTTGATCATATTCAGGGCACCTGACCTGCTCACATATACGTTTTTACGGTAGCTACTCCCTTGCACCACAGACGGTGCAATGGACATGTTCTGCTGACCTCTAACAATCAGGGTCCAGGTCTCCTTCTCAAGGACCCTGTCTTTCTCCATCGTGTACACAAAGAACCCACAGCAATTTAACTCCTTGTCCTGGGTAGAAGGAATCTGGGCTTGGCTTTGGAGTCAACGCAAGTTCCTGGGAACTCTGGCTCCAAAGCCCAGCTTTGGGTCATGGTGTGTGGGTTAAGCTGAGCAGTCTGCTGAGAAGTGAAATGTCCTTGTCACTTAACAGACAAGTTCTCTCCTGTGCCTCTGTAGGGGGAAAATGGATGTGTTTACAAAGCCCTGAGGAAACTCAGATGGTCAGTGGCAGTCTCTAACTCACTGGATCTGATAACAAAAGAGCAGAAGAGTGAGTTCAGCAAAGGAGCCTGTGCTTTAGGTGCTCATTCTCTGATGTTTTTCATTTTAATGCAGTGACAGAAGGTGATCCAACCCATTTTGTTTTCATTTCCTCCTCTTAATGCAGATGTATATATGACTCGAACCAGAGCCTTCTCAGTGCCTCATATAAATATTTATTACACCACATAAATAATGGACCCTTCTGGTTTGTTTATCTCTGATCAGATCTAGCATGTGAATAAGAATGAAATACATGCAGTAAAATAAAAACAAACAAAATCCGTTTTATTCCATGGTATATGTTTCTGTTCCTGCCAACACAAGAGCTGGTTTTAAGCGACTGCTGCCCCTCCAGCCGTGCATTTCTGGCTCTCTTCCACTTCACAATTCGTGACCATTTTCCATCCTGTGTATCCATCAGTACAACTTTGTGGCTCTAATCTTGGTCTTAAGTGAAATATTTAAAAATAAAAGGCCTCCAAACGGTGAAGCTGGAGTGATGAGGGGTAGTAGCTGCTGAGGGAGGCAGTGGGGGACCAGGGTTGCAGGAGGAGAAAGATATCTATTAAAATCTGTGCTGATCAGATAATGCCATGTAGCCCGCCCATCTGTTTCTTGTGGATGAAATGCTCTTGTGCTAAATCGTGATTTCACCACATGGTAGATGATGGCCTTTAAAATGTCTGCAAGGCTGGGCTTGGGGGATGAGCAGCACACGAGGGAGGGAGCTGGACTGGGTCTGTCCTCTCTAATGTGCACACCAGTCTTCCAGAGTGCCCCTGCCCATAGGTGTGACTCTATGTACATTTGATTTACATTCAGTGCAGAAAGTACTTTATTGTATAGCTCATGATTAAGAACATGTTTTTAGTGGTCAGTCTGTTTGCATGCAATAAAACCCACAAGTATCCAAGTTCGAAGGCCAAATAAATATCAGTTGCTGTTTAATTCACATATAATACCTTATTAAATTTAAATTGAAACGGAATTCCCATTTAGAACGCTAAGTTAAAGTGAGACAAAGCCTGCTTTCAGAAAGTTGTTTTTCAATTTCAGATACTTTGCATGTTTCACTTTTTGTCTCAAAACACCAGGAGGTCATTAAAATCACTTTACAGCTGTTTCTAGAAAACTCAAACTATTGTTGGATTCCATGAAGTCATAAAAAATGATTTATAGGAAGTTGTTTTTATATGCACACAATGGCTGTTTTTAAAAAAAAATGAAAAAAATCCATTCCATTTTGCTTCTGGGCAAGATCTTTCTCAAAGCCAATGTTTGACTTGGTTTTAAAAAAGCTGTTTACAGGGGAGTATGACCCCATGCAGTGGTTGTAAATAAAAATTCTGAAAGTAGTAAATTAAATAGCACTAACAGGTTCTGCGGTGATATTGGTATATTTGAGGATGTGGGTATTTGTATCAGTAGTGTCAGCTTCTTTAGTTGCTGATCTTATCAAAGATGCCTATTGCCCAGCTATCAGTTAAAAGCAAATCCAGAATATAATCATGATAAAAGGGCAGAATTTAAGAGATTTAAATCTATTGCATCTCAACTCCATTGAGTTACTCTGAATGAAAACCAGTGTAACTTGTTCAGCACAGATAAAGTTCCTCTTAAAATAATTCAGATGTCACTCAAGAATATTACTAAATTACCACAATGGTGAATGCTGAGCCTGAGAAACAAAGGCAATGTGAAACCTGGGAGTCTGCAAGCATGCTGTGCTCTATTTCAGGAATCACGGGCAAGACGTGACTTGCAGATTGTGTCAGCTGGGTTGTCTCTCAAAAAAAGCGGGCCAGTCCCACAGCTTCCAAAATTCAGGCTTTGCTTCAGCTGAGGTGTAAGCACTTATTGAACTATACCCGTGTTCAGGAAAATACGTTTGTTGGGCTGTAATGAATAGGAATGATGAACTCATAGACTTCACAGAGGAGCAGATGCACTGAATGCACCATCCATATCTTCTGCTGAGTGAAGCCAGGGCTGTCACCTCCTTTGTTTTTATCTTGAATGCCTTATGGCCCACAATCAGCTCTTCTCTGCTGCAAATTAAATAATACAATTTTACTTTCATTGCCAGACCAAAACTGCTTTGTTCTCTGAGACTTCTTGGAGCCAAGTTTGAAGCTGTCCTCAGATTCTCACTTTAGTCCCCAAACCTGCAAAATGTTATTAATTTGCTCAACTTTACACACTCTGAGTCAGCCACCGCAAAACTGGAGCCTCATATGTTTCGTATGAGTTCTGATTCCAGATGCAAAGGTGATAAGATGATTTGAGTTCATGTTAATAAACCAAGTGTTTCTAAATGTAACTATAGCATTTCTAATTAAACCTGCAATTGATCCTTCACTTGCAGTCCCTAATGTGATTAGTTTCTTTTAAGATAATTTTCTTTCTTCTGGCCTAGGGCTGAAGTTTCCAAAATTTTATGAAGTGTGTGTTGAGTAAGTTTTCTCTCTCATTAAAGCATACTTTTTGATGTGAAGCTGGTCTTCTTTGCATATCCTACTATAGTGTTTGGTTGTAGATTTCTTTTTGAGCCAGCTGTTTTCAGTGACATTGTGCAAGACATAGATGTTATATCTATATCCAGCTACACCAGCATGAAATTCCACACTGCTATCTGTAATGATGATGATGGCAATTTGTATCAGAAACCCAGCTCAATATGATACCAAAGTACCTGGCACTGCCAAAGCAGAAACAAATAGAAAGTCTCTCAAACAGAAAAGCTCACAGAAAAAGAAACAGCATGCTGAGACTGATGCTTTTGTGGGGGACGTAGACTCTTCTTGGCCTCAGTGTTGACTACGAGATGTTGGAGCATCTTTCTGACTCCGTTCTACACTGCATCAGGTAGTACTTGTACCACAGCTGGTGAACAGGGATCCAGGAACCCAGAGTTAACAGGTGAGCCAAAACCCCAGTGGTATTTCTCCACCAGTCCTGACTGCAAACCCTTTCCCACAGTCCAGTGGTTTATCAAGCAAAAGTTCTTCTGAGCCTGTGCCTACAGCTCAGAACTGTTTTCAGCAACCTCTTCTAACAAATTGAATTATTTTATTTCCCTACTTGAAGTGGGTTTTCTTGTGCTTGGAACAGACCTACTGTGCAGGTTTTCTGAAGCCTGTTCTGGCTTCCAAACTAGCAGCCTTTTAATTGTTTGCTCCTGAGCTTTCCTCTTTACGCATCTGGTTCTGCATCTTTTCTTCTTTAAGGGTAGTCTTTTGTTTTCATTGGTTGGTCTTCACATTGGTTGGTGTTACAGGCTAAGTATCTGTAGTCTGGTGTTCTCCTTCTTGTCTTCTGCACTCTCTGTGGTTCTAAACCCAACTCACTCCTTGTGTCTTTAGAGGCTTGTGTACCACATCAAGGAAGAAAAATTCAGTGTATTTATGTTACCCCATCTGAAACCATGTGACAGTTACCTTTCCAGGCTGCTTGCTGTAGAGAGAAAGTGGATAAAGCCCATCTTTAACTGTCTTCTGCACTATCTTTTAAAGAGAACATCAAACTTAATGGGCATGGGGTAACCTGAAAATGCCTGGGATTTGATATACTGTACGTGGGGCAGACTGGCTCATCAATACTCCATGAAGACATCCTTCACAGGCTGCTAAGATGACTAATTTTCACTAATTTAACAGCTGAAGCAGAGACTTAGACACCTCCAACAGCTGTGGCTTTATGAAGGAGCTGATCTTTGTATCAACCGCAGCTAATGAAACATCTTTAAAATTAATAAGCAACTGTCTAAGAGCAGAAGCACAACTTCCTTCCCTCCTGTTTATGATGGAGATTCTCCTACAGAATGGGGCAGTTTTGAGCCACTCCTAGGTAAAACATGGAGGAATTTAGGCAGCTCAACAGCAGGGTTGGATTTGCTTTCCTCCTGCGTACATCTTTCTTGCCCTTCCATCGAAGTTTGCTTTCTCTTTTGGCAGATGAGTAGATAACCATAGGACTGATGCAGACATCTGTCAGCTTTCTTTGCAGGAACTAAATTTCTCTCCTCTGAGTTAATTGACTCCCCCATCTTCCATCTTTCATTCTGTCCTCCCTGCTCATAGCTCTCGGCAAGGAACTTTTCCTGTTTAATTCTTTAGCAAGAAATTAGGTGCATATTTCAGACAAAAATCCTGTCCTCTGTTTGGGAGGAGTTTTCTCCTGGAGCTGTCACTTGTTTGTAAGTGACTTCCCTCAAGACAATATTTATCTTAGCTCATTCCTTTCACTTGCCCCTCAAAAAATCACAAGGAAAGCTAGAGTTCTGCTGATGGTTTTATTTCCAGATGCAGGTCTGCTCCTGACGCATTAACACTGAACCAAAATGTGCCACGGAATTTGTCTCTTGATCAGGCTCCGCCAGTCTGATTCCAGTTCCTAATCGCTTGTCTCACCTGCACTGCTGGAAATAGTATTTTAGGCAGTGATTCTCTTTCTGAATCTTTTAATTACAGCCAATAATTTGGTCCTTTTGGTTCTTCAAGGTCTGATACTTTGTTGGTGGAAAAAGCAGAATGTGTGCTCCCAATTTTTATGCTAAATTCAAAGACTTAGAAAGAGCGCATAACCTGACAACTGGGTGGAGTGTTTTTCTTGTTCTGGACAGTCTGCCTCATCTCTGCAGGAACCTGCCTTTGTAGGCCCCACATGGATGTGGCAGGTGAGACTGATCACAAGGTTGACAGATGCACAGATGTTCTTGAGCATCTGGCATATGCCCAACCTCACTGTGGACTGGCCACCCATCTCAAAACCAGGTGACTAAACCTTGTGGATCCACCTGTGACGACTGCTGCCTTGGGAGAGGCTTCAATCTCCAGCAGAGCATCTAAGAGTTACCGTGATGCAAAAATTAAACTGTTTGGAAACATTCTTTCAAACCCAGATAGGTTTTGCAATCAAAACCAGGAACGTATGGCTTGGATTTCAGGTTTGGATGTGTCACCCTTTTTGGAGAAAAGCAATAGTGAGTAACCAAAGTAAGGGATGTGATTAATAGGCATTGGCTCCAATTTCTTTTTTTCACCAGGAAGAGGTAATAAAGAAATAGTCGTGCTGGGAAGCAGCCTTAAACTGACTAAAACTCATTCATTGTGGTGAGCTTGATGATATGGACATTACATCACTGAAACTGATTCCAGTTTTAAAGCCAATGCTGTCTGCAAGCTGCTGCTGGTAGAATCCTCCAGCGTGGCTTTGTTGCCATCTGATTTGGGTTTTACTCAGTCAGAGGTTGGACTGATAAAGGCAGTAGATCAGGGAGTAATATCATACTAAATGCAGCTGGTAAGATGAATTACCTGCTGAGGGCTTAGATTAAAAGTTGTGAATTGAAACTGGCCAGCAGTCTGCATTTGTGGAGTGATCCTGTGCAAGGGAATTCACCTTGCAGCAGGAGCAAGGCTGGAGGGACATGCAATTTCTAGAAAGTGGGGCCAGGACTAAAAGGGATAAGGCAAGCTGATCCCTCTCTCCCCCAACCCTAAACCTTAGTTTAAAATACCATATTCCAAAAAGCACAGCTGATATTTTTAAACGCTTTCACATGTGGAAGTTTCACTGTCACCAGGATTCTTGTTTGCTCTTTGGCAGTGTACTGAAGTAATCCAAGTCTAATGAAAGCCAAAGGGTAACTCTGCCCCAGCCTGTGTAAGTGGGCTCTCTATCATCTGTGAGGTCTTAAGGAGGTTTTTATTGCTCTGCTATGGGATTTGAGCTTTGCGGGCTTTAAAAGGTTCTTGGCAGGGGCCTGGCTCTGCTTAGCAGTACTTACATCAGACTTCGTGATATGGTGTTGGAATTTGTGAGTGTCCTCCCCATATCTCTGACACATGGGATCACCCATTGGTCACTGATGCCAGGATGGTATTTCATATAACATTCGCAGTTTACACTCAGCAAGCAAACAAGCAGCAAAAGAAAGGAGATGTTGCCCTGAATGCATGTGCTATCTGGTGCAATGAGAGTGCCACATCTTATCTTCCATTTCTGAAGACCTGAAAAATGTGAATTTGGCCAGCTGCAGGGAATCATAACCCAGCTCTGTTATTCCACTTTGCTGGGCTTGGCTTCCCTGCACCTTTTTGAGAGGCTAACTGCATGATTTAAGGATAAGAGACCCTCTGTTTTCTTGCCTCTGTGATCTTTGGGAATAGACACCTGGAGGTGAAAACTTCTGACATGGAATCACCTCCTGAAGAGGTCCCAATATACTTGGAGATATCAATTCAACCCAGCTCCATAAGGACTTGTTTGACTTTGGAAGTTAAATTACCTATGTGCATTTCATAACAGCCAACAGGAGTGATTTTGGGTGTTTTTATACTCCTGAGACAATGGAGGTAAAAGAAAATACCATGTTGTCACCTGTAGAGCTCTGAATGATGTGGTGGTGACTGTTATTTATGAGGGTGCTACAGCCTTATCTATCACTCAGCCATGTCTCAGATGTATTATTGACATCTTCAGAGCTAGTTAGTGAGGGAATAAAGATGCTTCAATATGACATCTTGGCATCCAGCTAAATGACCTCCTTATCACAAATCCTTTGAAGTGTATGAGGGAGATGGTCCTATTTAGAAGTTTTGGTTGTTGCTCTTACATGTTTCAGTTCAATGTGTTATGTGGAGAACGAACATGTTGACAGATGAGAAAAACCAAGAGGGGAGACCAAGCTAATTTCGGTATCAGTATAGTCCTCCCTCAAATTACTGCTGGCTGCTTGCCCTGTCATTTATGGGAATGTACAAGGCATTTGTGCTTAGAAATTTTGTGGAAGGAAAAACAAGGAGAATTCCCTGTCATGACCAAAAGGAAGTCTTTGAAGTGAATACTTTGTCAAATTTTGTCCATAGAGTCCATTTCTTCTGTTTTTCAGGGCTGGAATAATATGACTGCTTCCAAGAGAATGGCTCAGGCCTTACTATGGGTAAAATGTGAAGAGCGTTTGGATTTAACATGTGGGAGTCTGATGTTGTCAGTAGAGTTCAGCTGAATCTTGTAACGTAGGTACCTCAGATGACTTTCTGCCAAGTTGGCATTCACCAGATTTTGGTTTGGAAGTCAGTGACAACAATAAAGGCTTGCCTAGATTGTGGCTGTTTGCTGTAAGAGCCAAGGAAATGGAGTACTACAAAAAACCTCCACAATGCTATGTTGAAGTCAAACTCGCAACCACTTAATAAGCAGTCAGAGATCAATATTGTTTAACAACTTCAGTAAGGACCCAGATAATGGGACGGAGTTTGTAGTTGGTATCAAATTGGACAGGACAGTTACAGCAGGGGGTAGGGACCTGAGGAACCTCAGTGGGCTGGAGAAATCTTATGAAACCTTGTGAAGTTCAACATGGGCAAGGGCAAATCTCTGAACCTGAATAACCCTCTGCAACAGCACAGGCTGGAGACCAACTGGCTAGAAAGCAGAAAAAGGACCAGTGGATTCCGGGGGACAAAACCTTGACCATGGGTCAGTGATGTGGTCTTGTGGCAATGGTGGCTAGTGGATACTGGATTAGTAAGGATATTGTAAGCACATCGAGGAGAAGATTTATTACTCTATTTGGCATTCCAGTACTTCACTTAACTAGAGTATTGTAATGTACAGTTTTGGGTTCCCCAGATAAAGACATATGTTGAAAAACTGGAGCAAGTCCAGTGAAGGGCCACCAAGCTGGTCGGAGGACTGGAGCACACAGCATATGGGGAAATGCTGAGGAACATGGGCTTGTTCAGTCTCAAGAAGAGAAAGCTCAGGGTGAGAACTTACTGCTGTTTTCTCCTACCTAATAGGTGGCTCTACAGAAGACTGTTCTTGGAAATGCACAGAAAACAAAACAAAACCAAACCCAAAAGCAATGAACACAATTTGCATCATTGGAAATCTGATTAGATACAAGGAAAAAAATCTTCATCTGGAGAGTGTTTTAAGCCCTGGAACAGGTGCCCAAGGGGCTTGGGGATATTTTTCTATGGAGATTTTCAGGGCAAATTCCTGAGCAACCTGATGTAACATCAAAGCTGGCTGTGCTTTGAGCAGGAGGTTGCATTGAACAGGCTCCACATATCACTTCTAACTAAATTATTCTATGGTTTATGTGCTGCAGTCTCAATAGGTGAATTTTTTCCTAGATATGTTTTCAAAATTAAGGTTTGCAAAAAGTCCATGTAAAAGAGGGTTTTAAAATCTCATTGCCTTACTTTCTGTGTTAGGGGATTTCATACCCATCTGTACTTGAAGCATATAGAATCTATACTTCTTTTCTGCTCATTTTGGCTGATGCAGGTTGAGCTGGAGCAGCAAGGCAATTGAAGAATTGAGGATTTCACTACTGATATTTGTGAATATGGAGGTCTGGTCTGTGCCCAAAGAAGCTGGTTATCTTGGGCTACTTGTGTGCTGGTAAACTAGCAGTATCAGGGCCTGGGCACAGGTACTGGAAACAGACCTTCTGTACTGTTAAATTGCAGCATGGTCCATGGCATCATTTGTTGCCTTGGCCCAGCTAACACTCCCCTAAGCAGCGCAGAAGATGGTTTGAGGTTGGTTATAGGACAAGGACCGGATATTACCACTGTGTTTTGAAGGGTAAGAGTATTTAGTAGTGTGAATGGGGGTTGTTCCACCAGAGTCGGCCTCAGGACCAGGTGACAGGCCAGAGTAAGTTTTGGTTTACCAGTGAACATGTATAGAATGCAGACTGGACCTGGGCACTGTTCAAATACAAGTAGAGATTGCAGTGTTAGGACCTGCTCTGGCAGATGGAGCTACATAAAAGAGGCTCTTATAATTCAAGCTACATCTGCATTGGTAGTGGGGCTGATGAAAGGGCTGGACCAGGGTCCACAGCCTCCTGTAGACAGTATGGGATGTTGTTTTCTGTGGGTAGCATGGGCAAGACTGTCTTCTCCTGGGGAAAAAAATGCAGCTACTACTTGATAAAGGAAGCATCAGGATAGTGCTCACCTTCCATGTAAACATCAGCTACTCTACTGAGTAGAGTGAGGAAGAGCCTGCTGCCTGGCCCTGTGACTGGCTGACCTCATGTCCATGCAACTAAACCCTCTACCAGATACTCCTGCTCCTCTGCTTTCCATCCAAAATACCTGTGGGGCCTTCTGCAAACTGATGTTTAGGACTAGCCCTGTTATATGTCAGACTATATTACCTGTTTGGGGTAATGCTAGGTGGCAAAATAATTCTGAGGAACAGGGTAGCAATTAAATAAAGGGGAAAATGGTGTGTCCAGATTTGAACATTATTTGGTTTCCTAGTGCAGATGATGCTACTAAAGTCAGTATGGATGGAGATTATAGCCTGCTCAGAACTGCATGGGAGGAAAGGGTTGTTGATACTAAGACATGCCTGGTGATGGCCGGAAAAGTGGGTGGTGTTTAGGTGAGGGTATATGACCAAAGAAACTCCTAGAAGCATTCTGAATGTGCTGAATCTACAGATCTGGCACCTGAAGAGTCAGTCCAGTTTGTTAAGGTGGAGGACAGAGCTTGTAGTTTGTTACTGCTCAGTCCTGCAAGAGGAACATCCCAAATGCTGACCACCTCTGGTGAAGACGTTTGCAAAAGACTCGTCCTGCATCTCACAAGACCAGTAATGAATAATTCCCCACTGTCCCATGGAGGTACTGTGCTCCTGTGCTGGGGGTGAAGACCCTGTGCAGACAGCCATGGGATGCTGTCTGTTTTGCGTGAGAACAATAACAAATAAAAAGAATAGGTGCTCTCCATGAATTACTGGGCAGCGCTTGGATTTGATGAGCTTCTCTAACTGGACATTAGCCAAAAAGACAATAAAGCAGCATTGCTGCATGCCAGATGTTTCCACTGGAACCACTGGCACTCATTGGATCAAAAATTCCCTAAGGAAGTTTGGGTGGTTCAGTATGAAAATGCTCACATGGGGCCCTGTTCTTTTGTCATTTGCAGCATGTGAAATAAAATCCTGCCTTTGATTTGAGAAAAAAGACACATTGCCCCCTAGGCTTAGTTTTCTGTGGCTTTCCCGTGTTTCTCATGGTTTCTGCTGTTGTGCTGGTTCTATAAATAGCTTTCAATATGTTTTGGCGTTCATTTTCCCTTTCTCTGCCTCCTGATTAGTGACCAAAAGGGGTTTGTGTTCCTTTCTCTGTAGCTTTTCTGTTGCTTTTAACTACAAATTAATGTTGAAAAAATGTCTTCTCGACAGCTTCCCCTTGTGCCTGGCCCTGGCTGGACAGTGAAAATGAACTATCAGTCTAGCACCTTAAAGTTTCAGAGCTTGTCTGTACAAATAATTTTCACCTTAGCTGAGAAAACAGGTACAAATCTTCTGATAGAAAATAATACTTGGGAAAATATTTACTTTTATAGCTTTCCCTATTCTGAATTCCTGATATGACAAACATTTTTACTTGCATGGAATAAACACTATTAACAGAGTATTTCTACTTAGATGGTAACATTATAATTATTCGACCTTGTAGTTGCCCTCAGCAGACTTCTTACAAATACATCATCTTCTAAGAGCAGACGGGGACACTGATCACCTCTGCAAAAAAGGGTCAGAGATGGTGACTTGGGACAACTCTCTTGGACATAACAAAGGCTAAAAAGCCTACCCAAACTCCTTATCCCTTCCCCTCCAAATGAAACAAGCAAAACCTTGAAAAAATCAACACAACCAAATCAAATCAGAGTTTTACCCTTCCCTGAACAACATCACAATGTTCATCTCCCTTACACTGGTGAGGTGAGAATTTGCTAATAACTTTGCACGTTACTGAGATCTTCTGCATTATCAGACAGCTAAATAAATCTACATTAATTCCATATGAATATTATAGCTCTAGTATTAATATGTTTTCTTTTCCAATGACAATCTCTTATTTATGGGGAAGCTTGTAGTGTTTCTCGATAAATATGCTGGAGTGAGACTCCAAAGATCTGAGTCTTTTTCCATGCTCTGCACTGATTTGCTGTTGTTAGTCTTTTTACTTTTCTATTACTCTGTTTCTTCACCTGTTAAAGTGAATATACTGATACTTGCCTTAGAGTCCTTTCAGATGTTTAAAGAATAAATGGCAGGTGAGAAGAAATTATTTTTATTACAGATAGCCTTTTCCATTTGAAAGCAAGCCACCTTTTCAGTCTTTTTCTTTCTGCAGATGTATGGGCATTTCTGATCCTTCACTGTTCTTTTTGGTAATTTCCTTTTATCAGTCTACAATTTATTAGAGATGTTTGACAATCAGATATACCTTCCCATATAAACACAAGGATTTTTTAGTACTCATGGAAAGCGCATATGTATGTGCTCTCACAATCTGCATCTGATAAATATTTTATGCAATTTCTGATGTAAATGGACAAATATTCACAAGTATGTATCCTTTTTCCCTTTCAGAATGTCAGTCGGCTACTGCTCTCCAACTAATGATCAAGCGCTGTCATGGGAAAAGAAGCTGCAGTATATATGCCAGCACCTATGAATTTGGAGATCCTTGTTACCCAGGCATCCGAAAGCATCTTAATGTCATCTACACCTGTGGTGAGACATGAAATTCTCTTAGTTTAACTCTCATTGGGGTTTGTGCTTGATGCACAGTGCTGTGTGAAGAACTACAAGACATATTGTACATAAGAAGTCGTGGAAGTTCCAGTTGGATCATGATGATTCTTATTTGGTCAACAAGGGAAAGCTCTGTGGATCACCTGAGTGGTTTAATTCTCTCTCTTTTTCTACTCATTGGCTTGACAGAAAAAGCAGAAAACCTGGAGGTGGTAGTTTGTTAACCCATTCAACACTTCCTCTACAAGGCAGGAAAATCTCGCAGTGAAATCAATCCACTCAGTGGATGTTTGCATCCTGAATATTACCATCCTGCCATTTCATTTGACTGCAGCAAAGCTGTGGTTATCAGTAGCATCTTTATTACTTTGTTTTGTATACAATTTTGTACAGTAGAATAAGACAATCACCAATCCATACTCATCCATAGCATTAGTAGAAAATCACTCCTATAATCTTAGGGTGAATGCTGCAACATGTTCCTAACAAAATATCATTATTTGAAAAAAACTAAACAGTTGGAGCTCTCACCTGGGATCTTAAGTCATAATGTTGAGCAGACATTGTTACTCCTACTTGACTAGTCATCATTTTATTTTGCAACAGAGAAAAAAATGTTCCTTTCTGAGCTCTGTGGTGCAAAAAACACATCAGGTCTGTCTTCTCTCAGTGATGACATTTTGGTCATTTGTAGCTGATTTATTTTAAAATATTTACTTGAGGGTTTTGCTTATACGGTTGTTGCTAGGATCAGCTCAGCCTCTCTCTCTCTATTCCTTTCTACATCCACCTGGAAGAGGAAATTCTGGTCCTATTTTGAATCTGCTGAGTAGATGGCTGAGTAGAGGAGGTTCTGGTTGTGTCCTTGGACAACAACAGGTCTGTGGGTCCATCTCCATGTGTAACTGCAGCATGCCGAACCTGATAGATGATGTTTGAGATGGGGTCACTATGGTGTTTCGTATAGTTGCTGTAGCGTGGCTGATGTACGGCACCTTGGAGAGCAGATAGAGACAAGCAGGAACATCAGGCTCTGAACTCCTGCCTGGCTATTGTTTTATTTGTCAAGTAGGGCAGGAAGGCTGATTTTTATTTTATAGTTTTTTCTCTTGGTTTCTTTGTTTCTGTTTGAAATGATGTAGCAAGGAGGAGCAAGGCTCTCCATGCAAACGTGAGAATTTGCTAACCAGGAAGGTGATGTTGTTATATCCCTTTTCTTGTAAAGAGACTGGAGACAGTCTTATTCTTGTAGGAATTTGATGGAAACCAAAGCAATGCAGTGAAGCAGGAGCTTCATAACTCAAAAATCCAGAGACAAACCAAACAGAGCCCAGTGATGTGTTTCCAAGAGGATATCTCCTTCAGCCTTATTCTGGCATTGTGGTCCTGGTCCCAACTACAAAAGGCATTAATGATCTCTTAATCTGACCTTAACTTGCCTAGTCATAGCCTAACTGCACCAGGAAATGAGTCACGATTGAGAGCAGAAGTTGGCATGTTTTGCTTTTTAGTGAGTGAAATCTGCCTCATCCTTTGAAGGTAGCTGTGGCTCCTTTTCAAAATCATCATCTCAGACATGTCTCTGAGCTGGATTTTGTGATCATCAGACACATATTTCTCCCCTCAAACAGCAAAATCCTTCAAAATGTGAAAACCAAATAAACAAGGCATCAAGTTCCAGTCCCATGTGCTCGTGCTGGACAGAAGTAAATGCTGGCATTCTTGTAAAAGACATGATAAAACCAAGCAATTTGATGTTCTTATGGTTTAGAGAACAATTGCAGTGCAGAAAACCACCTGTTGGAGATATATATATATATATATATGTATATATATACACACATATATATACATGTATATATATATATACACACATATATATACATGTATATATATATATATTTTTTTTTTTTTTTTCCCTCCAGGTTCCATAAAGCTGCATGCATTATTGCTGCTGGTATGGTTTTCTGCTACTTTCACAAAACCTATGGGAGTGAAAGGGGATGGGCTTTGACTGACAAACGTGACTGCACTTTCCTGTGACCTATGTCTAGATACACGTCCCTGTTCCACATCTCTTGCAGCTGGAAACGCTCGATCCCTGGAGCACAGGTTGTGTTTATGCTGCTGTTCACCGGAGAGCAGTGAAATGCACAGGGTGACTGGGGAAACATGGTGTGTGTGCAAAACGGGTTTCACTGAGCATCGCTTCAGCCTTTCTTGTTGCTGCTTCAAACAGTTGACTTCAAGACTCTTTGAGATCAAGCAGCGCAGTCCGTCTGCTCTCCTCTGTCACTCCCCGGCTGCCAGGCTGTGGCAGACATGTCCTGCCATGGTTGAGCAGTTTGGACCATGTCAGTGGTCTTACCTGTGACAAAAACTGCAATGTGTCCTTGGCCAGTGCTACTGACCCACTGCGCTGCTTCAGAAGAGGTGGAGAGAGCAATCATACTGATGAACATGGCAGCTTGGGTAGGAGGACCTTCATGCAGACGTGTCCCGTGTGAGAAACATCAGTAATTATGGGGACAGGGCAGCTGTACATCTGCTCTTGGTGCTAAAGCATGGGGAGGACTGGAAAGAGAAACATATGTCTTCTTCCTATAGCAATTAATGAAAAAAAGAATCTGTTGAAGAAGTAATTTATGAGGTGATAAAAGGTAATATTAGTTGAAAACTCCTGTGTTGCTAGCAGAAATCGTGGCCCTTTTGCTGAGATAGACTTTGTGACAGGCATTAATGCTGGCATTGGCTGTGTAGACAAATGACTGGTAAGGAGCTAGTGAGGTGACTTATCTCCCAGCCCTGGCAGGAGAACATCTGCAAACGTCTCTCAAGTCAGCACGTACAGACTGTTCTTTAGCTTGACAGCGGGAGCTGAACCCTATCCCAGATCTCCAAGAGGTAAATGGATGAGGCAATAGCTTTTCTTTCTTTAAGCCATGTCCAAATTTCCTGGATGTTCCTTCCTCCAGCCTCCATGTTTTATTTGACATGAGAATTCCTGCCAGATGTGCACAATTTTGTTGATGAATCTGGCTTGTAGTAAAGGTGTCATCTAACCTTTTGCCTGGCTGTATTTTTTTTTTTTGATAATTTGTTGTAATTTCTCCAGCCAGTGGGAGCGTCTCAAGTCAACAGTTCTCCATATCATATTATATCCCTTTGCATCTAGTGTTAAATGCCTCTTGGCATCACTTAGCTGAGAGAGAAATGCTGCAAGTTAGCATGTATATACAAGACGATTGAAAGAAGCAAGTAAACGCAGCCTAATATGATAGTGATCTCTTGTGTGCATTAGGGTCCCATTAGCCAAGCCAAGGTAACAGGTGAAAAATCCTCCAGCATAAAACCATTCCAAACCTGAACCTTGTCAGGGGCTCAAATACTAAATTTTGGCACAAAGCCACATTGAGCTAATAGGATGGTGCAGAAGATGGCATTTTCCAATATGTGGGTCCCATTACTGCATTAATAAATACATTAATTATTATTTTAAAAGGAAAAGGCAAGTTGATTCTGGGGAAGCACATAACGCATGGTGAGGTTGCTTTCTGAGTGTAACTAGAGGGAGATATAAAAATTTTAGCTCTGCCTTTCCTTTAAAATACCCTGAAACTCTTAGAGGATAACAACAAATAAGAGGGAAAAATAGTGCAATAAAGACTTAATAGAGGTGTTTCTCTTTTTCTCTTCTGACACCCCCCATCTCCCTGTCTGTCTTTCTTCGTCTTTCATTGTAATTGTAATGTCTGCAGGTAGCTTGCTAGTGGCTTTTTACCTGCTGATGAAAGTTACTGTGCTCTTGACTTTTTTTTCCCCTTTTCTTAATTGTCCACTTACTACACTCAAAGACTCCCTTTAATTCTCTAGATTTCTTTCTTCTCTAGTATGCTAGACTTGTTTTTTCAGCCTCTGCTGAAGTCTTAACTCAGCAATGTATTAACAACCGTTGCTTTTTTTCACGTGCATAATGCCACTTGGACTCAGGGAAGTGTTGAAGTGTGTACTTTATTTTAAGACCCATGCATAAATACCATGAAAGTTAAATATTTTCTCAAATGCTTCTTTGAGTGGGGATGAGGGTCTTGTCTGTGTGTAAAGAGAAACCTTATTCTTAGCAATGAAAATCAAGGGAACAATCTGGAGTTCCTACTGTCCTTATGGTCAGATCTGCCTCCCTGTGCAGTCAATGGAGGCTGTAAAAGTAAATCCTCTGCTAAGTACCTGCTATTCTTTAGATACAGACATTCATCAGAAGTGGCCTGATGAGAAAAAAAACGAAACAAAACAAAAGCAAAGCCCCCCAAAAGGTGAGGATATTTAATTTCTTCGTGTCTATGCGTATTTCAGTGGGTTGTCTATTGGTCCTCATAACTGGTGACTTTTTAGTGCCTTTGTTAGACATATGTTGGACTAAATGGAGGAAATGTGGCCTTGGATGTATTTTTGATGTGAATATGCATCGTGTGTTTAGATGTGTGTGCACCTCCTGCTTGATTCATGCTTGATAGAAAGGGGTCATTGGGCTGAGAGCTAATGAACTGCCATGGTAACTCATAAATTGCTTGGAAAATCCTGCAGTTCTGCCACATAAATAATCCTGCCATCCTGCTTTATGAGGCAATAAGCTGAGTCCCAGAGGCCAAGCGCTTCACATCCCGATGAGAGAACAGGGCAGGTAAAGGATAAAGCGTGAACACAGGGACAGCTGCTACTGTTTCATGGTGTCTGGTGCTGCTGGGAGGCCAAATGGGGTCAATGAGATGTGCGGGAGATGCTCTGGGGTAATGGAAATGTGTTGACCTTTGCTTTCTAGGGTACTTGGGAAAGCAGTCTGGCTTTCTCCAAAATGTTATTTTTAAATAAATATTCTATCAAGTTCAGCTACAGGCAGGGTCTGTGTTAGGGAAAAGAGCTCTGAGATAGTTGCCCTCATGATGGTGATGAAGAGGGAGGATGAAGAGCTGCACAAATTCTCTCCTGTCATCTCAACGGGATTGTGCTCTAGTCCATTAGCTCTTGTGCAGTAAATCTATCAATGCCTCAGGCTGGATGAATTCAATGGTCCCTTTCGCTCTTAAAATTTATGAATTCATGAATGTAGAAAATGTGTTTTTATCACCGCAAAAATGCTCTCTGTTGCTATAAAAAGCAATGTCTAAAATCTGCAAAAAGTAGAAAAGGAGAAATTGCAGACTTCCAAGAAAAAACAAAAGCCTTTTAGACCCTTCTGAAACAGGGCAATGCAGACAGAGTCTTGCTAGAGAAAGACAGACACAGAATATAAAATTCAGACTTTCTTTCTTCAAAAATTGAAAAAAAAATTGATGTTTACAAACAAGTTAAAAAAAGCCTCAGGACATTCTATGATTCTATAAGTAAACTTTATAGGCAACATAGCTCTAGGAATGTTAAACTGAAGATATAATGTTTGATAATGTCTGTTTAACTGTGCTTCTTGTGTCACACTATAAAGAGGAACTCACAAACATGTAGATTTGAAACTCATGGCCACATAGTTTGACCTACCAAATAAATAAAGAACAGAATAATAATATAATGTAATTCTTTTATGTGGCTAATTTAAATGACAAGACATTGGGTTCAGAGATGGTTTGGGCTGTTCAATTCCTCTGTCTTATTTTCCTAAGATAATAGAAGTTTGTCCAGTAATAGTTGTATCAAGCCCATGTTTCTCTTCAAGCTATAGTATATTTTTTAAAAAGCTATACTGTCCTCATGTAATGATCATGATAATGTAAAATTCATGAAATGGGATTAATCTGACCAAGTGTAGATGCATAAGCCATAGAGATTTATAGTGTAGATGTTCCCATCTGAGAAAAATTCCTATTACAGGTAATGGAGAGAAACAGCTGCTTTTGAGGCACAAATCATCTTGTCCTAAAGCAGATGCTTGAAAGAGATGAACTGTGTATTTGAAGCGATCGTTCTCCTGTGCTGACTGTAAAGGGAGCTTCTGATTCTTAGCTGATGTTATTACATGTAGGACCTGTACAATGCAGATATCTACATCTGGTTAGATGGCTTTCAACCACTGTGTTCTTACACAAATGCATCTTTTGGTCAAAATTATCACTGCCACATAAAGATGATAATAACAGTTTTCTCCTTACATTTATTAGTTTCCACTCCCAGTGTTTGACTGGATCTCCAATTATCACAGATTGATCCATGTCAGAGATTAACATGATGCTTATTTAAGTCCTTAAGGGAGAATTCTTTCTCTGAACCTTGAGAAATTACCAGTAAACAGACCAGAGTGCTAGTGCTGAAAAAGTTCTCAAATAGCAGCTTGGTGTCTTGCACCCCTGCTCAGGGTTATATCAGTCTCTGGACTTGGGTTTGGAGAAGGATTTTCCTGTTAGTTGAGGTCCACTTTTTACTTTCCACCTGGATAAGTCCCCCTGATGATTCTAGAAGCTAGGATGGTGTCGATAGCTATGTTGTCTTCTTTGACTGGCTTTCAAGATTTTATTCTTTTGGTCTTTTGTTCTCAAGGTCAGATTTGTTGCAGACTGTCAGGGACTGGTATGGAAGAAGGGGCAGAGTAGATTTTCATTGGTGATGTAACATCTGTTTCCTATTCCTGAAAGCAAACAGATTTGTTGAACCTCCATCCAGCCTTTTACACATTTCCATCCAGGGAAGGGAAAAGTAAGGAGCTTGTTTCTCCTTTTAGAGACATAGACCTCACTTTCAGAAATACTCATACTTCACAGAACTTGTTAAAAAAGCATGAGGCAGTGTAGCTATAGACTGCACCATGATGGGTAAGTAAAAATCTCAAGGCTCCATCTTCCATCTTCCGAGGCTGCAACTTTGTCATTTTTGGTGATGTTGTCTTAACAGTCTTTGTGGATGCAGTTGCCTGAAGCAAAGAAGGAAACCCCTCAGCCAGCAAGGCTCATATAATCTGGATTAATGACAAAGATTTGTTGGAGATCACGGGTTACCTGAGGGCAAAAGCAAGATGCCATCTCTTTTGCTGACCAGCACTACAGTGAGTGGGGCGCATGCTTTACTAATGGGCTTGGAGGTACCTGCTGATGACAGAGACTAGAGTAGCTCTGTTGTCCTACATCAAGGAGGAATATGCTATAGAAGCAGAGAACTCTTTAGGTTTAACATTGGTAAACGCACAAGAATGTGAAATGTGAGTGACATGGCACAAACAGCCTGATTAGTTTTAAGATGAAGCCTGGTAAATGAGGTAATCAGAAGCTGTCATTGAGCTGCCTCTGTTTGTCTTTGCTCACCGTAAAATTCTACTGTAGCTTGATCTGAATCACACAACCAGAAGAGTCCAAACACGTCTGGCCTGGCTTCATTACCAGGACAGAATGAGCCTGTGTCTGACATAGATTAGGGTAAATAAATATTCTGAGGAAGCAGAGCTCTGCATCTCAGGTGGAGGAGGAGCAGGTAAAGTTGTCACCTCAAGGGAAAGGCTTGAAAGCCCTTTGATTCTTGCAGAGTAGAAATTGAGACCTGGAGATAAAAATCATTGCCTTGGGGATGGGGAGGAAGGAAGATGGGGCTGGAGGAAAGAGAGAGGGAGTTCAAAGGACAACTTTTATGATCATCCTAAGCAGAATGAGCTGTAAGACAAGTGCCGCCTTCCAATTAGGCAAGATTTACAAGCCTGACGATGTGGTCCTCCATCTCTGCATTACTGGGAAACATATAGAGCTTCTACTATGGAAAAAAGGAAGAGTCGCATAAAGAGTTAGCCAAAGTATGCTGCAACCCCCGATTCCTACTGCTCACAATGTGTGTGCACCTGAGGCCTTAATTACTTTTATCTCTACTTTATTTTTTTGTTTTATTTTAGTTGATAGGACCACAGTGTAAAAGCCATAGGGGAGGGCATTTGGGCCTCACTGTGAGGTTCCCATTGCGTGTAAGGGGCTGCCACAGGTCATTTTGCCTGGGATCTGTGCTACTCCTGGCTGGGGGCTGCTGGAGATACGATCACATCTGGGTGCAGGGAAGGGTGGTTGGACTGTGGTGGAGTGCGTCATGGCAAGGGTGGAAAGGAGGCAGGTGGGGCTTCTTTTCATTCTGATATTAACCATGTATTTTAGAAATTTAGGAAAAGTTTCAGAATGGACCCAGTTTCTGCTGTAATAACTGTAATGCTAACTGTAACATAACCAAGATTTCATGGTGGCCAACTAAACTTCAAAGTTTCTAAACAGATTTGCTCATTGAGTGATTTTCTCTGGTGTAAATATGCACATAACCTTGAGGGTGAACACCAATCTGCCAACTGGAGAACTGATTTCAGGCTAGGGGTGGACCTGGGGGTTTGCCTGGCTGTCCTGAGACCTCCCTACTTGTACAGGAAGGACACAGCTTTGAAAGCAGTTGTGATCCATCCATCTTTTCACCCCAGAAAAGGCAGATCTACCTGAGAATAATTCTGCAAGATGACATCTGGATGCAATATAGAATGTAATATATGTAAAGGAAAACTTTCAGGAAGCCTGGAGAGAGATAACTGGAGCAGACTTAAAGTAACATGGGTTATCTGTATGGTGACTTTTTTTTCTGTAAGCATAACCCTGCTATCTAGGCTTGTTTTTTTTTTTCCCTTTGACATACTGACTCCCTTAATGGCATTCTTTCAAAAGTTCTGGCCATGAATAAGTGGTAGATATTTACCATTTTATTGTCACAGGCTACTTTTTTTTTTTTTATAGCCTCATTAAATAGGGTTACTGTTGATTCTCCGTGCCTGTCAAGGCCTGCACAGGTTTCAAATATAGTAATCAACAGTGATGTTGCCACGTATGAGTCTTTACTGAGAAGGCGGTAGGTAGGTAGCCAGTCTGGCAGCCCCTTTCATGCAGAAGACCTCAGGCCATAGCCAGAGGAATGTCTCAGCAGTGAATGGCTGACCCTTCATTCACTGATCACCCTAACTCCTCCTAATTGAGGTTAATGCCAAAAGCATTGACACCTTGATGCTAACTCGTTAGTGCCTGGAGGCTACTGGAGGTTGCTGACAGCTCAGTGAAACACTCATTAGATTTCATTTAAAGGGAGTGTTTGACACCATGACCAATTTAGATATATTTGCATAGATCACAAATATATTTGCCTTTCCTTTTCCAAAATGCATCAAGACAATGCCATTCCTTCACACCATTTATAGAAGGATTCACAGCTGGTATCTTTCTGCACATTTCTCTGCTGTGCACGTACCACTGTCCTGCTGTTTTCTAGCTTCCCTCTCTTCTCTTTCTCCACCTTAATGAGAAGCAAACAGGAAATTCTCTGGGATTTGAAAAATGCTTATTCCTGACCATTAGAAGAGAACTGGAAGAATGGGATGGAGAGGGGAAATAAATAGCAATTTTGTGAAAGCCACCAAAGATGCAAATATATGCAACTTCTATGATGGGGTGCCTTGCTACAACTGGTTTTTGGGAGCTGCTGCTGAAATAGAAAACAGCCACTCAGTAGTGTCTATAGCCCATTGATGAAAGGTATACAGGCATCAAATGTGTCTTTAATTGCTGGGAAGTGTACTAATGACTTACACAATGTTGTCATGCCTACAGGCCTCAGCAAGGACTGTCCTCTTGTGCAACAAACTCACTAAGAAGCAATCCCTGCTATGAGTAATTTAGTTGTTACATAGGCAGGGCCAGGCAGACTTTGGGAGAAAGTATTGGTCTCATTTTACGGGTGGAGCCAACATTCACACAAGGGTTTGTGTCATACGAGCTGAACCTGAGATCTGTCAACATAATGCCTTACCCATGCATGCCTCCACCCTACGTACTAGCTTATCGATGCATATTTTGTGGTGACTTTGCTAGATGAGTTGATCAATGTGTTGTTCTCCAGGTGGACTTTTCACTATGCAGTATTTCCTGCCTATTCCTTACTTACCTGAGATGTGTGAAAGCAGCAAGATGTGGCAAGGAAATGTCTACTTTTTTCCTGTTTTGAACCCGAGCTGTGGTTCTCCATGGCCAAAACAACTGGGGAGGGAGCACTGTAGCAGGCAGCCATTAATGCCCTCTGCTCTGCATGCACTAGGCGGGGAGCAGGATTCTGTGCCTTCTATGACCCATGTGATTGATAGCAGCTGAATGACAGCCAACCTGGGTCTCTTTGGCCATGTGTTGCTAAAGAGCATTTCTCTTATTCCAGTTCAAGTTCTCAGCTGGGAGAGGCAAAGTGATGATGGGGCGTAGAGGTTGATATATCCGTGTCTTCCCGCTACCCAGGAACATGCCCAGCCCTGTTTCATCCTTCAGTGGTAAAAGGGAATTCCAGAGAACCGCTATTTTCCTTCACTTTAGACATTTTATTGCATTCCTGCATCATCTCTGAGGCCCAAGGCATGGTTATTTTATCTTTTGGCTGTATAAAGGTCTTAGAATGGGCTTTTACAGTCTTGGTGTCTGGTCATCCCTGCACTGGTACTTAGAGATGGGGATGCCAGTGGGGCATTTAAGAGTAGAGGCTCCCAAAAAGTTCCTTAGGTAAAGCCTGCTCAGTGCAAATGACCTTTTGGGAGGCACTCACCTTACAGCGGGGAGGAGATTGCCATGGGAGTTACACCGCAGCAGTCCTGTTCTTCAAGAAAGTTTGCTAAACATTCATCTGACATCTACTTTTCCTACCTCCATTTCATGACCTCCATTTATTTAAAGTGTATGCACCCAAACAGTTAGTTACCCTTCAGACAGACACTTCAAAAACTGTTGACAGTGGCTACTTTTCATGTCCTGTTTTAGTCATTGTTTAGCTAAGCCATTCATGTTCAACTCCTTTAATCTTTCCTCATAAATCAACCTGTCCAGTCGCTCAATTGTCTTTTTGTTGCTCTTTTCCACAATTACCTATATCTTTTAACAAACACTGAGCCAGGTTATGATTATGTTTCCCCTGGGGGCCAGCAGAGACTTACAATTTCTTTGCCAAATATTAGCAATGGCTGTTGTTTCAACATCGTGCAGTACCAGCACCACTACCTGGGAAGAAAAGATGCTTCTCTCTCTCTGGAGTTTCAGTTCCAAGTATCCTGCTTCTCTGTATTTCACTCGTTTTCCTTCATTTAGGTGAATGTCAGAGTAAGGAAGCATTTCTGCATGGGGAAAGCAGGATCATGGAGGACAGTATCAGCATCCCTGGATGGCTGGTTGTGTTCCTGGCCTTACTAATTAAAGCCTGGGGCCTTAAGGATGACTGATACTGCATAATATAAACAATGAAGCAAATCCTACTAAATCCCTTTAGAAGATATTTAACTAAATTCCTAACCCATGAGGCCACCCTGAACCACCTATTATCTTTGAAAGCCATCTCACAGCTGCCTGCAAAGAATCTGGAGACTGGTTAATCCAAGCAGATGGACCCTTGGTGTCGGTGCCTTCAGGGGAAGGAGCGAAGGAGGGAGGGCAGAGACTTGGAGGTCTCTTTTTTTGAATGGATGTCACTCCATTTCGGTCCAAACCAAAGCCTCAGGGAGAGGAATATACCTGGTATGCAGCTCCATCTTGAGTCCAGCAGATCTGTTCCATAGCTGGTCAAAAGTTGCTTCAACCCAGATGCTCATGGCTTGCAGTGACCCAGGGAGTACATAGGACCAGTTTGTAGCTGGGACTTGCACTGTCTAGTCCCTAGATCATATTTGCTTCAAGCTTTGATTAAATTCTTGTAATATTTCCTTTAGGAGAAAAAAACAAATAAACAAACAAACCAAAACCAGCAAACAATTCTTGGAATAGGAAAAAAAAAAAAAAAAGGAAGAAAAATGTACAAAGGTACTTGAAAAATTAGAAAGAAAATAGATCAGTTCATAAAAGGGCAAAAAACCACCACATTTCAATAACATTTCAAGAAGAGGCTGGACAACGTCCTCAGACACATGATGTGAACTGTGGGGTTGTCCTGTGCAGGGACAGGAGTTGGACTCGATGATCCTTGTGGGTCCCTTCCAATTCAGGACATTCTATGATTCTGTGACGTTTCTTTCTCTTCCTCCTTATCAACAAGTGTTGCCTCTTTGTTTTTGGACAGGCATGGTGGTTAGCATGGCCTGGTGGATGGGAACTGGCCTAAGGCCAAAAGGCTTTCTTCTCAACCCAGATTTGTCACCAGCTCTTTGGCACTGGATGTCCTGCCATGTGTGCTTAGGCTGCAAGTCCTGGGGCTGTTTGCTCAGCATCTGGCATGAGAGAACAGCAGCCTCACCACCTCCCTGGGGGTTTCAGTTTCTGCATCTAGCGCAGACATGATCACTCAGATGTGATGAGTCTCTGCTTTCAGTGCCTACAGTTGCTGTTGAACTTTATTGACCTGAAGCTTTGGAAAGATGAGGTGTTAAGCTCCTGCTTGACATATCCATTGTTGTCACGATAATTCACTCAGTCATGAATTCAATGACTATCTCATGTTTCTCTTTTGTTTATTCTGAAGTATTGTTATAATTCTTATAACTATGAAAAATAACAAATATTAAATTCTCTTTCCCCCTATGTTTTTCCAGTGCAAAAAACAAACCATCCAGGATTTACCCCAGGATTACATACTAACACACATTTTTTAACGTGCTGGATATTGATCAAGGGGTCTGACTTCTGCTGTGTGAAAGCTGTACCTGATTCCCACAAGTAAGAAAGGCAAATTTTCTCCTCTGTGCTGTTAGAGATTATCAAAACCATCTGCAGATGCCTCGGGTATCAGTGAAGAATGAAGTACAGGATGTTGGTGCTGTGTTCTGGTGCTCTTTTGAGAGGATTGAGCCACCTAGTAAATGGGAGTTGGAATGTATGTAAATCTTCTGTCCAATATTTCTTTGCCTATTAGGGTATTAATAAACAAATGGGTTTTCTTTCCTTCCTCATGACATCATTCTTTGTCCTCTAAGTTATGCTTAATTAAAAATGAGGGTGCCTCTGACAGTAAAGCAAATGAAATGGGGAAGGTATAGGTATTGGTTTGTATTTTTAATTTTTCTTTCCTTCCTGTTGCCATTGAGCATTGTCAGGGTAGTGATTTTCTTTTAAGCAACACTTAGGTATATGCATATGTTTGCATTTAATTTCCAGATGGGGAAGAAAGCTTCTAATAACAGGCCAAGCTGCTGCTTTATAGATCTGGATGACTGTCTAACTTACCTGCCTTTTGCAGCTGGCCAAGAAATTGTGCCCCATACCCTGGGATGCCAACATACTCATGGCTGAGCCAGGCTTCTTGCCTTTCAAGCTAGATTGGTGCGAGAAATTATTTACCTGTCCCAGACTGCAAAAAGTTTCACTAGCTCTTTAGCTATGTGAGGCTGGCTTGCTCTTGAATTCAGGATCATATGGACTGCTTTACTTTTTGGCATGGTGACTCTTTGTAAAAGTGTTTTCTGAAGTCTTGGGCAGATAGTTTTTTATTCAAGGAAATGTGTTTAAGGATTATCACCGACATTTTGGTTAGGGCAAAAATATTTTCCTAAGTGAAGGGACATGTAATGATTGCTCTCTGTTCTTCTGTAAGCACTTCTCTGCAGAATTCTTGGAGGGATCTCCATGTCTCTGGCTGTGTCTCAGGTGTCTTGTCCTGGCTTGGTGAGTTGTGTTTTCCTGAGGGACCTTGCTGAGTGAGTCGGAGATCTCAGTGTAGCTTGGTCCAGCCTATAGATGCTTTTGAAGTTCAAGACTAAAGGTTTGGATTAGCAGTGGATGCAATCTTGAGTGTAAGTATAGGGATGGAGCGCTGAGTGCGTAGACATATTGATCTGAACAGGAATGCAGTTGCAGATCGGTATGTTATTAAACACACTCTAATGCTGACCAGATGTAGCTGTCTACAGTGTAATCAGCTACATATGGACTAGGTACGCTGGCCTCCTTTTGTAGTCAGTATATGAAAAGAACTAGGCATTTCTAGGCTGCAGTTCATCTAATTTTCAAGTAGAAATCTCAGGTACCTTACAATTGTTTATTTCTCTCCTTTTTTTTTTTTAAAGGAACCCATGGTGACTAGATCAGATGGGAGTATCTGCATTGTTGATACCTAAATTTAGGTCAGATATTTCTTACCTAGGATGTGTTTTCTACAAAGTCACATGTTTTCCACACTATTTGTCATAATTTTCCTGAGTATTCAAACCTCATGATATTCAAATGCAGTTCTAGCACCTTGTTGATTGTAAGATTATTAACTTACTTCAGTCCTTCTTTTTTAAACTTACTGATCTTTGACAGTTTCATATCTTATTACCAGAAAAGACAAAAATTAGGCATGCATATAATATATGCTTTTGGGCAATCATATCTCTTCTGAAGGTTCTTATTGTTCAGTGGGTTTGTACCCAGTTTTGCAAGATGGGATTCAGGTTCCAATTCTGATACTAAATGTAGCTGTCTAGAGGGCAATGAGATATCAAAGCTCCTGCTGTAGCCAGTGAGCCAAAGAAACTTGGGTTTGTACTGACTGCCATAGATACCTAGAGCTGAGTTGCCATTATATAGGCTGTAATGATATTGCAGATCATTTGTTTTATTTATAGGTCCTCCCTAATATTTGCACACCCTGTCTTTGATGTTTCGGCCCAGATCCTTTCAAAAGCACTGGATGTTCATGTTTAACTAGATCATGGGTATTTGACCAGCTGTATTGTTCTCAGACTGTAAAGACCAGACCAGTGCTGATAATAATATAATAATAGGGGCTCATACACCTAACACCCATGCGGACATTTACATTGCAGACACCTAAATATGGGTGTCTGAATCCAGTGCTGACTTGCACCCTTGACCCCATGTAAAGGCAAACCCTGGGAAGATTTTATAACTTTCTAAGGGTTGCAGTGGTCCTGATATAGTTTCATTGCTCTGGCAGCTGTCCCTGTGAAGGACAGCAGAAATATGTGAGAGAGAAGGTTAGTGTTGCTATTTATTTCTTGTTTTCACCCGTATTTGAAAACAACAGATCCCAAAAATGGGCATAGCAGAGTTATCCTTCTTATGGCAGAGAAGAGCAAAGACCTTCTTCTCTATTTTGAGACATCAAAAGAATCCATGTCCTTCTGAAAGGCATTTCCTTTTCCCAGTTAATGATAAATGGAAAACTTTCCCATTCTTTTTATTTTAGTGGAAACTTAACCAGCTCAGAAGCAAAGGTATGGGGTTAAGGCTAGAGTCAATAACACAAAAAACTTGATAATTTCCAACCAGAAATGCTTTGAACCAATCCAAGAATAACAACTTTCTGCAGTCAAAAGCTCCTGGTGATATTATGAGATGCAGTAATGCAGAGTGCTCCAGCAGGTCCGTGTTTTGCATGCAACTTTGTGGGATGTTTGTCCACATGGGAGCATCTGGGGCGACACCAGCAAAGCTGTGAGCACCTCCACAGTCCTACTGCCTTCTGACTGCTCAGCTGTCCTGTGTGCACCCTGCCATGTTGACCATGGCATGGCCTCATGTGCCTGGAGATGTGTTACCTCAACAGCCTGATACAAGCATAGAATCATAGAATCAATAGTTTGGGTTGGAAGGCACCTTCAAACCTCATCCAGTCCAACCCCTGCCATGAGCAGGGACATCTTCAACTAGATCACGTTGCTCAGAGCCCCATCCAGCCTGGCCTGGGATGTCTTCAGGGATGGGGCATCCACCACCTCTCTGGCCAACCTGGGACAGTGTTTCACCACCCTCACTGTAAAAAATTTTTTCTTCGTGTCTAGCTTAAGACTCCTGTCTTTTAGTTTAAAACTGTCACCCCTTGTTCTATCATATCTGGTCCTGCTAAAAAGTCTGTCCCCATCTTTCTTATTGGCCCCTTTTAAGTACTGAAAGGCCTCAATAAGGTCTCCCTGGACCCTTCTCTTCTCCAGGCTGAACACCCCAACTCTCTCAGCCTGTCCTCCCAGCAGAGCTGTTCCAGCCTCGGGTCATTTCTGTGGCTCCTCTGGCCCCTCTCCAACAGATCCATGTTTGTCCTGTGCTGAGGGCTCCAGAGCTGGACACAGAACTGCAGGTGGGGTCTCACCAGAGTGGAGCAGAGGGGCAGAGTCACCTCCCTCCTCTTGCTGGACAAGCTGCTTATGATGCAGCCCAGTTTGGCCTTCTGGGCTGCAAGAGCACATTGCCAGCTTGTGTCCAATCTTTCATCCACCAGTACCTCCAAGTCCTTCTCCGCATCGGAGGTCCTGTCTGATTTGGAGGACATGCTTCAGCCAAGGCTGCAAGGAGCTGCTTGCTTGGCCAACCTGTGTCACCTGAGGAAGGGACCAGTGACCGTCCAGTGGAGTGAACATGCCCAGTAACACAGGCAAGTTCTCTTCTCGCCAGCAAAGGAGAGCACTTAGCATATGCAGCTTCCAGCTAGACCTCACAGCCTGGAAGGTTCTCCAGGAATTACCCAGCCCTTGGCAGAAGCCAACACAGCCTAGTTAAAGCACTTTCCAGCTGGCTCTGGGCCCATCAGCACCATCTACCATTGGAGGTGTTGCAGCGTGCCATGGCTTGGCCACTCCACCATCCCTGCCCCACAGAGGTGTCCTGGGAGCTACTGGTGTTGGTTTGGTGCCCACTGGTAGGAAATCCCCATGCTGGGGGAATCCTGACTTGCTGACCCCAGCATTTTCCTCCCTTTGTGTCTCCTAGGCAGCAGATAAGGCAAGGAATGAGTCTGAATACATTGAGGAGACAACTAGGACCTGCCAGGCATCCTCTACACTCTGCAGCCGCTGCTCGGTGCCGGTTTGGACATTTAACTGTGTTTAGGAGAGAGTCCCTGTGAGTCACACTTGTGTGGTAAAAATGTTCTCTGGCCCTAAGGGCAAGTGGCCAGGCATGGCTCACGTTTGAATAGAAAAACTCTCTATACCCAAACTATCTGCAGTGAAATGTCCCCTGGACCATGCCAGGATGCTGTTCGGGTGGGCACAGGCCAAAACATCTCTGGGAATTTTGTTAAGTACAACATGGATACAATTGCAAACCAGTGCTTGAGCCCTTTGGTTTATTAATATAGATATGCCCTGGATTTGACCTCCAGATCAAGGAAGTTTATTGATCATTATTCTTCCAGTCCCTCTTTGTTTATTCTTCAGTCTTTCTGGCATAACAGGCTACTGCATTCAGCAGCCTGGCATACTCAGAAGCATCCCTGCTCCAGATCAGGACAGCTTTCCTTCCAGGAAGGTCTTATGGGGCTGCAGAACAATCCCTTCCAGGGGAAATATTGAGACAATCTGGCCCTTGTCTGATGGAGAGTAAGTCTTGCATTGGCCAGGGAATGGCCAGCGAACCCTGAATGTGGGAGTGTTTTCTGCCTTGGCTCCCATGACAGTATGAGAGCAAGAGAGGCACAGAGGAGAGAGCTGTGCCCTGCCACTGCAGGGGAAACTGCTCCATTTTTTGCTTTTAGGCTGTTCTAAAACATTTTTATCCGATTCTTTCTCTTGTTTTTGTTACCATGAGGTTGCAAAGCGAAACCTGCTAATGCCAGTTGTTCCCTCTGCACATGGGATGTGGCCACTCAGCCACTCAACAAATCTTCTTTTCCAGAGCTCCCCTTCTCAGCAGCATCTGCTCCATGTGCCTCTATCTGGTACATTCAGGGCTGGAGGATGTCTCCTCTCTGATACTAATGGCTTTGCCTGTAATTTCTCAGCCTGTTTGGAAGGAAAAAGGAGTTGTTGGACAACATCCCTGATCGTTTAGATTTGCAATGGAAAACAAGCTGGGCTAATTTGATAACTTTTAAAAATACAATCCTTAGACCAGTATTTCTTTTGGACATGTACATTCAAGTAGCATTTAATTGATTTCTTTAATAAATAAAACCCCCCAACATAATGCTCTTTATTAAATTTTCCCAGTTCAGTCTGGACTCTGATGTGCTTTGAAAGTGCTTGGGATCATATTCTGTAGCCCAGAGAAGCTGGAGAATTTCTAGTCATTAACCAAGAATGAGTCAGAGAAGGGCTTTGGGGTTCAGAAATGAGAAGGTGTTGGAGTAGCTTTTCTAGTCTAGGTTTGGAACCCTTCTTAGACAAAAGCTATTGCAGGGACCAAGGCCAAACTCCTTGAACATGGTGGATGAAGCAGGTCATTAAGGGATGAAGTCTTGTCCAAGTGGGTCCTAGAACCTGCTGCAAAACCTTTCAGTGGAGTCAACAGGTTCTGAGTCAGGTCTCAAATTATTCATTTCTGCAAAAACACAGAGGAACGGCAGTAATTGTAGACTGTGGTGGTTCATTTTGGTCACTATGATGTTATTATAACTGATGCCCAATCCACAAACACACCCATTTTCCTTCACTTGCCTAGCAGTCCTTATGAATCAAACATGCCGTTGAAAGGGAGCTGCAGATGATGTGGTTTCCCTGAGCCTTTCAAACATGTTATGAAATCAGTGGAGACAAAATAACTGTCATTATTAGTAAGCAGACTTGGACCCTGAGCCTGAATCTCCTGTGAGTATAAACAACCTATGTTCATGTGCATCCTCCTTGCCTTTTGTGACTAAGGTTTCACTGTGACATTAGGGGTTGAAGGCTCCAAGATAATAATTTCAGCTGTGTGCCTCCTAGTGCTATAAAGCTCATATAATATCAGGAAATTTATTGCTGTGACTTAGACGCAAACTCCCTGGAGTGGACGAGGGTTGCAGACCTCATGATAAATAGCACACGCTAATATTTAGCAAATGATAATGCAGACCACAGAAAAGTACGGAGAGAGGAAAGCATATTCCCAAGGGCTGATAACTAGTGTAAAGAGCCAAGAAATAGTTTAGAGTGGGAGGGAATTTCCCCACTCCATGGATAAGTCGCTGCCTTACTGATGCACTGCAGAGGGCCCAGCACTGATCCCTCCAGCATCAAAGTTACTTCTGGCAATAGTTCAGAATATACAAATTCGCAAAGCCCCACAGGCAGAGCAGACCCAATGTTTTCCAGCCCCAGCTGGAAGGTGATAGAGGCCGTACTCAAAGCAGCTGAAACAGCTGGTGGCTAAAGCTTAACCAGTTGTTTACAGGGCTCCTCTGATTTCTCTGTGCTGTCTGCTTCATGCATAGGGTGGGTACTTGGCAAGACTATTTCCCTGTCACTACTGCCCATCTAGTCCCTTTACAGAGTGCTAAAAAATCCTTCATCTTCTTGCATCCAAGCAGCAAGGGCGTATCCCTGCTAGAAATCTCCCTGTGCCTGGGATATGCCCTTCAGGAAGAGTCATGTTCCTTCACTGTAAACAGAAATGTGCCATTGGAGAGGATGAGACATGTCTAACACAATGTCAGATTGCAGTGGGTGAGCACTACTCGAATCAGGATTGCTGGTGAGCACTGTGCCAAATTATGTCAGTCCTTGAGACATGAGGGTTTGGACAGCTGGTAGGTGGTTGCGGTAAGCCAGAGGCTGAGGTGACCGACAGCTTCTTTTCCTTTTTGTGGCCTTAGAGGTGGCTGGAAGGTGGATGATGCTGACCAGCTGTGTCTGCCACTCGCAGTCTGAGAAGGGGAAAGGGTTGGACATGGTGAATTCCTGGTGAAAGAGTAGAAGAGGATGAGAGGGAGGAATGAGAGAGGCAAGTCTCAGCCATGAGACATGATGAGTCTGCAGTGGATGGGGCTGCTTCCACTTGATGCCCGCAGGAGATCTGTACCTACTTCATCACCATACTGGCACCAGTGTGACACAAGCTTGCAGTGTGCTGTGGGTTATTACAGGGTGATGCATGCCTTTGCAGAATTATCTGTTTTATAGTAATGGAAAATGCTCACTTCATGCATCACCACTGTGCTTAATCCACAGCTGAAATGAGGGGAGCTCAGAGGGCAGCAATTGCCCAATGACTTTAGGTGTCACTTTGGAATAGTAGGTGCAAAATGATGCAGGTAAACAACTAACCATGAAGGGTAAGGCTTTGCTTACAATGGAATTTGGATCAGATATTTTTCCATTCATCATGAGAAATACAGCCTATTGGTGATCAGAGATGCAGTCATGACACCTATGAAAGACAAGGATAAGAACTGCAGCCCGTGTCCTGTGTTATGTGTTTGTGTTTAGCCTCATAAGGTGAGAATTAAAGTTTCCTGTGTGATTATGTGGAAACTGCAGTAAAACATACATAAAACCAAATTGTAGGTCATGATTTTCAGATGCTGGAAAGGGAGAAATGATAGATAGCCTGTGGCAAAATACAACGTATGTACATGTGATTGCAGAAGATCAGAAGAAGGCATAAGCATCTGATTTAGAACACTTGTACTGCAGAGGCAGATTCATAGCACGTGTTGAGAGCTTATAGGGAACAGACCATACAGTATGTGATACCACACGCAGAGAGAGCTAGCACACTGGAAACTCCCTTCTCCTGGGAAAAAGATCATGGAGCAACATTTATTTTTAAGAGGCACCACCATGTCTTGTTTATTTATGCTTTCTGTCGTGTTATTTGTTAACATTGCATTTCATCACTAGGAGACACAGTGTTGGGAAGGCAGGCTTGGAGAGTACCTGTGCTCTGCTCAAACCCATTTCCCTGCAGTTTCATATCATACTAGTCCTATTATTTGACCACTGTGTATCCTGAGAACAAACTGTGTGTTGTTAGGTTTAGCTAATGAAATATATCCTGAAAGGGATGCACTGGAGGAGGATATCATAGATTAACAGACCCAAGGGGCAGGTCAGTGATATGCTCAGAAACGGTAGGTCCAACCCTTCCTCCCAAGCCTAAAAATAAATTAACATGAAAAATGTACAGTTTCAAACCCCTGTGTGCTCCAATCGGGGCAGCAGTGCCATAAATAAACATGTTCCTCGTCCTGGTTCCTTCCAGGTGACACAAGGGAGCTGGCTGTCCTGCCTGTGCCTCCCACTGCTCTACCTGACAGCCCTTTTTATGAGCAGACTGAAATTCTGTGTGTTCGTCCTCTGGCTATGGGTGAGCAGGAGTCCTAGCTGGTTGTCCACCTGCTTGCTGGAGTCGAGTTGACTGGTGGAGACACGTCCCCATGGACCAAGAATCTCTCATCTGCAGTGACACACAGACCCTTCTGTCAACATGTCCTTTGCACTGGATGAAATATCATTCGGGTGAGGCCATGGGGAGCAACCTTTCTCCTTCTGTTCTTGTAACTAGGGGCTTCTTCCAGGGTACTGAACAGGCAGCCAAGGCCTCTTACTGCTGACATTGTCACTCAGCATCCTTCCACAGCATAGCTAGGGGGAACGTGGAGTCAGCTGGTGACTTTCCAGCCACCAGCAGCTGCATGTTTCCATCCTGAGAAGCAGCTCTGATCCTAAGGAGATGGCCTGATGCAATGAAATTTGGGGAAAGACCCAAGGTAAAGCTGCAGAACTGGGAGGAAAGAATCATTGCTGGGACAGTGGGAAAGCTCATAGGAAGGGAACTGGCAATAGCAAAGGGAGAAATGATTGGCAGTCAGAGGAAGGTGGGGATGGTGATGTGCCAGGAAGATGTGCCAAGGGAGGTTCAGGTTGGACATGAGGAAAAGGTTCTTCCCCCAGAGGGTGCTGGACACTGGAACAGGCTCCCCAGGGAGGTGTCACAGCCCCAAGCCTGACAGTGTTCAACAAGAGACTGGACAACGTCCTCAGACACATGATATGAACTGTGGGGTTGTCCTGTGCAGGGACAGGAGTTGGACTCCATGATCCTTGTGGGTCCTTCCAACTCAGGCCATTCTATGATTCTGTGGTGGAGAGGGAATGGAATAGAAAACTCTGAGAGGAGTGGTTTGATCACTTGTTGATAATTCAGGATACTGGAACCAGGATTTATTTATTTCTTTTATTCCAACTCTAATCTGTGAGTTACTGCGGAAGAATTTTTTTATTTTTTGTGTGCCTGAATTTCCCCATTTATGAATTAACAATAATGGCTATTGCAACTCTATAACAGGTGAAGACATCTTAAGTTCCTAGCCTGGAAGTGTTGACACGTGAGTATTATTGATAGACATGTGGAGACAGGCTGTCTCTCTGAATACTTCTGCAAAAATCTTCTTGAGTGTCTTTATATTTGACAGCTCCTAGAACACATACACCAAACCTGAAGCACCTTCACAAGGTCTGACGCTGGTACTTATGCCCTTAACTGTTCTGCCTCCTCGTGAGAGGTTTTGCAATGTCTGGTGATGAGAGGCTGTCATAAAGGGAGGGAGCAGCAGAGCTCTGAGCACATCCTTAAAGACCCACCTGCCTTAAGATTTGTCTGCAGCTCCAGAAGCGCGAGTGATGGATGTCTCTACCTGCACCAGTGCTGGAGAGCTGGGCAGGTCTGGGTGACCTTAGACAAGTAATTTATTTCCTCTCTGCTTCAGCTCTCTATTTTAAAAAAACAAATATGAAGATATGTTCCAGGATAGGGATGACGGTAAGTAAGGTAAAGAGTAGGATGTAATGAGGTGTAGTGAGGGAGTCCATGGACGTGCACAGAAGCTCATCAGAAAGGTGGATGTTTGTCATCTGCCATTCATCATGCCATTCACCTTGCTGCACTCCACCCTCAATCCGTGATCATTAACATCCCTCAGAGACTTGAAGTGATTTTAACAAATTGCTTGAGATGTGCTGTTCCTCATTTCAATAGGTCTTATTCAAGACAACAGAGGCAAATAATTCAGTGTCACACTGCTGATAGCAAGAGAGTCACAGATGCTGATATCAAGAGACTTATCTAGTCCATTTTATTCTTTTTTGTCTTTCTTTTCTCGTCTTATCAAATAACCACTACCGGATTCTACAACTTTCTTTGAGATCCTCTATTAGGATCCACAGCCCAAGGCAGAAGCTCCCTAAAAGACTGGTTGTTTTGAAGATCTTCACCATATACTCAGATGTGCTCAGTTCTCTTTACAGAACTCAAGTAAGTGATGAGGTGTTCAGATATAAGTACTTCAGGTAAAGTTGGAACCGTTTTCTACCCTCATCTCTAAGTTTGTGTTTCATTTGCATATGCATACAGTAGATATTTTGACTGGTGGGACACAGTAGGGAGCCAGAGATGTTCAATCATTTGGTGTTCAGTTACTTGAAAGTTTCACACCTTCTGAACCAAGGTGGTACTTGGACTTTATTTTCTCCCCACTTTGACATCCCAGAACAGCCCTGGCCAGCTATTACATTGATGTCAATCTGAGTCACAGGACAGCTGGAACAAGCAGTTCTCTTTCCCTCTCTTTGGAGAAGTCTATCTGCTTTAAAAGGGTTGGGCCTCTTGTAGAGTCCACTTAATTTTCTTCAATTCACCTAATTTTTCTGCTCAAAAGTTTGGGTTCTTTTTTTGGGGGCACGTGTCTCTAAACTTCAGGATCTCTCTGTTGAAACAGCTATTTTATTTCTGCTGATGGAAATTCACATTTATGTTTAGTGGAATGATGCAAAGAAATGAAGAACGCTTTCTTCATGACCCTAGTCCCCCCCTTTAATTACAGAAAGTTGATGATTCAGACATTAAACTGGTCCAGAATCCTACTCTTATTACTGGAGTGACCCCCATTCTATGTGGCAGAAATAAAAAGCTCTCTCTGCAGAGTGCCTCTAGGCATTAACTTTTTCCCATGCCAAGATACCTCACTGCTGCTCCTGTGGGTTAGCTGGCTTTCACCAAGTTAGGAAACATCCATAAGCAGAGCTGTGAGTGGAAGTGACATATTTACCTCGCCTTGTCTCCTTTCATCCCACATTAGACCTCAAGCTGTCCAACAGCATTAGGAAGCCCCACAGAATTGGAACTTGAAGTCAGTACTGCTGGATTTATGGAACTTCTGTGCTATCTCCTGATGCTGACATTAACTGAATACGTTAGGAATGGAGCAGAACGTGACCTCTGTGAGATGAGCTTCAGGGATATGGGAACCAGGAAAATCTTAGAAATAAAACTTGGGAAACCAGATCTGCCTGCTATGTTTTTATAGCAGTTAGACAAGGAGCTGGCTCACGTACAGTTATCTTTGCAAAGCAGAAGAACCAAACAAGAACCAGAGGACAGAGAAAAATATATTGTATTGATCTTTATGGATAAACTGCAGTCAGTAAAAGAGCTAGTAACTATTCAGTAACTTTGGCTCCTACCTCTAGTAAAACAGCCTAAAAAAGGAAAGAAGAAGAATTTGCTGTGCCATGCATTTACATGGAGCCATGTGCATGTTAGCTAACCCTCAAGATACTTGCCAAAACAGAATGTACAGGATGGAAAAAGACTGAATTTCATTGTAACAGAATAATGGAGAATATACTAAATGAAGTCAATCTGTAAACAGTTAAAGCAAGCCTCATCCCTGGTGAAGAAGTTTATTGAGTTTTCTGTGTGACTCAGAGCACATTTTAGTTATTAATTCAGTTCCTTTAGAGGCATGTAGGCAGTATGAAGACCCTCTACACAAGCTAACTTTACCATTGAAAAGGAACATGAATGACACATGCATAGATTTGTAAGAAGCAAATCCAGACGTAACTTAATCATTTAGTTTGATCCATCTGCACACCAAGTAGACAAAAAGGATGTGGTCATTTAATCTGCATAAACAAGATGTTTGTTCATGTACTGAGGCAATTAATTTATTGTTTCAGGAAGACTGAGCTGAAAAAAATAATTTTGAGTGACTGGTGATGAAGATTATAAAACAGACTGAAAACAGGCTGGAGGGATCAGAAACACATAGTGATGAATAAATGCCAACACTTGGTGGGAGATACCTCAGGGGAGCAGTAGGAACAATGTTAAATTGTTTTTGCTGAAGATCCTTATTAATGGTTTGGAAGGAGGGTTGGCTATGATGTAAACGCAGTGCTGGGATGGTGCTTGCTCATCTTGGGAGAGATGATGCTTTCCAAAACATTAATACTTAGAAATTTTGATCTGACAAATTTTGGATAAATCAGAATCACAGAAAATGGTTCCAAACCCTTCAGTCTGGGAGCCCTACCTAGAGTTCTAGTGATTGCATCTGTCTGTAGGTGCTTCACTTTGAAATCTAGGTCTATGAGGTCCACCATTTAGCACGAACTTGGGTTCTCTTGGCTTCCAGTATGGTTCAGTACTTACCTAATGTTTGTCCAATTTTGTCCACACTTGAATCTCCATACCAGAGCTTCCTGGGTGACCCCATAAACATGCTGCTTCATTGTACTGGTACTTGAACATGTACCATGATTCTGTCAAGTATATTGTTACTGTTAAGCTTTTCAGACAGAGGGCTGGTGACGCAATGGGAAGTTTTAAGGTCTCTGTTTCCTTAATAATTTAGTGTTCCCCAGTCTGTTTCCAGGGGTCTAGGACCTGGGGGATTTATTCAGTGGAAGCTGCACTTCAAGATGGTCCTTTGGGGACAATCATCGTTGCTTTAAGTTTGGAGATTTAGTCCCTCGGGTCATCTGTTACCTCTTTGTCCTTGATAATTCATGTTTCGCACTCCTGTTGAGGGGAGGAGGGCATGGTGCTAGCTGGGAAAAGGGATCACAGAATCATAGAATAGTTTGGGTTGAAAGAGTCCTTCCAAGGTCATCTGGTCCAACTCCCCTGCCATGAGCAGGGACATCTTCACCCAGATCAGGTTGCTCAGAGCCCCATCCAGCCTGGCCTGGGATGTCTCCAGGGATGAGGCATCCACCACCTCTCTGGGCAACCTGGGCCAGGGTCTCGCCACCCTCAGTGTAAAAAATTTTTTCCTCATGTCTGGCCTGAATCTTCCCTCTTTTAGTTTAAAACCATCACCCCTTGTCCTATTGCAACCAGCCCTACTTAAAAGTCTGTCCCTATCTTTCTTATCAGCCCCTTTTAAGAAAAGAAGCTGGACAGGTGACCCCACCTCACATATGGAAAGAGGAACAGGGCGAGAGTTACAGTGTGGCCAACAAATGCATTTGTTGGCACTGTCCCTCTCTAGTTGTAAGAACCTGTAGAAATTATTAATCCTTTAGACATTGCTGCGCTGCCCCAGGAGCTGCTACATTGCAGTGCGTGTCTCCTGCAAGGTTTGGGAAGAAACATGGTGGGATTGTCTGTGGTGGATTCAGTTTGCAGGCTGCCAGTTCAACAAGGGTGGTTTACATTCTGTGTTGTGAACTGCCTGGGGCAGGGAATGTCTTAATGAGTTTCATTTACACAATGGGGATTGCTTCTTTGTGGTTTTAAGGAAACATTCACAGTGTTTAGACACTGAATAGCAGGATGGAGATTAGGAGGCAAATTAAAACATGAGTGATAAAAGGGACGAGCCACAGCCAAAAGGCAGGTGAGGATGAAGAGAGAGAGAGAGTATGTTAACCACGGGAGCACATTGGGAACAGGTTTTTTAGCAGTGCCTGTTAGGATAGGACAGGGGTTAATGGTTTTAAACTAAAGGAGGGGAGATTCAGGCCAGACATGAGGGAGAAATTTTTTACAGTGAGGGTGGTAAACCTGCCATGAGCAGGGACTTCTTCACCCAGATCAGGTTGCCCAGAGAGGTGGTGGATGCCTCATCCCTGGAGACATCCCAGGCCAGGCTGGACGGGGCTCTGAGCAACCTGATCTGGGTGAAGATGTCCCTGCTTATGGCAGGTGTTGAACTGGGTGAGCTTTGAAGCACTCTTCCAATCCAAACTATTCTATGATTCTGTGATCCCTTTTCCCAGCTAGCGCCATGCCCTCCTCCCCTCCACAGGACTGCTAAACACGAATTATCAAGGACAAAGAGTAACAGATGACCCGAGGGAGAGATACCTGAGGGTAGAGTTATCATAAAATATGGCAGGGTAACAATGACCAAATTTCCTTCTTCTCCTTTTCTGGTGCTTGGTTGAAGGAAACATTCATCACATATTCCTGTGCTTAAATGAACATTGGTTTGGGATTTGAGTGGGAGGAATGACTAAGAACTAAGAATTATTTGCTTGATTCATTTTCTAAGCATTCTTTATAAGTGTTAGAAAAGGTATTATTATCCATTACTGCTGAAAGATCATTATTTTAATTATTCTTTGGTGGGAACAGAAAACGAAGGAATTGGTTACTCAGTGTGGCCCTTTAGTAGTGTGTTAAGAAAAAAGCAGGATCCCATGGAGCTTTTCCCAAGAGATGAAGTTTATTAGGTTATAAAACCTCCTCCCACAGAGGCCTTTGAATCCCTGTCACTCAATTGATAGGTTACTGAGACCAAGAGGCTGTAAGGCTTTCCCCAATTAGTTGCTGTTTAGACTAGAGCGAAACTTTAAAACAATTGATTTGAAGATTCCCAGTGACTGTAAGCATCTCAGACCCTTGCAAAATTGTCAAAGAAACTGGGTTTGTTTCTGTTCTGAGTGTTTGGATTCAACATCTAGCTATTGGCCATTACTGGATCAATCTTTTACTCTTAAGGTTGAAGAAACCTTTTAAAATTTTTATTCTCTCTTTAGCTCCTAAGTCTGTGATTTTCTCTTTGACTACTAAGTCTGTGATTAAGAAATCACTTAGCCTTTTGTTTGTAAAATTAAAGTGGTAATTGTTCTGTGTCTTTCTTCAGAATGAAATTTCCCAATTCTTCATTAATTCTTGTGGCTTTTACCTGAATTCTTTCCCATTTCTTAGTATCTACAGGCTCTGAAATAGGCTCTGAATATCTGCAGCAGTTGCACCAGTGACAGATTGGGATGATGGATAATTTCTTTGCTTATTTGACTTCATATTACTTCTCTAGTACATTCATTACCTTACTGAAGATGTCAGTCTGGTAGTTCATATTAAATGAATTAGATTCTATAACTTGTTAGGCTTTTTCCAGTTTGCTTCTGACCTCCTTTCTCTTGTCTGAGAAGCAAGATCTTCACTGTTTAATCTTACAATCAGGACTTTGCATACATCTGTGTTGAAATTCCTATAGTTGGCTTGTGTGCAGTTTACTGGGTTGCTCTCTGGATTGCTTTGCTTTATTGTCCTCTTCATTCCATTCCACTTCCCAAAATTTCTCAGCCTTACTAAGTAATAATTGAACTTTTTTTTCCCATGTCAGCAGTGAAAATATTAACTAGCAGCTAGAAAGGCAGGATCACTCACAGAGTGAGCAGTTGCAGTTTACTGTTTCACTTGGAGAGATATCAGCTAGCTGGTCTCCAATTAATCTACACTGTACTATGTTGATTTTAAACCAGTTGAATTTATTACTCAATAACTCAATTCTGGTGCTTTTCAGAAGCCCATTACATCAAACCTATTACTTTTATCAACCTCATTTGTAGGCTCATCAAATGTGAGACTGGATTAATTTAACAGGGTTCCTTTTCCATTACTCATTTTTGATGAAGATTATTTATTTGTTGAGTCCCATCACAGCTGTTCTGTGTTTTTGCCTGGCACTGATGTGCAGCAGACAAGCCCATGACAATAGGCCCATGTAGATAGGCCCATGTACACCTTTGTAATCTATGTGGTGTATGGAGACCATCAACTTTTTTACCACCTTCTAAAATCTTCCAGGCGTTACACAAAACATTGTGTTGCAGTGAGCTGGTGGCATACATACAAGCAGCTGCTGGATTTCACTAAGGGCTTTTAATTTTTAATATTATTCTAAATGTGATCTTTTTTTCTTTTTAATGATTGTATTATACTCCCTTCTGAGTAGCAGTCTGTGAACAGAATCTCTTGGGTTTTGTGCTTCTTCAGCAAATGGGTAGGAAGAATCTTTGGGAAGATCACCTCACCTGGCCTGAACTGAACTATTCTATTTTCTGTTCTATTTCTACACTCATCAGAAAAACACTTGAACATCTTCCAGTAGTGCATTAGGCAAAATGATTGTACCTCTTTCAACTATTGTTTTCACAGCCTCCCCTCTGGGGAGGAGTGTTTGCAGTGCAGCACATTATTTTGAAAAGATTTTAAGGTGGTTTGATTTCTGTGAAATACATATCCTCTTAAGTATTTTATTTCTTGCAGGAGATGCTAAAGAATTTCACTACATACTTGTAGTGAAAGAGGATGGGATTTGAAGTAGTCTGCAGTTCCTAAAGGAATTCATTTCACCATTTTGATGAGACTTTTTTTCTCTTTCCATTGAGCCAGAGGATCATGGTTTCTTACCATTTTCTTCTTCTGGACCTTTACTGTGTCTTAGAGATGTCCTGGGCTCAGATGACAAAGATCAGAGCACAGGAGTCATTTCAGAATTCTTTGGGAAGGTGGGCTAGATGGTAGAAGACAGGATTGATGTGCAGTGATGTTCTCACCTGTCTGAGTCTCTTGTGTCACAATATCTCCATGTCCATATCTGTCCCATAGTTGTATTCATCTAGCCAGCCCATCCTGAAGTGTGTTATTCAAATACAGCAGCGTACGGGAACTTATCATCGGGATTAATTGTCAGCTGCGTGACTGCATGTTGGAAAGAAATGTTCCTTCTCTGAGGCACTGGGGATTTCGGATTGAAGTGTTACCGTGGCACAGGTCAGGAAGAAGGGATATTTGATTCAGGAATCTTAGCTCAGAGTCCAGAACATGTTGGCAAGACTTACTTCTGGGTATACAGATGGGCCAGTGGTTAATGGCTAAAAACCAAAGCGAGCTGTGTTATAAATAGCCGATATTTCTCACAGAGCATGACTATGCTTCTTTGCAATGACTAGTTTTGATGTATGCTGAAGTTACTGAGATGGGTTTGCCATCTGATAACAAGTTGGGGCAGAATTTATAAGCTTCAGGGAGGTCCAGTAAGTTTTATTTGTCCTGTTTTTTTCTGGCAACTTGCTTGTGTGTTACAACTCTTGCTCAAATTCATCAGCCTCCCAAGTGTAGAAATGCAACACTGAGATTTTATACAGTCAATTAACCCTTAACAAGACATGACTACGAGCATTTAAGCAAAACCCTTAAGAGCAGCAGTTGCCAAAGTTTCCTATGTGTGAAGCCCCTTTTGGTGCCATGGTATAGTTTTCCTGTGCAATTCCAGGACCATGAGCATTTCCAGTTCTGGGCCTGGAACGTCTTGAATGCTTTGGAAACCCCTGTTCCTGCCTTGAGGGCTCCTGACAGAGCAAATGTTCTTCTTGCTTAGTCTCCTGAGTCACAACGTCTGCACTTCCATGGTACTCTGTGTTTCTTTTTCCTCTGTAATCACTGTTAGAAATGAGGAATCATTAGCAGTGCTATGCAAGCAGGATGGAGGCTTTCATGGCTCCTCTGTGTATTATTACATTTTTAATTTTCAAGAACAAGATCCTTGGTTTCCTGTTTTCTTCTCTAATGTGTGAGACATGTGTGTGGATAAGTAGCTACTGAATGGATTTGGATCTGGGAACAGATCTTTGGCCTCAAGAACATGGAGGTTTCCACAGAAGGTCTCCCAGTGAGTTATGTGCCTTAATTTAAATGACTGTTCATTGAAAATTTATGTCACTTTCACCAACTTAGTGCAGCAAAGGTGATGTTGGACTCAGTGGTGCAAGCCGACTGTGAAGCCATTCTGCTATTTACAAATGTGTCCCGCAAACACAGTGGCATTTTACTGCTTTTAAAAAATTGCCTGCTTTTGGCTGTGCTGTGGAAAAATGATGCCTACTGGAGTGTTTCTGCCTCTGACTATCTTCTGTGATGTGACCCGACGTGAACTCATTTATGTAATGCTTCCTAGCAGCAGTGCTGCTGCTAGAGACGTGGCTGCTCCTGTGACCAGAGGTAGCTCCACCTCCCAATTTAAAGGGCTTTCCAGCTATTCAGTTCAACAAATGCCATGCCTGGAAGGAGGGGGTTTCTTCACAATCATCACAATCATCCAGCCTGGCCTGGGGTGTCTCCCAGGGATGGGGCATCTACCACCTCTCTGGGCAAATACTCCCCCTTTTCTCATGTTACAATTCCTTCCCTCATGCAGGTAAGGGGTACTCATTGAGTATTGCAGTGAAGGGACTACTGGTTGATATGTGTGATTTTTTACTGCTGTGTCAAATGCAGAACAACCATGTGGTTTGGGAAGATTTGCATGTCTTAGCTCAGGGGTGGATTTCCAGTTGACTTCACAAGAACATTGCTATGGCAGTCTAAGGCTCTGCAGCCAACACTTTATGGCTGTGGCATCAGCAGCTTTTAAGGAGTCAGTCCCAATGTAATATAGTGAACAATATTGTTTAGTTTCAGGGCAAGAATCTTCATCATCGTCTCTGATATTTGTAGAAATCATGATTTCTTGACCGTAGCACAAATCTTATGAATGCAAGGGTAGACACTTCCAGGTGTGCTTCCAGGCCTGAATCAGAGCTAGAAATCCTTACCATACTTCATTCAAGAGCAATGGAAAGAGGACCTGGATACATCTTTATTTCTTTGAGCTCCCTCCATATTTCAAGAGCAGAGGCTTTGTAGCATGAAAGTATAATTTAAGGTTGTTCCTATGCTGATTGCAAGCACTCAATTCTTTGCATTTTAAGAATTAAGTGCTCTAGGGGTGGAAGTGGTGTGTCTCAGCTGAAGATTATCTTGAGATAGTCTGCTAATCATCACTTGTCTATAGGCAGACATCTGGCAGGAATCATGTGGCAAGAACCATATCTGGAAGTCTTATCTATCCCCCTGAGATGAGTTAGACTGCTCCAGTGGAGTGTGTTACTTGGGACAGTAATTCCAACTCATTTCCACGACACAGATTCATGGATCCATTCACAGCAGACCTCAGACTGCACCTCTGGACAGCAGGTATTCTGCTTTCTTTTTCTCAGATGCTAGAGCTTCCTCTTCTCCACTCTTTCAGTTTCTACATGGGTAAAATTACACATCTCATCTTAGAATTTATGTTATCATGTACTTGTCTTCTGTTCTTGCTCATGATGGTTTAGAAAGCCTGGAGGAAAATACTGTAATTTAATGTCCATTCATGTGTGTTTTCAGTACTTCCCTTTAAACACAGCTAGATATAGAAACCTTGGCAAGAACAGAAATAACAGAAATACCATCCCCACTATTCCATGGAGTACCAAGCAGTCATTACAGGGATAAATGATCCTTATTTTCTATAGGAAAAGACTGTCCCTTTGACTCCTTAATGCATCTGTCTCCCTGTTAGCTGTTGCAACCTGGAATTGGAAGTGTTTGGGTAGGTGGTGCTGGAGAGACCTCAGCTATAGTCCCAGAAAAGGGAGCTCTGAGGACATGAGGAAAAGGTTCTTCACCCAGAGGGTGCTGGACACTGGAACATGCTCCCCAGGGAGGTGTCACAGCCCCAAGCCTGACAGTGTTCAAGAAGAGACTGGACAACGTCCTCAGACACACGGTGTGAACTGTGGGGTTGTCCTGTGCAGGGACAGGAGTTGGACTCCATGATCCTTGTGGGTCCTTCCAACTCAGGACATTCTATGATTCTACCAAGTGCTGTCCTGCAACATGAAGCAGCATTGACTGGTAGGGTACCAGCTTGGAGATCTCCCCATGTTGTGGCAAAACTGGTTAAAACCTACGTGATGAAGCACACAAATTTGTATTACAGTTGAAAGCATCCTCAAAGGCATCCATGGCATGTCTGTCCTTTCTCTCCTAGGTTTTTTGTATGGCTCTGTCTTTCAGTGCTCAAAGGAAATTTTGCCGTATTGGCAAACTGCCGTGTTAATAACCTTCAGTTTTGAACTTGCAGTGTACAAGCATGGATTTGGTTTGCTTTGGATGACCAGGGCTGTCTTCTGCAGCATAAAAAACATGAGTAGAAAGCAGAGAATGGAACTGATTCATCAGTAATAGCACCTTAAATGCATTTATTTACTTCTGAAGTGCTCTGGGAAATGCTTTCCTTGAAAACCGCAAACTGTGATACATGTAGATTGATAGCTGGGTGGTTTTGCTGAATATAGAAACCAACAGCTCTGTGTATAGACTAACTGAAGGTGTAGAGACCTTACTGGCACCTCTGTGACGTAGGATCATTTAAGTGGGATAAGGATATACCAGAAAACATCCTGGAATCTCAAAGCAGAATTTGACAAAGCTTGAAAGGCTGAAAACATCAGTGTTTTGCCTGGATTCTCCTTTTCTGCTTCTAGAACCTACTTCCTCCAAAAGAGGTTAAAAGAAGAAAGCTACTTTTAAGTTCCTCTTTGTAAATGAAATCATAATTGATGGAGAAATAAAGAAACTGATGTAATGTAAACCTCTTGGAGTAACTGGAGAAGGTGTTACAGAGGCTTCCCAGCAGTTATACATCGAGAAACATTCTTAATCTCCTAGATAATGTGGAAGAGGAATGACATTTATTAGCTACAAGTCCTCACAAGCTGAGGATGCAGTTTATAAAACTGTATTTGGCTCCTCCTCCTTTTCCTCCTTTATTGTAGTCCTTCAACATGGATCATTTTACATCCAAACTCACCTTCATCTGTTATCATATGTCAGTGAGTTATTGACATCACAAACTCCTGATTAATAAGGCTGGAAGAACATCCATCAGCAGAACTGAGAGTGTCCGATCATTTCCTCTCAGTCTTTCATTAGCTGTGGCTTTCCTTTTAGGAGTCTTATCTTTGTCTTTCTATTTCTAGACTAAAGCATATGATGTTTAAAAATAATTTCCTACAATTAATCTTTTGTTTCTCTGGGCTTTTAAAAACTTTGGTCAAGATGGAATATGAGCTCTGTATTGTCAGCTGAAATAATTAGAAAACAACTCCAGCTGTCCATGTGCACTCTTAATGAATGAGCAGGGAAGTCAGAATTAATTGATGGCTTAATTCAGCTTCCTTCATCCAAGATGGAGAATACAAAGCTCTACAGCTAATCCTATGATCATATAAAATGGTTATTGGGTAGGTAGGAATTACACTAATGGTGGCTTTTCTAAAAAAAAAAATATATATATATATGTGTGTATATATATGTATATATTCCTTTTTCTTTACATTGCTTGGGTTTTAAATGACATGAGCTGTGGTGAAATGCACCTCTGGTATTTTCAGATTGCTACACCAAGTAAAGTGGGAAAGGTTTTGCTTTAGAGCTTCCATACCTAGTTCTCATTTTAATGAGATGCTCCTAGGTTAAAAATACCTTTTAAAAGTGATTTCCCACGTCTTTTCTACATTAGCGACAGACTGGAGAAGAAAATGTGGAGTACGCCTGAAAGTGATAAGTTGAGGTTAGAGGTCTAGCCAAAGTCAAGTGCTAGGGAGTTTCAGCTGTAGAGAGCTGATGCTTTGAATTATAATCAAGTGATTAATGTTTCTAACATAAGTGGGTTTGGGACTTACAAGGACTTGCAGCAACAGCTTGGATAAGTACGGTGAAACCTTCTTTTACAGATATTTTATTTGCAGCACGTTCATTAGGTCGAACAGAATGGACAACATGTGCTTATGTGGTTAATGATAAATCCATCTGAGGACTAAACTAGTCTGCTGAGTTATGAGAAAGCCATTTGTAGGTCAGATTTTTCTGGAGAGGGATGGGCTTGAGAGAAACAATTCTTATTTGGGAGGGGGAGGTGGGGAAAGGGCAGTGGGGGTGCAGGGAGAGGGGAGAAGCTGAAGCCAACTTTTCTCCTGCTGTAAAATACGTAGGATGTAAATGTTACATATCTTGATTCTTTTTTAAAGGTCACTTGCTTGTGAATTCCATGTAGCTGGCTTCATAAATACCAAAAATAACATGGAAAGTACCAGGTATGTCTGAAAGGTATATTAATATTTTTAATAAAATAGCAGGTAATTTAATGTTAAAGTGTGAAAACTGCAGTGATCTCTATGAAACTGCAAAAGCCAGAAATGGCTTTATCTATATTAGACATTATAGTTTTGCTTCTTGGATTCAGACATTCTAACATGAAGTAAAAGGTATTGAACAAAAAAATCATATGTTCCTTCTGTTTGAATTCACCAGACTTTAATCCTGCTGCTGTGAGGGGATTAAGATAGTCTTTCAAATAGAACTAATCTCCCCTGAATGATAAAACAAGGTGAGAATACAGCTAATAAAAACAGTGTTTTGGCACATTGTTAGTGTTGTGGTTTTAGTTATAGATCTGCTAATAGGATAAAAAAGATTGGTTCCCCTCCTCTAGCCCTACCCAGGGCAGTGCAGGTCATCCATCCACAGATCCAACCGGTTTCCACCACGAACCGTGATGCCATTGTGTTTCAAATGGAACTCTGGCTGGTTCTAATTTTGAAAAAAAACCCCAATCAAGTAAAACAAAGCCCTTATTGATTCACTTTATATAGCACCCAAATGTAAAAGTGTTTAGTTCTCTCCAAAATCTCATTACTTGCTTTTCTGGATAGGGCAGCCAGAACTCATGGACCTAAATAACTGACAGGTGAGTGACTACCAGAAAGGAATTGCAAGTTGCACATCCTCACAAATGAACAGGAAAAGCCTGTATTTTTGAGACACACCTTTTCACTGCTGCTATTTTGCTATTTTTAGGTAAAAATGAAAATGTGATGTTCATTGTCAAGGAAGCCCATTGCAAAATCACTGCTCTCAAAAGTGTTGCCTGAAACTTTTCCAGGTGTTGCTGCAGGTGCTATTTGGAGTGAGCTTAGTTTATCACAAGTTTGAAAGCTGACTGATTATACTAAGTAAGTATTTTTAGGCAGAGAAAATGGCACCTAGCAAAGAGGTATTTAATTATATACATAAATGTACAACAAAACCACATACAGGAAGCTACCGCAGATTAATTCACTTTGAAAACTCATTTATTACTCTCAGGATAATGAACTAATGAAAGACATGGTGGCTTCTCCCCTCTCTTGCCACCTTGCAATCCAGAGTGAATGCCCTGCTGAGAAGATACACTTTAGTGCCACACGGCTCCAGCGGCAACTGCATGAAACCTAATGGCCTAATCAGAGTCTACCTCATTCAGAGGCTACACAAATACTTGTTTCTGACATCAAAAGGCATGATGACACTATTATCATATTTATTTTATAGATATTAAATAATTTGTGTTCTGTTATGCCAGGAAAACATATATCTTGCATTTTGCCCCCACATTACACACTGAAAAATTAGGTGTAGAGATTTGAAGAATTAGTTAGGCTCCCTCCACAGTCTCTGGAGCAGGAGGGGCAGCTTTGGAGGTGATTCTCACTTGTCTTAAACTATGTTTGGATAAGATGAATAATTGTCTACAAGTATTAATCTCTCTCAGCTACAGAGAGACAGCACAGGTATTGAGTGCAGACCTGCCTTTGAAATGGCTAAGTTGAGTAGAGATACACAGCACTCCACTGATTTAAGGAGCTGCACTTGTGCTTTGAACTGCAAGGGCAAAGCTCTAGGGGTAGATCTGGTCTTGCCTTGGACAGCTTATGGACAAAAATCAGTGTACAAAGTGCAAGAAATAAGGATGTTAAAGCTGCATAGAAAATGCTGAGACTCACAGGGCAAACCTGCATTTATCCAAGTCGTTGGGATGCAGGAAAAAATCCTGCTGGGCTTTCAGATAACTTGTCATTCTGAGACTAGCTATATTTTACTTAATTGTTTTAGTTAATTGTTTTAGTTAATTAAATAGCACCAGGGTACTGCCACTGGAAAACTTTTATCTGTGGTGTTAAATTTGATCCTGGTCCCTGTTTGTCCCAGTCTAGAGGCAGCTCTCTGACATGGCTCGAACATTGGCCAGAGCTTGTTCTCAACATGCAATCTGGTAGGGCTGTTCTCTTTCAGAGGTTAAAGGCATTTAGCCTTCAATGTGCCCGTGGCTGGACTGTGTCTGCTGGCCCCAAGGCCAAAGACCAGCCCTGACCCTGTTTAGTTCATGACAAGGTGCACCAACAGTCTCTTGCAGTCTCTTCATCTTCCATTTTTATTATTTTAACTTGTCAGGATCAGAACCATAGGAAAACCGGTATAGTACACTGGGCTTGATATGGCACTATCCTTTGAAATAGTATGGGGCTGTCTAATTCCCTTTCGCTGTTCTCTCTAATCTATAAAGACCGCGCAAATCTGATTTTGGCCTGGATACCCTGATCTGCGTCATGGGTTGTCCCATTCAGCAACTTCAATAGGCCACGCTGGAGCATGTCAGGGTTTGGAGCTGATAGTAGTTTTTTGAGCTGGTTCAACAAACAGATCTGCAAGGCTTCTTCTTGACAGTATACCAGCTCTGATCTGAGACACAGCCTTAGACATCTGTTTTAAGGGCTTAACTACTCTGAGCTTATTTGAACTCAGTACAAGGCTCTGTTTATATTTCTGTGATTAATTGAAAATAACCTCTTGTTAAAGGAGTGTCAACCGATACCTTAAGATTGTGCTCAAGTCATTCACAGGAGCGAAAAAAATACACCAAAGGTTAGGCAGGTCAAAACCCTTGTTTGGATCAAAGCATATGTTGAACACTGTATAAATGCCAAATCTTAAAGTGTTTTGTATTTAAGGTCGAAGTTTGGAGTAAAATGATACTATAACAATAAATCCCTAATTCAGCTTGTTAACATGCTACCATATTCACAAAGATGTTTCTGATGGAGTGACTGGATAATGGTCTAATGTCTTAAAAATTTACAGCATAGGTGAGATCATTATTGTAATACCACATCCACTTCTGGTAGGCACATTTCAAGGAGGACTTTAATGCAGTGGAAGTGGATCTCACCACAATTTGTGGTCTGTCTGTAAAATCTGCCTTACTGTGAGAGACTAAAAAAGCTCAGTAGTGTTATTTATCCAGGACAAGGTTACAAGATAACTTGTCTGTGGTTTTGTAAGGTTGAGCCTACATGGTGAGGGAACAGCAGGCTCCAGTTTCCACTTGGAGCTGGATGGCCTGGGTGCTTTCTGCCAAAATACAGGGGGAACTGCAGCTATTCCTGGGATTGAAATAATCCTGTTGTGCTGAGGGTAAACTGAGGCTGGACTGTGCCTTGGTCAGCTGCAGCCTTCCCTGTCCATGCCTGATCAGTTGCTTGCTGGCACAGATTGATGAGTGGTGACCAGGCTTGAGGGTGGAAAGTGAGGCCAGACAAATACAGATTAAAAAGGCAGCCTTTCTTCTTGACAGCGTGGTAGCCACTGAAATAACTTATCTTGGGTAAATCATCCTTCATGGAAAATCTCTGATTCAGAGTGGGAAGTCTCCTTGAAAGATGTGCCATAATTTGTAGTGGTTCTAGTGCTGGTTTGGGACAATGCTCTGTGGCTTCAGCTATGCGGCAGAACAAGTGATTGAAATGATCAAACACATGATCTCACCTACCCTTAAGATATTCCCATTTCAAGTTTTAATTTTAATAGGAATATTATATTCCTATTAAGCTGATCAGTGAGTAGAGAAGTCACAGTGAGGCCATCTTCGACCTGACCATGCTCAATTTGAAGGAAAAACATCTCCCATCACTTTCATATTTGTGGCTAGAATGACCACGTCAGTATTTTCTTTCCAGGAATCTGAGTTTAGGCCTGGGTTCCAACTCTCCTCATAGCTTACTGAATCTGTTAGGACACCTTTGAGCAGGATGAGGGGTGATTCACCTATTTCCAAGTGGAAAGTTTCCATCTGATGTGCTCCTCCATCTATAGTGAGCCGGCTGTGGCTGCCGTCCATCCCATCCACCCTCCAGTGGTGGTGTGTGTCCCAAATCTGGAAGACAAAATGATTCCTTGGAAAGTCCGACGGGCTCCTACCATAGGCTTTGTGGCACTGCCTATTGCAAAGGTGAGTGGGATTTGCAGAGCCCCTGAAGTCAAGCTGGGTCTAGGCTGCCTGCAAGGCCACATGTATACCAGGTATTAGGTCTAAAGGATGCTCTAAAACCTGTCACCCAGTTCAGTGGACGATGTCCCCCGTTACCAAGCATGTACAGAGGCATTCAGAAGATTTGTCTTGCTGGAAGATATCCATCCAGCTTTGTTCAATTAAAGCAGGATCTTGTACCCAACAAGGCAAAGTTTTGACCACAAGCCCAGTGTGATTTTCTGCTTCTGTGGTTTATGCTATTGTCACGCCTCCCCCATTCTTGGGCTACCGCTTGCCTTGTCCCCGAGGTGTGTAAAGACATTTGCTCCTTTCTGGGTTGGGGACAGGACCCTGGCAGCCCTGGCCTGTCTCCTGCACTGTCCCCACGTGTTGGGGGATGCAGGCAGTGCTGCATTTCGGAGCGGCTGCCTGCAACCCCATGCAGAATTAGCCCGGCTCTCGCAGGCAGCAGCTGACCCGCGGGGTGAAAGGGGGATGTTGCTGCCTGCCTGCTGCCCTCAGGCACAAGCTGGTGCATTTGAAGAGTTTAGAAAAGCCAGAAAGCTGCTGAAAACTGCATTCTGCTCTTGGTGTCTAACATCATCACACTGCCACTGCTCAAAGAAATAAACTCTGATGGTGATGGGAATCACCTCCCCCCAACACCACCTCCTTCTTTCTTTGCTTTAATAAAACTTGTCACAGTGCTGATTTTTATTTATTTTTTTTCCAGTCAGCAGATTTTTAGGCTGGCTAATGAGGGGGAAAAAATTCTCTTCTCGCCTCTTCCCCCCCCTCCCAACCAAATTGCCTCCCTTTTCTTTCATGTCAGGGGCCAAGTTTGGATTGGAGCCTGGTGAAGTTTCTGTGTCATTTCCTGTTGCTGCCCTCCTCGACACTCGCTCCCGCGCTCGCTCTGCTTCTCTCCTCTTCTTTCCTCTCCTCTCCTCCCGCAGACGCACAAGGCGTCCGCCCTCCCGACCCAGCGGCTTTTTGGGGAGGACGTGAGAGGGCAGGGGCATACCTCCCGCTCTCTCCTGTCACTTCGCATTCCTGCTCTCGCCATCCCCACCGGGCTCAGCTCCAACCTCGCTGCCGGCAACGCTGGAGAACCCAACGGTAAAAACAACTTTATTCTCTGTGAGCAGCTCGGCTGCGCTTCCCAGGCTGCCGCGAAAAGCCTCCTTCTCTCTTGCAAACTTCTCTGATGATGGCTGTGGTCCCGTCCGTGCAGGTGGTGGGGAGTGAAGTGGCTGCGGGATGCTAGTGCTGCCTTTTTGGGTGGTGGGTGGGCAAGGGGCTGCGGTGGGGTCCTGTGGCTTACGGGGGGGACGGGGAAGGGAGCTCAAGCATGCTCGCTTCATAGGACAGGACAGCATCTGCCAGGGCTGGCATTGATGCTGTTTTGCAAATGCTGGTGGCTTGATATGACTGATGGTTAAATAAAAAAGCTATTTAAGGGAGGGAGAAACCAGCATGGGGCTGTACAGAAGCTGGGAAGGCAGTGAACGGAGGTGAGGGAAAAGCAGAGAGTGCTCAGCGTTTTCACTTACGTGTTTGTCTTTCAGCTTCAGTCTAGTGTTTACAGGATTTTCCCAAGGCTTGTGTGCTGTCGCGTTCAAGGGGTTTGTGGGTGTGTGCAGTCCCGGTGATTGCTTTTCTGAGTAGAAAGAACTGATTCTTGCGGGAGTCTGTATTACATTCACTTGGAGGAGTGGGCAAAAATCAGCTGGCATTTGCAAAAACCTGCCTGTAATGCCTTTCCTCTGACATTTCCTTATTTGCTCGATAAATGCACATATATTTATTTATTTGGTAGGAAAATGACACAAATGCTTGTGCTTTAAAGTGGAGTGACTGTGACTTCATGTACTATTTCTGTCATTCCTGACTCGTTCGGTCTTGACTGTTTCTTGGACAAACAAGGCGTAACAAGCTGACGGATAAATCCTGAAGCATGTGCCGGAGCCCGTTCCTGGAGCTTTCAGAGTTAAAAGGCTTTCTTGAACTCATTGACATGGGGCAGTAAATTTCAACGTGTCAGTAAGTGAGGGGAAAAAAAACCCCACACTTGCAGAGCGTTATACACCAGCAGATAGAGCCAGCGCTGCACAACCCCAGGGTCTTCACAGGCAGGATTAGTTCCTAACACCTCCAGCTACCCAGCAGCATTTAGAAAGGTCAATTATATGTAAGGTATTTACTGGCTAATTAGAAGAGGAGGGAGGGAGGAAAGCCTTGGAGGTGGCCCTGGGAAAAATGATCCTAAGGCTTTTTGTACAGCGTGTTTACCTGCAAGTCATTGCTTGATGCATGTTGCCCCATCAACTCCCCCTTGTTTTATGTTAGTTTTGCAGTAAAGTCCTCTCTGCTTCCCCATCTCCCATGGGAATGCAGTGGAAGAAGGTACAGGATGGGGAACATAGGAGGGGGGCTTTGGGCACATCCTGAGCACAGGAGTCCTTCACCCCAGCCTCTAGCCAAGGAATGACACCTCCCATGGCTGGGGAAAGTTCAAGCTCCCCAGCCAGCCCCTGGCATCGCTGGTCTTGCTGCCATTAGCAATGGGGGACCCGGGAGACCTTGTTGACAGCTTTGCCTGGAGCTGGTTTCTAGGTAAAAGCTCAAAGTTCATTTCACAGCTCCGATATGAAAGCCCCATTTTTTCAAAAATCAAGTTGAGTAGGAAATGCTTTTTTGGATCTTCTCATCTCCCAGACTCTTTCTGAGTACTGTGCTACTCAGTCCTGATTTTTCAAAAAGTTTTCTTCACTTTCAGCACTCTGCATAGCTAGCTTATACCTGTACTAGTGAGCTGGTCTTTATGGTCTGTGCTATCACACCAATCATAGAATCATAGAATGTCCTGAGTTGGAAGGGATCCACAAGGATTATGGAGTCAACTCCTGTCCCTGCACAGGACAACCCCACAGTTCACTCCATGTGTCTGAGGACATTGTCCAGTCTCTTCTTGAACACTGTCAGGCTTGGGGCCGTGACACCTCCCTGGGGAGCCTGTTCCAGTGCACCAGCACCCTCTGGGTGAAGAACCTTTTCCTCATGTCAAAATTAAACCTGCCCTGGCACATCTTCCTGCCATTCCCCCAGGAGGGAATGTATCGATGATACACATGGATTGAGCTGAGACAACATCTAGGTGTTACTGGAAGTTAGGATGGGCCAGGAGACTCCAGAAAGGCAGTTTGGATGTAGCCACCTTGTCTCAGAGTGTAAGAGAGTTGAATAATATGTAGGCATGAGTCTGTGCCAGTTGGCTTCAGGGCTGAAGAATAGGATCTGGCACAGTTTAGTTTACTAGCAGAGATGTAGCCAAGAGGCTAATGAGCTCATGTAAGAGAAAGAGGAGAGAAGCTGTAGCAGGACTCACTCTCAGCATCTCTAAGGAGCTGAAGAAACAGTATTTACCTGGAATTGTGCTCTGAATTTCTTCATATGAAAGGAAATAGAGTGACAGACTGACATTTTTGCAGGGGTCCAACAGGCAACTCGGTTCTCAGGTGAACTGAATCATTGCTTGTGCAAGGTGACTGAGGGCAATAACAGGCCTTCAGGTGCTGCTTTTGGATGCTTGAAGGACGGATATGACCTGAAATCCTTTAGAAATCTGTCCTTGCATATAGATATTGAGAGATGATGGTCTGTCTCAAATGCAGTTTGGGGTAGTTTGTTTCTAAACTATCAAAAACTTGACATATGGGTGCTCTAGTGGGAGATGAACATAATTTCATCCTTAATTGTTTCAGAACTAAATCTGAAGCCACTTCATTTTAAGCTGACATCGCTCCACTGTGTTTAGTGATGTTGTTCCTGATTTACAACAGTTGAGGGGAGATAAGACTCAGGACCTTCATATCTGTTTTTTTCTGCAACTTGCAAAAGAGAAAACAAGACGAGACAAACCCATTCAGGGTGAGATTGTCATAAGAACTGAAGGGTCTTGAGTACGACCAAGACCTTTTTAGCTTTTTGCCAAAAAATTCTTGCTTCCCCTAAATATCAGCTTTTTGTTCAGTTAATGTTCAGTTCCTATGTAAAAGCAAATGCTGAAGACCAGGGTCCCCATTCCATCTCTCTTCTTGTGCAAGCATGTTCTCCACACCATACTTTCAGTGCTCATGTAGCCTTGACAGATGAGTCAAGGGATGGAGATTCCAGTTCTGCTGCTTACCTTGAGAAAGCGCTCTGGAGCCCAACACACTTTAGTGTCTGGAAATATTTCCTGTTGCACAACATAAATTGTCTGTTTCAGTTTAATCCTGTTGTCTTAAATTACCTCACCAAAGTACTACCTTGAGAAAAGCCTCTCTTTGCAGTGGGAAAACGAGTATTGTAAGGGGCCACAGGGTGTGAAGAATTTCTGCAAGAAGGTGGAGTGAGCATGTACTTCCCTTCCCCCTTTCTCCGTCTTGCACAAGGGCAAGGCGAACAAGCCTTGCTTTGTAACAGCTCAGAGGGGTGGGTCTGTGCTACTTCTAGCACCTCAGCCAGACCCTTTGCTGCTCATGGTGGCCACTGAGATGTCCAGGAGAGATCTTCCATCACCAGTGGCTTCTCATGGCTCTAGTGGTCCTTTTCTCTGAGTAGCTGTTCCGTGCTTCAGTGCTTGAGCTTGGTGTGGTGCTCCCTGTCCTGCCTGAGGTTGCTCCAAGGATGCTCTACTGCTGCCCAGTGGCCTGTTGCGTGCCATCTGCTTCAGCTTCTGCCAGGGTTCACCAGGGGAATAGGAGCACATTTGGGGTAGCCCTGGCCCACTAATGCTTGTGGGTGCTTCCTAGCTCAGCCCCGTCTGTCTCCCCAGGCTGAATCAGACATGCTCTGTTCATCTGCTTTGCTCTCATGTAGCTCTAGCTCCAGTTCTTGTGATATTTAAGTGCTGATGCACAAATTAAGGTAACATTTGTATGCTCTAGTGAGTCTTCAGCTTGTCTGCACAAATCTCTTGTTTTCCTTCTAAGACAGCGCCACTACCTGAGGACAGTCCTTGCCTCCTAGCTCTGGGGGAGATGTTGATCTCTTCTCTGTTTATGGGACATTGCCATAGCAATGAGGATGTGTAGTGGAGATGGTCAGCCAAAAAGGTGCATGCCTCCTTCCCTCTCCAAACAGTGTCCTGTTTGCTTTTTGGCTATTTTTAAACATATTTGCTGCTGGAGACTGAAGATCGCTATCAGTCTGAGCCTTGCCACCATGCAACTCACAGCTGTTTAAAATGGATTAGTGCTGAGGCTGGAAGGACAGTTTTTGTTCTTCTGACCACTGTCTCAGGGCTGCCTGACATGTTGGTGACTGTGGCAGAGTCACTTGCTTCCCAGTGAGTTGGTGAAGGGCAACGAAAGGCTGGAAGCCAGAAGCTTTTCCCCATTTCTCCTGACCTGTTCTGGAGTTGAACTGATGAGAAGGAGGCGAGAGGCCTCTGTATCCCATCAGCAATCCCCTCAGTCATCGTCTCCCTCCCTGGAAGTGTTATTTTTGGTTAACTCATACACGTCTGGGCCTCCTTTGTCTATCCTGTGGGAGGAAGCTCAAGGCTGGAATTTTGTAATAAAAGCCAGATTTTTCTCTGGAGGCAGAGTGGAGGACACTCCTGTTACTTCTTCAGTTCTTGTTAGTTCTTGATCAGCTTAATAATGGTAACTGTGAAACATTTTCTTTCCCCACTGAGAAGAAACTTGGCTTCTGAGGAAGGTTGGTTGGGGTGTTCACCCTGAGATAACTGATTTCTGCAGAGCCACCGGTGGGGATCCCAGCTCAAGCTGCTTGGACTTCATCTTCCTGATGCAAGTTCCCAGTAGTGTACTGGGGACGGGTCTCTCTGAGTGCACCCCAGGATATTTGCAGCATTGCAGAACTGCGCTATTGCTAAAATCGGGTTGTTTTCTTACCCCAAGGAGCACAGAGCAGCCTATTCCCTTCCACACTGGCAGCAGCTGGCTCTCACAGGAGCAAGCACATTTTTGTACCTGCAGTTTGGAGAGTGTTCTCAGAGGTTTTCTGTGGTTATGGATCTAGCCCCCTGATTTCCCCTATGACCACAATATTTCAGCATTCTTGTCCTCCACTGACCATTGGCAACAGAAACCCCACCACTCCTTGCTGTCTCCTCTTTGGCCATCTCACTTTGAAGTGGGAGCTCTTTCTACAGGCACTGGTGCAGTGGAAAGCTGAAAATATCTGAAATGGCCATAATTTAAATATGAAAGTACTCCCTTAACTTAAATGTACACAGAGAGCTTGCTAATAAAATCTGTTTTTGATTCTTGGTCATCGGTCACTGTACCAAGGATGGAGGAAACAACAGCTGAAGCCCATATCTCACCCTCGGTGGTACCTGACACACTACCTGTGAGATCATCTGCTGGAGTTTCCCAATATACTTAATTTAACTAGTTTAATAATATATATCCTGTACTCCTTTTATCTTACTATTCATTGTGATTCCCCTATGACATAGTCTAAAATTATGCAAATTATACTTGGTTTCCTTTTTTTTTTTTTTTTTTCTTCTTTATAAATGCATACATGAACTGTAGAGTCTTTAGAGATTTATTTTTCTTTAATGAAATCAGTCTCCTTTTCCTGGCTAGTGTAGTGCATGAATGTTACATTTAAATATCTGCTTTCAAGTTCAGTCCTTTCCCTCAGACATATTACTTTACACTACATTTGGCTGTGTTAAACTGCAGTGCTGATTTACTACATCAGTGACCACGAAAGACTCAGATTCCTCTGACTCCTGTTTTGATGCTTCTCTCTATTTACTATCTACCATGCTCTGGTTTTTGGAATAGCTGGCAGATTGTAAACTTAAATTTCTTATTTCTTTTCCTCTACTTTATACAATGGATGCAATCAGATTAATATATTTAGTAGACTTGGAACTGATTATGGAGCAAGTACAAAAGATCTCCTGAGAGCAGTGATGGCATCAATGTCAAAGAAGTGTGTAGTACCAGGTGTGCAGAGGAACGAAGAGGTAAATATCTGCCCAAAGCTTCCTCATCCCTATTCCACAAGCAGGAGCTGGAAGCAGGGAGTGACCAGCTGCTGTTGACAGACCTCCTGGTTTCCTTTTTCTTTTCTTGAAGAGGTCTGTAAGTGTTTTCTCTGTTGGAATTCAGGAGTGAGAAGGATGCTGTTCAGCCAGCTCACGAGGCTTGAAGAGCACTGAGCATGAAGGAGGCTTCCTTGTCTCCTCTTAAGTTGTTTGTCCCAAAGACTGTCAGCTTTCTTCTCTGCACAAAATCTGCAGCTGTTGGCATGTATGGAAGCTTTAGGTATAAGATTTAGTCAGCCAGAGTCTAAATAATTTTCAATATTGAGCCTTATTGTTTAAAAAGCAAATTCCAAATTGGGAATTCCCTCCTTTTTGTTTGCGTACTTGAAAAAACCCCTGGTTAGACAAGCCTGCCAGGCATGCTGACTCTTCCTGACCAACTGCTTTAAAACAGGGGATGTACATAGTGACAGCAACAGTGGCTGCAGAAACCGTCCCTAGAGACGAAATAGTTCACCACAGGCACCATGGGAGTAGTGAAGTCCACCTTCATAGTGAAAGGTCTGGAGCACAAGTCTTCTGAGGAGCAGCTGAGGGACCTGGGGCTGTTCAGCCTGGAGAAAAGAGGCTGAGGGGAGACCTTATCACTGTCTACAACTACCTGGAAGGAGGTTGTAGCATGGAGGGTGTTGGTCTGTTCTCCCAAGTAGCAAGTGATAGGACAAGACGAAATGGCCCCAAGTTGCACCAGGGGAGGTTTAGATTGGATATTAGGAAAAATTTCTTCATGGAAAGGGTTGTCGGCATTGGAACAGGCTGCCCAGGGAAGTGGTGGAGTCACCATCCCTGGAGATGTTTAAAAGATGTGTAGATGATGTTCTTGGAGACATGGCTTAGTTAGCTATAACAGTTGGACTTGATGATCTAGAGGGTCTTTTCCAGCCAAAATGATTCTACAATTCCTGTATGGGTCTGCATCACCTCTCCTTCAGGTGGATGCTGAGTCAGGCAGTGTACATCTCATGCACCTCTAGTCAGAACCTCCAGCTGATATTTAGGAGAGGCTTTTCTGCTGTGTCAGCCAGCTTCTGAGAGGACCAAGCCAGGAGGCAGGTTCTTGTTCAAATATATCTACAGGCTTGGTGTTTCCAGCTGGCTGGCCCTCAGCAGTTCCTCACTTGGCACGTGGGAACACCTAATTGCCCTGAACAGACACTGTGTCTCCCTGGACCATACATGTGTGCTTACAGGTTCTGAGTCACTCCTCAGAAATTCAGTGCTGTCCTTTGGGCTGTGCTGAATGCCTGAACACTTAAGATAGGTGCCCTGGGTCACCCTGGTGGGCAGGATGTCCACAGCTTCGTTATTGTGACACCAGGGTGAGGCTTTTATTAACATGGCCTGCAGGCAACTTTCCATAGCTCAGTTTTTGCAGGTGCAAAGGACAGGCTACAATCCAGAGGAGTGTTGTTGGCCTTGATTGATGTTTGCAAAGCAGTATGCAAGGTAGTGCCTGTAGAAATTACGCACATTAGAAAGGGGATCACATGGCTATCACGCCATGCAATCTGACTTTGTTTTCTGACAACACTAAACACTCCTTGATTCTGGCCAGACCTTGCCTGTTCTATAATTTTCTAGAGTTGTCTCTGTAAGACAGGAGCTTGTTTGCAAAAAAAAGAAAAGAGAAAAGTATCCTTCCAGGGCCCTAGTTTGCTCTCTGCACAGCTTTAACTGTGCAGGTCGCTGCCAAGCATCACACAGCAGAGCAGAGCAAGGCAGAGAAGTGCTTGTGAATCACCGTGGAACAACATCAGACGAGCCAAGAGGACCCATGTGATTTTAGGCAGGGCTCAAGAATTCCATTCCTTTAGCTTCAACCCAGGGGGCAAATTTGTTCATTTCCCTGGCATTGCAACAACGTTAAAGACTTTGCACCCATTTGCCCTGAACCGGTTGGGTTTCTGCTCTGAAACGCTTGCTGTTCCTATTGTGTGTCATAATAGCAGTTAAAGGAAAGGTGGAGGTTCACTGGGATCAATTCTCATGTTCACTAAGCTGCTTTTACCCCCTCCTCAGTATATAAAATATCCTTAGACCAAATGTAAATTATGCAGTCAAAGTGGTCTGTGTAGATTACAGAATCAGAGAAATAGGTTCCAAACTCTGAAGTGAGTATATTTTGCAAAAATTTGTTGGGAGATGGATACGGAGCTGTGAGTTGTCCCCTATCTCTCTGAGACAGGAACAACTGCTGATGCCTGATGACCTCACTGGATGATGGAGGAAATTTTAGGATGGTTGAGGCACCTGTGTCTGAGGGTATCGGGTGCTTCAGTGTTCATCTTTCCCAAGCAATTGGTGCATGGGTGTTCCTGAGCCTTATCCTGAGCACCAGTTGGCTTGGACTGAAAGCATATGAGATAGCTGTGTAATAGCATAGATGGTCAAGTTTCAGCACCCATGCTTATGTTCTGAACTGTTGAATTCACCACTATAGAAATAGTGTAAAAGCTTTCTTGACCTTTGATTCTTTCTTCTCATGGTAGAAGTCATGTAGTTTGACTCCGCTCAGAAAAAAAGTAAAAGTGTTCAGCAAACGGCAAGAGACAGCCTGAGCTGGGGAGGAAGGAAGAAAAGTGTTTCCTTGGAAATACAGAAATTCAGGCAAAGATATGAAGAAAACCATGTGCGCGAGAGAAGCAGCCTTGAGAGGTGAACATAAAACTTCATAACTTGTCTTTCCATGCCTCCTCGACAGCCTAAAGTTGTATCACAATAGAAGATACCCTAAATTGTAGCCCTGTTGCAGTGGCTCTCTACGGTCTCTTGTCCCTGCAACCCTCAGGGCCACTATGGATCTAGAGGGGGAGACTAAGTGCAGCTGCAGGATCTAAGAACCCTGTGTTCTCCACCAGTCCAACATTCATGATGATAGGAAGTTCATCTTATTCAACTGCAAAATGGGAGTGCTACCTCAAAGCCACCTGCCAGAGGTTTCATTCCTTCTTGCTTGCAACGTGCTAGAAAAGTGAAACACTCTGTGACTGCTGTGTGCAGTTAATGAGGGAAGGTTGAAAATAATACCCATGACTTTCTGTTGTACATGTTCCTTGAGAAAAGGCACGCTATCCATGGTGAGACATCACAGCATGAATATTCTCAAAGCATATATACAAAAGTTTGAAACTGGAGGTTCTGTTGACCCTGGAAGAAACAGCAGATTACAAACTGGGGCTCAGAAAAAAAAAAATAAATTGCCAGTTTCATCAATATTTGCTCTTGCTTTAGTGCTGAATGGATGCAGCTCGCCTGTGTTGTGGGTTTTGTCCTGTTTATCTTCTGATTTTGCATACACTTTATATCTGGGCAATTATAGTTTCCAGAGATGGCCACAAGGTAGGCAGCTGAAGAGCCACATCATCTCTTCCATCCTCTCTTTCACCGAATTTCCGAGCTTGGGGTCTTGCTTTTGAGCAAAAAAATTGTGATGGGGACAGTAGGGACTAGACTACTACAGGGAAAATGTAAACTTCCATTAGGGTTTGAATTTTGGTGGACAGCAACCAACCTGATATTTCAATCTGCAACATCACTTCGAGCCATAGGGACATCTAGGTTACAAACTCATAGCATAGGACAACTTAACATAGAATCTCTAAGGATTTTAAGGAGATTGGTTCTACCTTCTTCTTTCCATTGAACCATATGACTTAGAGAAGTGTGAAGTAAACCTGCTCAGAAGTCCTCTGGAGGAGACAAGGGCTGCCTGTGGGGTGATTTCCCCCTTGTCCATGGCTGGGTAGTTGATAAAGCTGTTGTGCTGCCTTGGTGCAATATGTATTGACAAGTCTTTCTTATAAAGTTCAAAGGACAAAGAGAAGAAGACAGTGCTAAGGCAGGCTGCAGGGTTTTTTTTGGGGGGGAACATCTGTGATCCCTTGTTCCTTCTTCTAAGTATTTAATCCTTTGTACCACTATGCAGAGTCTGGTAGCGTAGGATGACACCACATTGTTATGTCTGACTCCAGTTCAGCTTTTTTGGCCCTTTCGTTCTGAATGTAGGCTTATTATGGCTGCTGTTTACCAGAAGGCATTGTAAAAAAAATCTGGCATGTGTTTATTTAAATAACATCTGATATATTCTGGAGAATAGGCAGCATGGAGTAGCTATAGTGCTGTTTCCAAAGAGTTTAAATGGCATCCTTGGCAAGAAAATAGAGAGGAAGGAAAGATTTCTTACATGTGCCTGTGTATTTCCCCTAGAATAGGATCAAAGTTAAGAAAAGAAACTGTGGTTTTGTTTCTCCACAGTTGCTGGAGTTCGCAAACTTCCCAGGATCTACATTTCAAGGCTTTCATCAACCAGACTTTGTACATTTACATTCGTTCAAAATAGTTTCCAGGCAGTGGGTGATTAGTGGTTAGAAATGACTTGCAGTTTGGTGATAATTTGATTAAGTGAAATCCTTAGGAAAATGAGCATTCCAGATCTCTCATGTTTCCCTACTTCACCTGTGGACCACAACTCCTTCCCCACCCAGTCTCACAGGGCCATCTTCTTTATCTCAGATGAATGCTAGTCAAGAAATACAAGAGAATGCCTCCAGCCAGAATGACCAGCAGGAAAAGACATTAACTCCAAAAAAGTACTTCTACATTTTTCCAGGAGAACTTAAAATGCAGTAATTATATCCCTCTCCCCAAGAACTCCATGTACTCTGGTTCTTTTGAATTAATTCATGCTAAGGACTGTGCTGGGCTACTAGCAGGGGGCTGAGTAGGTGCACTGCATAGTTATAGTATCTCCAGAGGTGCAAGAAGCACAGGGTTGATGGCATCTTGAGAAGACTCTCACCTCCTTGACATGCCAAGGAGGCCACCCCTCAGTAACATCGTGTGGAGCAGCACTCCTTCATCTGCGGGTCTGAGACAGTCTGAAAACAAATTAGGATGATCCGTACCTGTACACTTCCATGCTGGCCAGTGTGCCAGTGAAGAAAATGAGGAAAATTCAAAAGTCAGAGGTAAACATTCGAAGTTTAACCATTTTAAAAAATTATGTGTAAATTTAAATAATTTTCAGTGTTGTGCAAGCTGGGCGATGTTTTTTTTGTGTGTGTGTTGTTTTTTTTTTTTAATATAAAAAGGTGAAGTGGTGTAAGAGTATAGCTTGATCTGTCAGTCCTTAATAATAGAAGTACCATCTTGCGTCATGCTCCTTCATTCATAAATGGGGAGAGTGGAAGAGAGAGTTAAATAGTTAAGTAGGTACTTTTACACAAATCTTTGCTTTACTGATTTACTTCAGGACATTTTCGTTTGAAATATGGTTTTAAGAAAGGATGATGTCTTTCTGCTGTCCTGTAAGAGCTGCGGGTATACACCTGTCATAGGCACTGACTCATGCATTTCCAGTTGGTGTGAAGGGATTTACAAACGCCCGAACTTACGAAGACTCATGGATTTACAAAGAGTTGCTTGAAGTGGTTTTGCAGATCTCCTTTTGATAATGACACATCCTTTGTGTATCCAAACCATAGGCTTAATACCAATGCAGCGGTGCCTGGGGTGGCAGAAGGAGAGAAACAGTCTCACCTCCTCTGTGTTCTGGACACTTTTCCAGCACTGGTCAAGCCAGCATGGCCCTGCATACAGCAGCCATTGGTGGCCACCATAGAATCATTTTGTTTGGAAAAGACCCTCAAGATCATGGAGTCCAACTGTCAACCTGACTAAACTGTATCCCTAAGTGCCACCACTTCCCTGGGCAGCCTGTTCCAATGGCCAACAATCCTTTCCATGAAGAAATTTTTCCCAATATCCAATCTAAACCTCCCCTGGTGCAACTTGAGGCCATTTCCTCTGCTATCACTTGTTACTTGGGAGGAGAAACCAAACATCCCCTATGCTACAGCCTCCTTTCAGGTAGTTGTAGAGAGAGAGAAGGTCTCCTCTCAGCCTCCTTTTCTCCAGGCTGAACAGCCCCAGTTCCCTCAGCCGCTCCCCATCAGACTTGTGCTCCGTCTCACATCCTTCTGGCCACCATCTCACAAAATAGGCCAACCCACCTGGTGTCATAGGTACCTAAATAAAAGGCAAAAAAGGAACAGTGAGACCATTCAGTTAATCTTCCTCGATAATGGAAACCATAGACTTTCCCTGAATTAACTCCCATGGCAATTACAGCAGGCATCTCACCTTTGTTTTTCAAGTGGTTCCATCCTTGGCAGTGGTAATTCCATGAGTAGATTCTCTCTGGGAGTGCATCCAACTTCATTTACAGGATCCATGTATGAAGAACATGTGAGATCCTTCAGTAAGATTTAAAGTCTAAACCTATTTCAAACTTTATATAGAAAAAGAAAGATCTGGAAGTCCACAGTCAGTAATATAGTATGCATGAGACTCAGTTAATTCACCTTGAAAGAGGCCTTTAAGAGAACTTGCAAATGAATGCTGCGTTAGGTCTAGGACATGGGTGAGTGCACAAAAGCACCACCAAATAAACAGAAAACATTGTCGTAACGTAGCTAGGAGGTCATGGGATCTGCGTAGCTGGAAGCGTTGCTTAGCAGATCAGTTTGTGCTGTGGCCATTTTTTTTTTTCTCACAGATAGGCTAAAAATAAGTTAGATTAAGTATATCCAAGGAAAAAAAAATAGTTTTGCAAAGGCTTGAGCAAGCTGCCAATGTCAGCAAAAGGAGGCAGTAATGTAAGCAAACTTCAGAGGAGGAAAGCTGCAGAGCGTCCTGCTGGAGAGAGCAAAGGGACCGGCTCTGCACACTGGCTGGATGTGGGGTGAGGGGCTGGATGGGCGATTAGGTTGATTTGTGTCTTCTGTGTTTACCAAGGCAGATCCCAATGGAGAGGGAGGTTTTTCTTTCAGCTGATAAATATTCCTGCCTCTAATTTAAAATGTTTTTCCCCCCTTCTGTGGCCCTTTGAGTTAACCTCTGCCATGCCAAGTCATTCAGGTGGATAAGTAGGTGTTGAGGTCCCTACAGAAATTTAGAGGCCCCCGTCACTGCTGTTACTGTCTGTTCTACTTCTCTAGGGTTGGAGAAGCCTGGAGCTGTGATCTACATTTGGCTGTGATCTCACATCCATTTTTCCAGCAGATCCTCAGAAATGGACAATTAAGGCAAGGTGAGGAACTGGATCTTGTATCAGCAGAGCAAGCAGCAATGCCTCTGCTGTCTGTGCTGCAGGATGCTCCCCAGCGACCATGAAGCTGCAGTTAGGATGTACCATGGACCAAAAGCTGATGGTGTATGAGGGCTTTGCAGGGCTCAGACAAGCCATAGCTTCTCAGTGGCTCTGTCGTAACTGATTCTGAGCTTGGTCTCAGGTGGTAGTAGATCATCTATCTTCATTTAGTTGGCTGTAAAAGAAGCTTCCTGTTGATTTCTGCTCTTCCTTTTATTTTGGAGGGTCACTACATCTGGGTCAAGGTTAATGGTGTACTGGGGCTCCATACACTAAGTCTTCAAGGGTGGTGATGCATAGAAAAACCCTCTTATCCATCAATGAGAGGAGGAGACCAAGTCTATAATGGTGCTCCTCTGATTTGGGAGTACTTATTCCACTTTGGGGAGGTGTTAATGGTAAGATGCATGACCAGAGGGAACAAAAGGCAGAGGATATCATCCTCTACCAAGTAGCAGTTATTTGTTGGTCTCTGGAGTAGTTACTTTGGACAGGTTTTTAAATGCACTCAATTCCGACAGAAGTAATATTGGTGAAAGGGGGGCTGGGATCATGTAGGGAATATCGTGGGGATAAACATCTGCTTCTTTTTGGTTAACAACCATATTTGTTACATTAAAACAAATACCACTGTCTGACCCAGAGAGCTTGTGGAAGAGGGCCAGGAAACAAACTGTGTTGCTACTGATGAGATAACAGATCAAAAAAAAAAAAGAAAAAAAAGACTGCAGTGCTATTAAAAAAACCAAACCAAACAAAAAAAAAAAATCAATCAAAAAACTGTTTCTCATTTCTTTTTACATTACCCTGAAAATTAAGACTTGTAGTTATTCAGCTCAGCCTCACTTCGTAGAGTCAGTGGGTTTTACACTTGGCGAAAGAGAATTATAACTTTCCCACGTTGTTTGAGAACTGCATTAGAAATGTGCCTGAATGGCCATGTTCACTCCCCTCCATGCATTAAGGCCAGGGGTTTGATGCGCTTTATTTGAGAAACAGTAACCACGTACAAAAATTGTGTCAAAACTCTTGGATGACTGAGAAGGAGTTGGATTTAGGCGTTCACTTTGGCCCTCTCCTCCATAGACACTGTCTGTCTAGATCTGTGGAAGCGATGCCATTAATGCCAATGCACTGATCCCTTTGTCTGTCTGGCCACATCAGTCTCCCATCTGGATATGATGCAATTTCCTTTACTTCTTTATTGGGAGATTAAAGGAGCTGCCTCTTCTCCCTTCTCCTTGTAGATAATTTATTGTTTCTGGATTTAATAACTTCTAGTATTTGAAGTTTTCTTGCAGATGGATTAGGAGCAAATAAGAACATTGAAACAACAGTATTTTTAAGGCAAGCATCTACAGTATAGGCTACCCATTTCCTTATTCACTCTGTTGTATAGATTGAGATTCACATATATAGCCTAGCTGTCACTTCAAAGGCAGCTTTGGCTAGTAGGTGTTGTTCCATATAGTAAATTTAAAGGGGAAAGTATCTTAAATATCCTTCTGGTAGATGTTGGTAAGTTCAATGGTGACATTAAGAACTGCTTCAGAAAGTTCAGAATTCTCCTCCTGTTGATGTTTGGCCCGTTGGCTGACGTATGAGCTCTTGAAGCAGTGGGACATCACTCCTTATCGCCAAGCTTTACATCTGGAGGTTCTTTCTACCCAGAAGCTTCCTTTGCCTCTCTTGTAAGCTCTTGTTATGGCATCTGCCATAACAAGTCAGTGGCGTCATGTAGGGATTTACTTTAATAAGACGTTGAGCTGGAGATTTGTCTGGAGTTGATAGCACCAGCCCACCTGCTGTAGGAGCCAGATATAATTCCATGAGGCAGAGTGCTGTACTATCTTAGCACATGCCATCCTGTCAGAACTACTGGAGAGAATCCAGTGGCGGGCTACAAAGATGATGAAGGGTCTGGAGCATCTCTCTTATGAGGAAAGACTGAGAGAGCTGGGTCTGTTCAGCCTGGAGAAGAAAAGGCTGAGCAGGGATCTTATCAATGCTTATAAATATCTCAAGATGGGTGTCAAGGGCATGAAACAGACTCTTTTGAGTGGTGCCCAAAGACAGGATGAGGGACAACGGGCATAGACTGAAACACAGGAGGTTCCATCTAAACATGAGGAGAAACTCCTTTAAGGTTGCCAGAGCCCTGGAACAGGCTGCCCAGAGAGGTTGTGGAGTCTCCTTCTCTGGAGACATTCAAACCCACCTGGACACATTCCTGTGCGATCTGCACTGGGTGAACCTGCTTTAGCAGGTGGGTTGGACTGGATGATCTCCAGAGGTCCTTTCCAACCCCAACCATGCTGTGATTCCATCTCCTGGGAGTTGATCCTCCAGCTGTGTGCAGCTGTGATGAGCTGACTGTTCAGAGGTTGGCTCCACTGAAGTAGTTTTTTTACTGCAGCTCTCTGCCCAACAGATAAGCTCTGCTCATGGGACCAAAGGGGACTGATAGCTCTCCAGCCCAAGTGGTGAAGCTGCTGCCCTTACAGGCTCTCTAGGGTCCAGTTTCAGTCCTGACACCTTGGGGGACTTGCCCCATGATGTGGCTGTTCTTTCAGGACATAGCTATTTATTTATTTAGTTAGTTATTTTATTTATTTATTTAATTATTTATTAATAGCTATTTATTTATTTTTATTGTTAAGCACAAGAGTAGCATAAAGACATAGAGATGTCTGTTCAGCTTTGCTACAAGTTGCAGAGAGTACTTCATGGCAATTTTGGGTTGCTTCCATATTTCCAGTTGTCCTGTTTTCTCAGATCTAGAAGACTCCCTTGCATCTGAAACTCTGGTCTTAAGGTTGCCAAGGGCTGCTTCTGCAACAGTTCTGATAGATTGTTTTGTTTTTCTAAGCAAAAGTCCGCATGGGAATGCTCTTTCCAGTTGTACCTCCTTGGTGCTGTCAGCTCTGTTGGCAATACATGTCCAGGTCCCTGGGCTGCCACAGACTGGCAACATACGCGGGGATCTCAGATGAGGTTTTATAAAATGAGACTCAGAGCCATGTCCTGCTTCACCACGAGGTTGTGAAGTGTTTTGTAGACTGTGGGTTGTTTGGGCACTGCAGCATATGGCAACCGCATCCTCAAAACTCACCTTAAACGGGGTCTCATTCTACTTTCAGCAGAGACTCCAAAGAGAAAATTCTTGCGTGTCTGTGAAAAGTCTCTCTTGCCTGGAGCCAAGACACAGAGGGGAAGCAGCTGACACAGCCACTGTTGCTCTCCTTGTCTTGTGTGCTACCACTGAGGGCTGAGCTTTGGCCAAGAGTGTCTTCTGTCTCCTTATAGACACTCTGCTGTGACTCTATCTGGACATGCACTCTGGCTACGAGATGGCAGGTAACAGCTCTGTGACATGGCTGAAGGCTGAAGCCTGCTCGAGGAGGTCTTCTCCTCCTGTATGATGGTGGGAAGCAGGTGCTGAGACTGGCTGACCTGGAGGCCGGAGGAAAAGGAGTCTTTCTCCTTGGCTTCTGGGAAGAAACATCCAGGTTTAGTTATGTTACAGGTGGCTTCAGACTAAGACTTGTCCTGACTGGTTCATTGTAGAAGGTCTAGGAGGACATTCATCTCAGGGTTTGGGGGTTACTAACATGCATGGGCAGTGGATTAGGGCTTGAACCCGTGCTTGTGTCCTCAGCCTAATGTGCTGTGTAGTCTTGTGGCACTCCTGCTTTGCAGCTGAACCAAAGATGGTCAGTCAGAATGCATCTGAGAGCAATGTTTGCAGGTTCAAAGGTCTGTAAAAAAATCTGATGGCTTTGCTTATTCCCTGCAGTGTTGGAGAGGGATCTGGTTATCCGTGGTAGAGGGATAGACTTTCTGTCTCCATCTGCAGGTATTTCCAGTGTTCTGTGGGTCAGTACGTTCCCACTCCATGTTCTGTCTACTATATCTGAATAACTAGTGATTCTCCCTGTGAGAAGATCCAAATCTGTCTGTTTTTCTGACCAACTGGTGAATAACAATAACCAATAAGCAATGAGCAGCTTCTGATGCTGCGGAAACAGGCCTTAGCAGAGGCAACTCAGTGACTGATCATCATCTATTTCAGGAGAAGCTTCGCAGGGAGAGTTCACCACCTCACTACATCTTTGCTTCACTTGGAATAATTTTGGTTGCATATCTTGGTTCAACATGCTATCCAGTCCTTTGAGTTGGTAAGAAGATCCGCAGCTGAAGCCTCCCTATATGGAGCTTGCAAAGCTCTTTTCTTTGAATGCATAGATGCTTCCCCCTGTGGTCGGCCAAAGAGTTTTACGCAGGGTTTAGTACTCACCGTGTGTCCCTGGATGGGATGGGGAAGCACTTGGACCATGTCATACAGAGGGTTTTAGGGCTTCCCTCTGGTAGAAAGGTGGATCCATCCTTAGTGACTGTTCACAGCCCTGCAATGAACACAATATATATCCTTTGTAACGATGCATTTTTGATTCTTCCTCAAATAAAGAGTTGCTTTACTTACCTAGATTTATAAATCCATCAGCCAAACTCTATTAATAAATTACACATTAAAGACATAGTTAATCTCTGCCAAAATATTTTTTTCCCATGTAGTTTAACTGTAATGCTTGGAAGGAGAAATCAAGCAGCAAATAGAGTTCCTGGCACCAGCGTGAGGTACTTTGTTTGTATAGCCATGTCAGGTACATGTTATGATTTTTCACAATTCTCACTGACAAATTATTATTGGCAAAATGTTTCTATAAGTATGAGACAATATCAGTTAACTTCTTCATCCACTGGAGAAGGTCCAGTCCTACTCACCCACCTTTTACCAAAAGCTTAATGGAGAGAGTTGGTGGCACAGTGATGGTTGCAGTAGGGAACAGAAAGAGTTAAATGCCAGGTTTTACTGCAGAGCTTTTCACCATCACAAATGGGGAAAATGGAAACACAGACTGAAAAAATGGGTCTTATGATGCTGGACTATGAGCAGGTTTTCCCAGCACAGCAGCGCTTAGCCCTCAGTCTCCTGAGTTATACAACATTACACAGCTCTCTTAAATGGGCCAGCTATTTCTCTATGCAAGAGTGACTTGGAGAGATTTTCCTGTCTGTTGACTCTGAAATATATATTTCATTTTCTTCAAGAAAGGCCATTTTTATTTGCAATTCAAGTGGAATCAATATTCCAAAGTGGCTTTTCAATAAAATCAAGGTAAACATGGTAATGAGAAGACAAGTGCTGTAAACAGATTTTTCAAATGTCAGACAGCTGATATATATTTTCAAATGTATGACTTGATTTTACAGTGATAAGTATGGGAGACTGCTAGCAGATGAACAAGAACTATGGAAGGAGAGGAATGATGTGAAACTGCCTTTTTTTTCTCCTTAGCTTGTGGCAACATGTAGGCATCTATGGGACTCCCCTGGGCTGAAGAGGGAGGACAGGTATTGTTTTTATGGATGGTCTTGGCTGGAAAAAAGGCAACTTAACAATATACTTAGAGCCTCTAGTGTTACAGCAAGTCAACTTCTGGAGTTCTTGCCTCAACAGCGGGATGCCTAAAGGTTAAAGGAGGAAGAAGACATTAGGGAAGGACTGCAAGAGGTCATTGTATGAATCAATATTTCACTGATGCCCAAGCCCATGGTGCTGGAATCATCATCTCCTCTATTTCTGTGCAAATCCCCCAGCTTTACCTGACCTTTCACAGTCTACACAAATGATTACCTTTCACTCTTCCCAGGAACCCACGGTGTGTTTCTGCTTTGCTAAGTGGTGGCCACGTTCCAAGCAGCAGCGACAGCATTTTTACGCTCTTGTATTGGAAGAGGACTTGCATAGTTTGAATCATCACTTGCAGTCACCCACAGCAGAAATGCTTGTGATTAGAACCTTGTGAGATCATCCCTATAGCTTGCAAAAAAGATTTGGCGTCTTTCTTGGGAGAAAAGCAACTGGAAGACTGAAGAAATTATCTGCCCCCAACTGTGAAAGTCAACACAAAGGTGTGAAGTGTAGAAGTGCCACATTACCCCTAAATGGCTTTGAGATGGTGGATGAATAGCAAACAACTCTATTTATTTTGTATTTTCTTAATTGCAACATCCCTCCCTAAAATGTCACCCTGATTTCCCAAGGATTGTAAGAGTCATAGCTTGTTAGTTTGCAGGTTAGAGAGAGGTAAATGGACCTAACGCACCTACGAATCAAGCTTTCTAAATTAATTACTTTTGTTTTGATGTTGGACATTAAATAAAAGCAGCTTACAAGAAAGCAATTGAAGTAATAATTCGTTTGAGGGGAAAACTCATATATGATTTCAAATTGGTAAAAAAAAGACTAGGGGTGAAGGCTGAGAATTAATATAACCAGCATCTTTCGTCTTTGCAGGGGTGGTGAGTAGGGATGTGACATTTGGTGGATGAAGAGAGCATTGCTTTGGGCCTGGAGTTCTCCATCCCGGTTCATTTTCCAGCCTTGCCACCACCTACACATACATTTTTGAGTGTGAGAAGTTTCCTGTTCGCTGGTGAGCAATTTGTGGGGTTGGTTGCATCTGTGTGATGTCCATGGTGCCCATCAATGGACTGAGCTTTGCTGAGCTGCTGTTTGTCACCTCACTGACTTTATCATGGGTGCTCTGGATTTACAAACAATGGCAATTTTTTTAATTTGGGGAGCTGCTGTTGACATCACCCTAAAATGGGCTTGGGCATTTGATGGGGGAAGCAGATGTGATGCTGCTGCCAGGAATCTAAAGTAAGACACAAACCTCCCAAACTTTCCTGTTGTTTTGTCTTAATCCAGGAAATTAGGCTGGCATTTTTCTTATTCCTGCTTGTTAGAAAGACTTAGAGATTTCATTAGATGCTGGATTTTGATCTTAACTAATAAAAAGCAAAGAAAAATCACGCACACAGCCTGGCAGGGGGATTGAATGTTAGTGCAATACGAAAGGTCCCCTCAGGTGTGGCTGGTGCTGTATGGTTTGTGTAGTGTTCAGCAAGGCCCTGTCAGTGCTGAGGTTTCCTGTTGCTTATAGCATTCCTTTACTATTACTTTTCTTTTTTGTCTTGCTTTGTAGAATTTGATCTCTGCTTTAAATTACATCTCCGGTAACATGTGTGCTCTGATTATTGCAATGTGCTTCGCTGAATAAGGATCTTTCCCTTCCTCAACCTCAATTCGCTTCACCTTGGCTTATAACTTTACTTTCTGGGGAAAGGAATGGTTTGTTTTCCTTTGGGATTGCTGGAGATGATGGTCTTTGATTTCTCTGCCCGTGGCCTGAAATCGTTCTCAAATCCAGACTGTCATATTGAAATGATTTACTTCTTTCATTGTTTGAACCTCCCCGTTATTTCTTGCCAATTCTGTGTGCAAGAACACTCATTCCTGCATTTACCAGGGCTTTCTGCATCTCACTGGACTGGCAGGTTCACATCTGTCTTTCATAAGGAGGATTTTGCAGACAAGAACTCCCTGGAAAGGGATTAAGCATTTTTGTTGTTGTTTTTGTTGGTCCTGAGTTTGTCACTGCTGGGAGGACAATAAATGCTGTGCAGGAGACACACTGGGAGGAATGCACCTCCCTTTGAGGGGATGGATATAATCATCTCTTTGGCCGTCATCACCTACATTACAGTTTACATTAATGAAAAGCCAGCAAGTGCTCATAGTGCAACAACCTGTGCAGTGTAGAGCAGCTTTGAGAACACGGCAGAGGGCTGCTCACTAATGCTGAGGCAGTGTCCAAAATGGATAAAGCAGGACTTTGAGGGTCTGCATATCAGTATTTTCCAATCTTAAGCCTGTTTGTATACTAATTGTATACTAATTCCTATTGATCAGGCACCTCCATTCAATATATATTTGCTAGTGGTTGATAACATGAGAAAAGTTCTGTCTGTGCACTGAACTAGCCTTTCTTATATTTCTGGGTGTCTGCTAAATGTTTTAGATAGACAGATAGAGTATTTAGTATCTACATTTCCCTGCCTGGCACAGCTGAAGTGCCTAAGCCCAGGCCTTCAAGTAGTTACCATCAGTGTTTATGTGGTATCTGCAGGTAAAATTGTATCTGAAGACCTTGAATAGGTTTACTTGGGCAAGTCACTTAACTTCCATGGTGTAGCTTTTGCACTTGTGGAAGGTAAATACTATGCTGGTTTTACAACTTTGATGGTGTTTTTGAGAGTTAATTAGCTGGTGTTTGAGGAACAATAGTTGTATATAGGGGTTATTCATTGAGTTGCCGGTCCCTTTGCTTTGGTGTTAATGGCTGTCTGCTTATGCTGAGATGAGAGTAAAGGTGTATGGAGGTGAGCGTGTGATTAGCAAAGCAAGCCTGGGGTAGAACAGATCTTCCTGGGAAAGAAATTGAGCTGCTTTTGGCCTCTGGCTTTCATTTTTGGCATGTATTCCTGAAAAAGCCTTAGTTCAGGGAACACCCCATGATGACCCCGCACTCATCTTGGGGCTTTCAGGGCTGCTCACTCACTTTCAGAGATGCTCAGAAAAGTAAGGGCAGGAACGATCTGAAATTTCCTCCCCATCCTATCCGTGTGGCCAGGTGGGGAAGTCAGGAACATAATTTCATGCCCCATAAATACTAATAATTCCAGGTACCTGTGAGTCGAGCATGCACGTTAATGTGGTTTGAACTCTCTTCCTTGGCTGGAGTTGGTGTGATCACACTTAGGACCTGTTTGTCTTGGCTGAACTGCCCTTATGAATGAGGTAACTTAGGAAAAGACATTCCTTCACTCATGGAAAACAGCTAAAAATATTTGAACTTCCACAGGCCTAGGGAGGAGAGCGGGAGTAAAGCTCAGAGCATGGACCTCTGGAGATGCAATTCTTATGCTCATTTGCAGAGCTGAGCAGGGGCTGCAGGTCCCTGTCACCCTGTACTCACCTTTGTTGGACTGGGCTTTACCATGGAGTGTGTCTTGTGGCTCAAAATGCTTTGCTTACATTTAGCCACTCGAAGCATACAAGGTACAGCAAATGACCTCTGTTCTTGCTGAAAACCCTGTGTTGCTTCTCAGCGGCTTACATATTGAGTTTACAAGAGAGATGCAAGAGCCTCTGCTCCTCAAATAGCTGTCAGAGCATCTTGGATGATGACCGTTCCTTTGGAACAAAGTGCGCAGCACTCTCATTAACCAGTGATGTGTTGAATATTAATATGCTTTTCTTCTGCCCTTCAAAATGAAAATTAAGTGTCCCTCCTCTTTGACGATGGTTGTAAAGACTTAAAGCTGGGGCTGTTAAACTATTTGGACATGCAGGTGTGGCCTAGTTTGAACTGACCAAGGGCAGATAGTTGCCTTTTGTGCTTGTGTGCCTGTGTTTAAGAGAAGTATTTCAAAATTAAACAAAAAAATGCATCATTTCACAAGCCAAAAGAAGGTAATGAACTGGTACAGTTATGCTTCTCCCCAAAGATCTGGCCCCAAGCCTTTGCAGACAAACAAAAGTTCTTGCTCAGGTAGTGTTTATTATGCAGTGAGAGTTCCTGTTGCTGCTTTTCCCGTGCAGCTGGAACCGCAACCCTGTGTGTTTTCATGTGTGCATGCGTGCACCTTCTTAGAGGCACTTCATAAATCACGTTTGAAAAGTGCATTTTTTTGTTTTGTTTTGGAATTTGGCAATAAACAAGTCAACTAAGAAAAAAGTCAAACTTGGGATTGGTTCAGTCACCAGCTCTGGGGGAAGGAAGGCTCCAGAGATCAACATGTGTGCAGGAGCTGGAATGGGTGTATCAGCTACTTTTTTGGCAAGGCTGAAGGCGCTTGATTATTAAGAATGGTTCTTTATTATTTATGTCACCCATCTGAGGCTGCTGTATCTCTGCAGATGTGCCCTAAAGCAGGGAAGCAAAGCACAGGCAGTGCAGCCAGACTGCTTGTTTTGTTAGAAAGTGCTTCTTTTGGTGTGAGAACAGCTTTTTACAGCCAGCCAGCTCTGTCTGTCCTTGTTTTCCTTCCAGGATTGCAAAGGGTTGGGGAGAATGAGAAGTGAGGAAATGCAACTTTGATTGAAATGCTGGGTGACCATGAAACAGAGCAGAAAGGAAAGCAAGAAAACCATAAAAGCAGTGTAGTGGGGGCCAGCAAATGAATGACACAGTCCTGAAAGCCTGACAGGGCAGTAGGAGCCGTAGCTCCTCTTTTCTCGGGATGCTTTTTGACTCTTGCTATGAAGATTCCTCCAGCTCGTAACCTTCACTAAAAAGGCTGGATTGAGATTTGGTTCTTTTTGAAGTCCAAAGCGACATGAATGTGTTTTTACTCATGTCCACTTGTAGTGCCTGCAATGTAAAAGGCTGTACCAGCCTATGAGATTGATTTATGGGTCTCACTTACTGTCACTCAAAAGCTTTGGTAGCCCATGATGTCCTGAGAGATACTTTTATCCTGCCTGTGTGGAGAACTGAGGCCAGGAAGGTTGCAAAGCATGATCTGCATGAGCACTTAAGTGCTTGTGGGCATCAGCCAGGAACTGGGACCAGACACCAGTTCTCCCAGTCCCAGCTTGAAGGCTGTAGGAGTCAAAGGCCACGCTGCCAGCAATTTTTCTGCCTTCGTGACCAGTGTCCGCTTGAGGCACCTGGTAGATGTTTGCCTTGTGTGGCTGATGACTGGAGCAAAGACATGTTTGTGGTCTTCTTTAGCTAGACAGATGGGTTGGCCGGGCTTTTCTTACTGTTGCTTCTGAGAGAAGAGCATCAGTATGGACCATTAGGGTTGCTGGAAGGGACACAACACTTCCTCACCTGGGCTGCAAAACTCAAATCCACCCACATGGTGGTGAAGCTTCACAGCAAGACTCTGCCTTGTGGCTTTTGGGCTCAATGCTGTCCAGCTGCTGAGCTTCCCCAGGACAGGTACATCCCACCTGGAATACTGCATCCAGCTCTGGAGCCCTCAGCACAGGACAGACATGGACCTGTTGGAGAGGGGTCAGAGGAGCCACAGAAATGATCCGAGGCTGGAACAGCTCTGCTGGGAGGACAGGCCGAGAGAGTTGGGGTTGTTCAGTCTGGAGAAGAGAAGGCTCCAGGGAGACCTTATTGCGGCCTTTCAGTACTTAAAAGGGGGCGATAACAAAGATGGGGACAGACTTTTTAGCAGCGCCTGTTGTGATAGCACAAGCGGTAATGGTTTTAAACTAAAGGAGGGGAGATTCAGGCCAGACATGAGGAAGGAATTATTTACAATGCGGGTAGTGAAACACTGTCCCAGGTTGCCCAGAGAGGTGGTGGATGCCCCATCCCTGGAGACATCCCAGGCCAGGCTGGACAGCGCTCTGAGCAACATGATCTAGTTGAAGATGCTCATGGCAGGGGTTGGACTGGATGTGCTTTGAAGGTCCTTTCAACCCACACTATTCTATGATTTCTAAGAAGGCAGCTCCTCAGTGGGGTGCTCTGGTCCCTATGGGGTGTGGAAATTATGAAGCCCTCCTGAGGCTGAGCTGGGGGTTGGAAGTGCATCTCTTGTTTCTTGAGCTCCACTGACAAGGTTGCATAAGGTGGCCGTTGTGTGCAACTTTTGATGGAGAGTGGCTGTGACTGCTGAGGTTTGCACTGAAGCCGGTGCTGTCAGTGTGGGAAGAGACCGCTGCGGGAGATGGGTCCTTCAGGGGTGCTTAGCTGAGCCAGTGGTGTTCCTGGGCATGCGCAGTGAGTACCAACCTTAGATGTCAAAGTCAGTCTAGGTGTGAGGAAATTTAGTGAGGTGCCTGGGAAAGAAATCAGTATTTTTTTTGTGACTCATTTTGTTAGCATTAAACACTTACCTTCTCCCTGAAGTGAAATCTGTGTGCCTGATTACTGTGCCGGGAATCCTAGCTGAAGTGGTACGTCCAGGTGAGAAATAAAATGAGTGCGAAGAAAAAGCAGGCAGATCCCAAGCTGCTGTTCAAAGGTTTTCCGTCTCCTGCACAGCTGGGACCAACCTTATGGCTTTTTCTCTGACATGTATGATGTGGTAACAGCAGCAAAACCCCTCATGCCAGTGGTCACAACTCTGTTGCTCTCCTCTGTCTCCTGTAGTGACTGCAGAGAAAGGCTACCTGGTCTGTAGCTTTTCTTTTTCTCTTTGCTTTGGCAGGAGGATGCATTTGTTTGGGTTAGGTGTCAAGCAGCATCCACTGCTAGAATGAGAGGACAAGGGGTGCTGGGTTTAAACTGAATGAGGGGAGATTCAGGTTTGACATGACAAATAAATTATTTATGATGGGGGTGGTGAAATACTGTCCCAGGTTGCCCAGAGAGGTGGTGGATGCCCCATCCCTGGAGACATCCCAGGTCAGGCTGGACGGGGCTCTGAGCAACCTGAGCTGGGTGAAGATGTCCCTGCTCATGGCAGGGGTTGGACTGGATGAGCTGTGAACGTCCCTTTCAACCCAAACTATTCTATGATTCTATGATTCGATAAACAGCACTGACTGCCAGAATCAAGTCACTGCTGGTCACTCACCGAATGCTTGGATATTTCAGGCTTGGGCACTCTGCAACACTTAGATGATGATTTACAAATGTCACATTGTGGAAATTCTCATGCAAATCACACTCTGCTTTATAAACTGCACTGGATGGGCTTTGGACAAGGGTGAGACAATGCAGGGTACATCCCTTAGTAAACAAATAGATGAAACAAAAAATCAGGAAAAAGGAAAGGAAATGCAGGTTGAGCAGCTCCAAAGACACAGAGTGAAGATGTGGATTTGGGTGTTGTGGTCATTTCCTCCTGTTACAAAGAAATTATGGCTCGTTGTTCCTAGGCACCTAGAAATACTTTTTTCCTTCAATAATGAAACCTGTCAGACTGCTGACTGGTGGCTTTTATACTGCTTGAAAATAGTAATCAAACACTTAATTGTCTCACAGGGAAGAGATGCTGATGAGAAGTTTTCTGTTTCAAATCAGAATCCTAGCTAATTCATGGAAGAGAGGGGACAGAACCTGTGATAATGCAGAGGTGACTCTTGGGTGCTTTTGCCTTCAGGAGGTGGGTGGTCTGATCCTTCTGAGGTGTGTTTTGGGGCATGGAAAGGCATTTCCTACCATCTTCTACACATGTACAGCCCCAAAACCCCCAGTAATGCTTGGAGAGTGCTTCTGGTCTTTCTCAGTCTTTTTTCTCTGTCATACTGTAGATTTGAAACATCTTCTTTTGCTGGTACTGGTTGGCTGCATGGAGAAATATGAAGGAAATCCATTTGGACTAAATTTCTAGTACACAGTTTCTCATGTGTGTAAGGACTTGAAAACCCAAATTGTTTCCTCTAGTCCTTTGTTTGCTGGATCTTTGGCTTGTGCAGCCAACCTGCGTAGATGATCTAAAGGTTCATATTTTTCATTGGCTCCCTTTGGACAGATAGGAGTTTCCTGGTTCTATGAAGTTTTTCTGCTTCCCTGATCTATATGCTTTTATGCCATCCTTATAAAGTTAAAATGTGTTTTGGTAAGAGCTCCTGGTCAGCTGGAAACAGGGTACCTCAGCGACTTAATATAGACCTTAGCACTGCCACCTTGGAGAACAGAGATGATCAAAGCTGAGTTGTCATATTCAGGTAAGGCGATTTGGTGACCAAGCAAACAAATGGGACTGAATTAGGCTGGATTAAGTCTGGAAGGCTCTGGAGATTTGGGGAAAGCAACTGAGAAACCAAGAATGATTTGTGATACTGTGTCCATGGCTAGCAGGCAATTTAAAGTTCCTAAGACAGGCTGGCATTGTCAAGATCTTCTTGTACACATGGAGACTTAACTGCTTCACTCTTGAGTCATGCAACTGTAAGCTCCTTTCAAGAGCTCATTAGTCCACCCTCCTGTCACTAAGCAGAATGTACACTGACCGTTCCTGACAGGTATTTGGTCAAGGGTGACGCCTGGCAATGCACTTGCATGTTTCCATTCCATTAGAAATGTTTTCCTAGTGACTAACCAAAATTTTCCTGATGCAATTTCTCTAGCCCATTAATTCTCATGTGTCCAAATGCACACAGAAAGTAGATTATTTCTTTCTGCTGTCTAGCAAACTTTATATTTTTGAAGCCTGTTTTCACATCCCCCAGGTTCCTTCTCAATCTTATGGTGACAGTATCAGTATTGCCTAAATTAGTGATTGTTCTTTTTCTTTCATCTGGACTCTCTCCTGGAGGTCCATCTTTCACTCGCAACCAAGAGCCCCAGACCAGTCACAGTTCTCTAGCTGAGATCTTACTACTGTTGAGGAAAAGCAAATGATTTAGATCTTCTCTTCTGAGATCCTTCAGTCACTTGACATCACTGATTGATGTTCACCCTTGTGATCTGCAGGACTGCTATCTGGAAAGCTGATTTTCATCTTGTATTTGCCTAGTAGATTGTTCCTGTCTGACTTTGGTATCTTGGACTTGTCTGTTTCTCCAGCCTCTCAAGAACACATTGAATTCTCTCTCCTTTTAGTGCAGTTCTCCCTAGATTGGTATCATCTGCAAATGCAATAAACATTATCTATATTCCAGCATCTTGGTCATCATCCAGGTACTATCCGTCCAGGAAAAAGAAAATATTTTCATTAGAACTAGATCTAGGACTGACCTCTGCAAAACCGCACTTGATGTATCCTTTCACTGTGAAAAATGAATCATTGATAACTACACACTAAACACTTTTCCAGCTAGTTTGGTTCCTGTCCTAATAGCACACCATGTTTCTGTAGTTTGATTACGAGAAGGTCCTGAGAGACACTGTTCTTTCCAAGACAGTGCTGATGTGGAGCCTCTGAATAGGGCGGGTTCAGATTAACAGCAAATTAATCCTCTGGTGAAGGCAAACCATAAATGAAATGCTAGAATGCACAGTGGTCACTCTGAAGGCTACTACTCATTTTTCTTTCCTCATTTTCAGAGAAGCATCACAGCTCTGTTTCTCAAGACCACACGGCATTGGACTCTAATTCTGCAAGGCAAACAGTGCATCTTTCAGAACATTTCATTTTGACTTTCATGCTAGAAGCACATGAAGTCTTCCCGCTCCCAAGACACCTTTCCCAGGACAGGGGAACACTGTGTAGAATGAGTGTTGGTGTTCCCACTCCTTGCTGAATAGCTGCACAGTAGGAAGCCAGTCTTTCCTGGAAAATAGATTTTATTTGTGGAATTGATAAGTCCTGGTTTATGATGACATTTTTGTAGATTAAAACATAGGAGTCAGATTACTTATCTACAATAATAAGTGAGATCCAGACAGAAAGAATATGTGATAGCACATATAAATAGGTGCTAGTTTTATAGTGTAACTACATTATCTGGGAGGAAGGCAAACATTTATTTTCTTTCTAGGGTGTTTGAGTTGCAGATTCTGAATTTGCTCATCTCTGGTTAAACTCTATTTCTATTAAATATACAGATACATGACTTTTTGTCTGCATCTCTGACTACTCTCACCGGCTGCATCCATACTAGGAGACTGCACAGGTCCAAGGTGAGGGGTGGGCTCAAGCAATGCCCTGCATCCTCCAAACTGTTTAATTGTTGCTCTGCTTATTTTTCCCTGGCTTTGTCACCTGCTAACTAGCCCTTGTCCAGGCATGGTTTGGGAGCCAGAGTGGGCCAGCAACTCTTCCCATCAAGCTGTATGACTGAGGCCACACTGTGTGGGAGGGTGCGAGGGAGAGATTTTGGCCATATGGACACAAGCTGTGCTATGTGTATTGCCCTGAGGGTCAGAGAACAAGCCTTCCTTGGCCTGTCTTATTTATAAGCATAGACGTAGCAACTACAGCACACTTACAATTGTAAGAAAAGGTACAAAATACTTAGATACACATTTTAAATTATTTTGGATGGTCTCCTTCCTTTTGTGCATCCACCAGGGTTGCTTTTAAGCCCAGATGTTAATACTTGCACATAGGTGGCTTTTATTGCTGTTCACGTGTCTGACTATGTTTGGACAAAGGTTTTTCTGTGCTTGAGGCTTAGTGTTTCATGAACCATGGGTTTGTCTTCAAAACAGTCTTTTCAAGAGTGTTATTAATATCTAATTTGTGGTGCGAATGAGGAGAAAGGAAAGGAAAGTTTATTGTTTAGATTTTTTACTCGTTAACTAGTAGCCCTGGGCACAGGGATGCTTGCACATATAATTCATTCCATGACTTGAGCCGAATTATAAGCTCTTTACCACCAAAGCAAGGCAAACCTGGCTGCTTGTTCCTGCTGACTGTTTGATAAGTCAGGTCATTCAATTCACTGAAATGACAAAAAACTAAAATAACAAAAAACGGACTGTTTGGATTTGTAAGTGAAATAACCTCACTTTTGACGGGGCAAGGGGGGAAAGATCAAGTTCAGTAATGTAGGTATGGGGATACATAACAGTGAGGAAAGAACGGGAATCAATGTCAGCAGGAAATAAAAGCAGGGAAGAAGTGAAAGAAACCAAACCCTCCACTTCTTGGTAACAGTAGATTTTGGTTTAGCTGTTCAGTGAAATCTTGCTTTCCTAGGTGATGGAGAGAGGTGAACACCTTCAAAGAATAGGTAAGTCCAAGAATACAGGACATCTATTGTAGAATGGGCTGAATCTCCTGGGGAAGCTGGTTGTCTCTGCTTGTATGCTTAGTCTCTACCAAAGTTTCTCTTCCTTCTGCTATTAGAGCTAATATTTGGTATCTTGGATGTTATAAAAGCAGAAACATTTGTTGATGCCAGAATCCACTGGTCAGCACGTACTCCCACACCAGCCATGTTTGATGTTGTGCCTTGTTTGTGTCAGCACATTTGCAGATGACACCAAGCTGTGTGGTGCAGTTGATACACTTGAGAGAAGAGATTCCATCCAGAGGGACCTTGATAGCCTTTGAGGAGTGGGGCCATGCCAATCTCATTAAGTTCAACAAGGACAAGTGCAAGGTCCTGAACCCGAGCAATCCCCAGTATTAGTACAAACTGGGGAATGAAGGGATTGAGAGCAGCCCTGCAGAGAAGGATTTGGGGGTGCTGGGGGATGAAAGATTGGACATGAGCTGACAATGTGCACTTGCAGCCCGGAAGGTCAGTTGTATCCTGGGCTGCATCACAAGCAGCATGTCCAGCAGGTGGAGGGAGGTGATTCTGCCCCTCTGCTCCACTCTAGTGAGACCCCACCTGCAGTTCTGTGTCCAGCTCTGGAGCCCTCAGCACAGGACACACATGGACCTGTTGGAGAGGGGCCAGAGGAGCCACAGAAATGATCCAAGGCTGGAACAGCTCTGCTGGGAGGACAGGCTGGGAGAGTTGGGGTTGTTCAGCCTGGAGAAGAGAATGGTCCGGGGAGACCTTATTGCAGCCTTTCCATACTTATAGGGAGGTTGTAAGAAACAAGGAGGGAGACTTTTTACCAGGACCTGTAGTGACAAGACATGTGGTAAGTGTTTTAAACCAAAAGAGGGTAGGTTTAGTTTAGATAGAAGGAAGAAATTTTCTGTGATGAGAGTGGTGATGCACTGGAACTGGTTGCCCAGAGAAGTTGTGACTGGCCCTTTCCTGGAAGTGTTTAAGGTCAGGCTGGATGGGCCTTTCAGCAATATGGTCCAGTGAAAGATGTCCCTGCCCATGGCAGGGGGCTTGGACTAGATGATCTTTGAAGATTGCTTCCAACCCAAACCATTCTATGATTCTGTGATTTGGACTCCTGTTTACATGTCTGGAGACCGGTTTTCAGTTTATTTTATATGAAACATCTCTTTGCAATTCCTTTTCACAGATTTAGGACTTGTTGTTCTTAAGCGTCTCTTTTGTGTCAGAAGGGCAGTCTGGGAAAGCAGGCAAATCCAAAAATGTGAAATAAAGAATAACCCACCCTGAGCTACAAAGGATTCCTCAGTGGGAAACATTTCATCAGAAGAGTGGTTTCTGTTTGGAGTTCAGGTGCACTAATGGTAACCTTAGCTACCAGCCTGCTCTTCCCATGCTTTCATTTGTTGTACTAGAGCTCTCAGCATTGTCTGCCAAATGCCTTGAGAGGCCATTTCAGGTCTTCAGACTAGGGCTGATACTGCTTTTCAGCTGACATGGTGTACATAACAGTCCTAAAATGGCCCTATATACCAGGACCTGCTATGTCACACCCGGTGCCTTAATGAGGCACGTAAAATCCCATGGTAATTACATAACAGAACAGAGTAGAAGTGTACAGGGATATTTGCTTTTTGCACGGGATTCTTCTGAAAGCTCACAGGTGGGTCTCTCTGAAGCCCCCACTTTGATCATTGTTTGTAGACGAACCTCTTGAAATGTCCTTAGTAGCTTCAGCAGAAATTGGTCCACTCTCAAAATTTACCACCTCAGCGATGTTTATTAAAGGCTGAATTTTTTCACACTTCTGATTGATCGGGAATTATGGGGTCTACCTGTTACAGGTTTCCAGCATAGAATTGGTTATTATTTTTCTCCATTGATGGTGTTAGGGACCAAGCTCTGAGTCTTTGGCAATTCTCTGAATTGCTCATCGTCATCTTGAATTTAGATTTCATGATAATTAGGATACCTGACCTGGACAGTGAGAGCAGGCAATCTGATCTAACCCTCCATCATGTAAGTTCCTATTGTTCAAGCTATCTGTGTGCTGTGAAAGTCACTGGGAAGCTCCTCAAATTGAAGGGGACAAAAATGAGTTTTCTTTAACAAGCCACTTCTGAGTGGTTTGCAAATCACATTTTGAGCATCAGCAGGACATAGGTGTGTGTGTGTGGACATAGCATTCTAAACAGGAATTAAACAGACTGTATTTTGTAGATGCGTGTTGCTGAAAGTTGCTCCCTGCTTGTTTTTATGGCAAGACTCAAGCCCTATTCCAGCATGGGCTGGTTTGCTGCCTGTATCATTTTTGGTTCTCAGTCCTTTCAGACGCTGTGGGAGAAGGAGAACCTCAAACCAAAATGGGGCACTAGTCACAACCAGATGTTGGGCTGCCTTGTGTGCCAGGAAGTGGAGGGTGATAAATCACAGAGAGGCATGTGTTGGGGTGTCACACCCTGTGCACATGTGATTGCCATTAATGATTTGCTTTGCAAGTGCAAGTGAGTGAATGAAAATAATAAGGCAGTAAACAAAGAGGGGGTCGGCGTCTGTGGGGCTGCACACTGGTTTTCAAAGGCAACAGGGTAAGACACACTGACTTGCATATAGTCTCCATGGGACAAACGCAAGCGCAGAAAGGTTGTAACAAGGCTTCGGGAGTCAGGGACCAGAAGACATGGGCATCAATGTGAAATAAACACATGTAAAATGGCTTTATTTAGGTTAGAAGGTCTTATTAATGAGTCTTAGAGAGGGGATTATATGTAGAAGATTCAATTGCCTGCTTAATGTATGATTTATGGTTAGGTGGATCTGCCTGCCTTTTTTTCTTCTTTACTTTTTTCCCTCCCCCAAGTGTGTGATTGGCAGTGTTAAGAGCGTTAAGATACCCAAAGCCAGACCAGCTAAAATAAACCATGATTCTTTCAAGGGGGCTCCAGGCAGAACTCCATCACAGATGGGCAATGAAATAGGATATTAGGATCATAAGGCATAGAGTAATTCAGGTTGGGAGGGAGCTCTGAAGGGTTCAGTTAACCTGTGTGTTGGTACAAGACCGGTCTGCAATACACTTCCAAGCATTTACAAGATATTTATAGGAAGGCCTTTCTTTCTGCGTGCATGCTGCAAATCTCAGCCTTTAGGTTGGGTCCAATCTAGTTTTAAATTAGGCATTTCTGTTTGAACCATAATTAAAAAGTTTTGAGATAAGTCCCTTTACCATACAGTCATCTTCAGTTAATACTGTGCACATAGACATGGATACAGCACAATGGGTGCCAAGTGCCTCAAATTATCTGTGCTGGTAATGAAGGGTCTGGGATGGGAAGAGAGAGGATTAAAAACTAGGGAAGGGGCATGTCTGCATACTGGGAGAGAGCTGGATCCTGGAGGACTGGCCCAAAGCAAGACAGAGAATTCAAGAAGTGTAGTTTTGGGGCTACCTCAGAGTGGGAGAGCAAGAGGGAGACCGGTTATGGCAAACAGGAGAAGGAAGAGTGTTGGCTGCATGAGTACGTGGGGAAGAGCTGGGAGGGCACCACATAATTTTGGCAGAACAGAAAGGAATCTGATGGTGCTGAGATCACAGAAATTACTACCTTAGTATGCAAATAAATAATAATAGTAATGCAGCAGCTGATAGTATAGGAGTATAGGCCATGTTTGGAAAAACATGAGGTTAAGTGTTCCTAGAAACAGAATGAAGATGCATGCCTTAGCATAATGGAACTCATTACACATACATTTAAATATCTTCTCCAGGGCAGCCAGTGTTTTATAAAGGTCATAAGTTCATTCATAGAGTTTAAAGGCCAGAAGGGAGCAGAGGATCATCCAACATGATCTAATATGTGTTATTACGTCTTATCCAGTTGGTTTTATACTAAGCTCGGTACAATAAACACATCCCACCTGGGGGTTCAGGCCTGATTTGGAAAACCCATAAGAAGGACATGTCACTCATGGCAGTGATAGTAAAGGTTAGTGATCCTGACTGTTAAAGACTTGCACCGCGTCTCTAATCTGGGATGTGTCCAGCTGGTGGTTATTGTTATGACTCCTTCTGCTAGACTGAGGTGTTCACTGGAAGCTGGTGCTTTCTTTCTCTTAATACATCAAATTAAGTCATCTTTCACAGGCTCCATGTTGATACACTAAACACCATGTTCTTTCCATTTTCCAGCATAAAGCCCTTTTTTCAGCTCTTAAATCACACCACTGCCTCATCTCTGCTTCTTCTTTCATCTTTTTTCAAGCTAAACCAAACAGACTGCCTGAATTTTACATGATGTTCCTGTTTCAGTCTCACCCATGCCACGCAGGAGAGGTAACATGCCCGGTCCCTAAGATACTAAAATTCCCTTTTAAGTCTTCAAGTAACATGCCAAAGGGCATTGCACTACGTATTCTGTGTCCACTGTGACCTCTGTGTGTTTTTCCAGTGTTGGTGTTCCCAGTGTACCACAGCTCCTCCATCCCTTAGGTACAATTTGACTTGACTCCTGCCCTGCCGCTGTGCTGGGGGATGGTTTGCTGCCATACGTATGTGGGCACGAACAGACTGAGGTGATAAACCCAAGTAACGAACCGCCCTCAAGCAGATTTCCCAGTTGGAGGATATATCTGAACAATTCAAGATTCATTGCTTTGCCCAGGGTTCTTTCAGGAACAGATTTTTTCATCAAACTGTTTATCTAACTCCATCCTCACATGCAACCTCCTACCTCAACATAAAATCAAATTCTGTATTGTTTACATTTATTTAAAGACGTTCTGTTCCCTGTGGGTTTTTTAGTCCATTAGTATTACCTTTGCATTTTTTACAATATATTTAGGGTCCAATAATTTTCTAATGTTGTCATCCTCTAGACTGGCATAAACCGGCTGATATTCGGTGGCTGTGCTGGAACTGTGCTCGCCTCTGCTGTGTGAGTTATTTTAAATTTGAAATTATGGCAGCACAGGACATGCAAAGTGTTACTAAAGCATAAAATTGCGACAAGCAGGGAATTTGTGTGTGTGCTAATGTCAAAAGGAATGAGTTAAAATGGTGAGTGATTGTTCAGTGGAGCCTGTGGGTGATCAGGAATGCACACAGAAGCTCAGAAGACATTTTTAGAAAATTCCAAATTTGACCACTCAGGCAATTAATAATGGTTCTGTCAGAGGGAAATTTGCATATACAGTAAATTTTATATGCAGAATCCTTTGTTATTTCATTCATTGTTATGTTTTGCCCTGCAAGGCAGGAGGCATCTAAGTGTTTCAAGCAAGTAATGATCATTTTCTCTTAAACTCCTGTAGAAAAAATATGATCTTTGTAGAGTTTTGAAGAAGATCATTAATCATCATCACTTCCCCTACAAGGAAGAATGGTTTTGAGATTAGGGCTTTGGAGGGGGATTTGGAAGATCTGGTTTGTGTTTTTGAGCTCTGTCACAAACATTCATAAACCTTCAGGTTGTTTTTCCAAACAGTTTATTTAGCAGCCCAGTAGAAGCAGAAATGACCACATTTTCGAATGCGATAATTTTGTTAGGTACTAAGCTCTCTGTAAACTCCTTTGCAGCTATGGGAATTATTGAAAAGACTAAACGTGTCTAGTGGTACCAAGTTCTTACCTTTAAAATAGGAATAATATCTTTCTTTGACTGTTTTACTTTCATTTTCCCTTTCTGTGTCTATTATAAGCATTTTGGAGCAGGGAAATTCTTAAATTACAATTGTGTGCTTCCAGGGCGGACCTCAGACTTGTTTTTGCCTTTGGGTACAATTGTAATATGAATCCTACTTTGAAGTCATTTAACCTAAAAAGGAAAGTCTGGGAGGAGAGTAGGTTAGTAGTTTTCAGAGCATAAAAGGCTGTGGCAGGGATGGGAAGGACTGCCTACTCTTAACCACCTTGCTGGAGAGGATAAGAACATAAATTGTAGCAAAGAAAATAAAAAAAAAAAAAGAGTAGTGAAAAGAGGTAAGTGCTGGAAGACTCTGAATGGCAATAATACAGTCTACATCATCTGGGGTCTTTAAAGACAAGCTAGATTGGATCCTGTTACAGGACCAGAGGGTAGATGACCTGCAAAGTCATTTTCAGCCCTATTACTTTGTGACATTAAACTTTGTTTTGCAGTTACCTCAGGTCGATCTGGTTACTTTCCTGAAACCACATAATGTGTTGTTCACAGGGCCAGGATTTGCTGTGCTTCTCCTCTGACTCTTTGCCAGCAGATCTCTCCTTGGGCTTTGCTTCAGCAGTGCCAGAAGCTAACACTGCTCTTTCACTTTGGGATATTTTTTCCTGAAGCACAAAATCTACATTGAAATATGAGTTTTCCAACTGTGAAGGAGGTCGTTTGTTTTCACACAGAACTTGAGGCAGGGCAGGAGAAGGTGTTTGGTTTTTGGTGACGCTACCCACATGTGATCTTTGGCTGTGTACACAGAGCGTGGATTGGAAAACCTTACTTTCCAGCTGGCTTCACTCTCCAGCACAGGACTCGCAGCCAGATTTTTCAGAATGATTTAAGTCCGCTTAGACTCTGGCTTGCTCACTCTTGTGCAAATGGGAAGGTATGGCCATGTGCATTGGGAGCCTTACTCCTTACCAAAACTTCTTGAGTTAGGTGTTAGTGAACGGTGATGAAAGGGCACTGGTCTGAGCAGAGAGACTGCACCTGTGCTGGGAAATAAAACGTGCCAAAGCCTCTCTGGTCTTGGGGGTGAATGATACAGCAGGACTTGTGTCTAGCCAGATGGTTTTCCTTCAAAACAAGGCAGTCACACATATCCCAACTGCCTGAGGGCAATGATCCAGGTTATGGCCAGCCATGACTGGGGAGACCGCTAGCTGGCATGGGCCAAGTTTCTATCGGGGACTATGTGAACATTTGAAGAGTACAAATGATCATTTGCTAGTGCTTGTACCAATGCCCTGCGCCTCCTTAGTTTGGAAGAAGTGTAGCTTGTGGACTCAGAGCAGCGGTGCCAGCAGACCAGGGAGCTCAGTGCTGGGAGAACAACAGAGTTCAGCTCTGTAGGAAGCTCTGGAGTTCAATCCTGGGGGGACAGCACATCACCCAGGTGAAGCCTGTACTGCTGCAGCAATTAGCAACTCACGCTATTAATCTGTAGGTGTTCAAACCTTCTTCTAAACTCATGGCAAAGCTCCTGCAGTGTTCCTGGGGCTTTGACCAGATATCCAGCCACACAGTTTGGAGTACCCAGACGGGTTGGGTGCCAGCTCTAACCCCGTCTACCCTTGTGTTGTGTTTGCTCAGAGAGCTGGTGGTGCTTGTGGTGTGAGCCCAGTGCATCCCCAAGGCCTGGTGGCTGGGCTGAACATACCCATGTACTTAGTGTACTGTGCTGCTTGGGAAACATTTCAGTTGGGTTGATTTTTGAGGAGAAACAGATGGTAATTGTCAGCTGTGGACCAAGGCTGTTTGAAGACTTTATAAGGAAATATTTTCTCCTTGGCCGAGGATTGCTTTCATTCAATCAGACTTGATGATAATGACAGGGGAATATTTGAATCTAATATGCAAATCAAATTTACTTTTGTATAGTCACTGGGTTATATCCTCTGCTATACGCTTCAATTCTGTTGCAGGCAGACACACAGGACTGGCCTCAAAATGGTTTATTGCCTTCAGATTTGGCCTACAAGGGGGGACTGGGTAGTGCAGCTGGCAGCCCTGTAGCCTGGGGTGGATGTGCTCTGGTTATCTGCAGAAATGATGCAGGCTCAGCCGTGTAAGATTCCTGCACACATCACCTGCCTGTCACGAGCTTGTTTTGGAAGGACCGCCTCTGGGTATGAGTGTCAAGCTGTCCCAGGTTAGAGATATCATTCATTATGTCTTTGGCAGGTAAACTGTGACAGCCAACAAGTCTTCCCATTAGTGTTCGTAATTAAGACTTTTCCTACTGGAACAAGGCTAGCACATTCATTTCACATAATTCATCACTCAGGCATCGTCTTCTCCCTTGTCCCTCTTTGACTGACATCCGTGAAGTGCTTGAATCCCAAACTATCTATTGATGTCTGTTATAGCCAGTTGACTGGTTGTGTCCACCCAGGGCAAAAAACAATTCCTGTGTCCAAACATTCCTCCCAAGAGGCCAGGACATGGTCTGGCTCATGCTGTCCTGGCAGTCAGAAACCTCAGCTAACTCCGTTCAAATTCCACAGCGGTTATTTCCACACTATGAATGCAGAAAGGCACAACTGTTTCAAATTTTCTCTATATTTGTACAAAAAAAAAAAGATTGTTAATCAAATAATTATGAGTGCTTTGTTTGATTAAACCCCACATTTATCAGCAGTGTTTTTGCAGCTCTTGGCTGCAATTAGTGTTTAAGCTGGAGCACAAAACAAAGGAGTCAGAAGAAGGCTGGGCTCAGGACTAGTTGCAGAGCCAGCTTTTAATCCCTCTCCTGACAGTCTGTCTTTCATGGTGGCTTGTGCTATCTGTGTGCATGTGCCAGCGCTAGTAGAAGTCAGTGTAAGACCTCCCATTGAGTTCTACATCAAGGTGTCTTGGGGCAAGACTTCCATTAATAATTATTTCTAGGTGGAGTTTGTGCTCTCCAGAGTTTGAGCCGGACCTGGGAGGACAGCTGTGGTAAGCTGGGAAGGGAAATACCTGTTATTTAGGTTGGGTAGGAGGTTTCTATCTCAGGAAAGATGTAGTGCTTGTAAATCTCTGGCTGTTGGTCTCCTTGCTGGAAGGGGGGATATCCAGTTCATCCTTTCTGTGGATGGTAGTCTTGTCTAGGCTGTATCTCTGTCTCCACACACTCAGCTCAGATGTGGACTTATTTCTCTAGGACTGTTTCTTCAGTTGGTTCTCCTGATAGTGCAATCAGGGTCTTCCTTGCTGGAAAAACCCAGATAAATACCAATAGAAGAAGAAGAAAATCAATGCAAAACATGTCTGCAAAAGATGTTCTTTAAACAGTTGGAGATATGGGTCTGAGGGAGCGCCATCAGAAACTGGACTTTTGTTTTTAGTCAGCCAAATTGCATGGGAAAAGGAGTTTTAATATCAGATTATAACACTACCTTTTCTTAAAAATGCAATCATAAGCAACTGTGTACAAGTGTGGCTCTAAAGCCTAGCCTAGATAGGAATGGATGTGGGATGAGATTTTCCACATAGGAAGTTATCTTGTATCTCTGCAGCTGGTTCTAGCACAGCCGTGACTGGAGAAAAGCAGTGATGGGAAGCACTTTTTGGGTAGCTCATTAAATCAAATGGTTGATAGAAGCATGGTTTAAGAATAAGTTCCACTGTAATTTTAGGGAGCGGTTGTAATGGTATTTAATAGAGGAATCTTAGGAACCCAGGAACATGGGGGAGGTTAGCTGTACATCTATCATCTATTTTATTTCTCTGTCATTTGCATCATTTAATTGAAATATGGAAAGATTAAAAGTCAAAGACTTCCCTTTGACATAAAAAGGAGCAACAATTATGTCTTGAATTCGGCCTATGAGACTATTTTATCCCACCATCTCTCCCTTCAACCCTGCTGGTCTCTTTGATGGATGAGGTGCCCAGTATAATATCCTTTTACAATCACGTGAGCCTGCTGGACTCCCTAAAACAACCTTTTTGTTCTTTGTGTTTAAAGGGAAAGGAGGAGCATTAGGGAAAGATATGGTAATATGTTTCCTTCCTGTTTCTGGGCCCTACACTGTGCTAATAAAGTAGTTTGATAAGACACTTTAGCCTGGGCTGGCTGAATTTAGTCTCTTTTCATTCTCAGTGAGGTTAAGCGCTGTTCTCTGTGCAGCTCTGACAAGCCGAGGGGATGTGTGCTGCTCCACGAGGGCAGATGGTGCAGCACAGATGGTCCATCGGAGGCAGGTACTTCTCTATAAATCATTTTTTTTGTGTTACAGGCATGGCTGGAACATGCATGCAAAGGCAGTTCAGGGGAGGCCAGGCGAATTTTTTCAGCCCTCTTCTTTCCCCATGGTGCATTTCAGCATTCAGTGTATTCTAAAAGTCTGTCCATGCATATGACCTACAGCTGATAACATCCCTGAGTTGAATATGTGTCGTGGCCCTGTGTCTGGGTACTGTCCCACAGGGCTATCAGAGCCTCCTTTACTGCAGACAGGCAGCAGATCCAGCTCTTTTCTTGGCCTGACTCATCTCCAGGTCATCGGGTCCCATGTCTATTGTGCTGCTGCAGACCTGTGATTTCATGTCCCAGATGCTTTGAGCCCTGAGGAGCAGTGCTGACCTCCCAAGATAGGACAGCTGCTTGGTCTTCTGCATTTGACCTTTGGACTTAACCGAGTATGTCTGTACTGATGAACAAAATAGTACCAAAGCCCAGGAGCTGCTGACACTAGAACTCAATGGACAATCCTCCTAATTTGAAGAAACAAAAGATATTTGGTGTTGCTTGTTCCTAACGTCGCTTAGAAGTTAACATGGGTGACGTGCTATACCCAGCAGGCATTTTGGATGGAGCCACACTGTTTTGAATGCTAGGAGAGTTTAATGGCATGAAGCTTGTCAGACTGCACCAGGTGAACAGTGTGTTTAATTTCCTTGCATCACAGCAACCACAGTTTACTTCTTCCAGGATGTGTAAGAGTGGAGGCTAATGCTCTTTGTGTCTTCGTAATGTTTCCAAAGATCAGATGATCTTTATTTTATCTATCACAAAATCTTCACAGGTCTAAACAGAGCACTGGAAGGACCACACGCATGTCCCTGCCTGGGTTTCCTCATCCCTTCAGGAACCCTTTGCGTGCAGGTCAGGTTCTGCTGATGAATCTAGAGCCATCCCTCCTACGCTTGGGTGCCTTTCCAAATCACAGCCTCCCTCTTCCTCTATGGCCAGGTGCTTGTTGCTTGCAGATAGCTGTGGATATTGTATATTTAGTCTCCAACCTTTCAGAAAAAGGTGAACAAAACAAAACCTCCTCAGATGACATCAGGCCCCCACTGGGGAAGAAGAATCCTTTCTGCTTTTGAAGATGATCAGCAGAAAGACAAAATCTGGGAGTAGACATCGTGTTCGCGCACAGCAAGCGGCACTGACCACTTCATTGCCTACTTGACCTGCAGGGAAACAGGCAGGCCGGGTCTCAGACTCCAAGGCCAGGAGAACCCAGTCTGATCATTTGCCCCAGCACTGTCCTTTCAGTCCTGTGACAAGCTGCTGAGGACGGGTGCAAGACCCTGCTTTGCCAATTGCTGTGATTCCCCTTGAAAAAGGCTGGGAAGCAGTTTATGGGTGATATTTCAGAGTTAGCACTCTTACATTTCATTAAATGCCTGAGTTTAAATAATGCTGTATCTATTTCATTCCTTTTATCAGCCAATTATATAGAGACTAGACTGATGATAGGTTTTGATTTCCAGCTCTGTGAAACTTGGCTGCAAATCTGTACTTAGATGCCTCCAAAACCTGCATTGCTCTTGGGAATTTGTGCAGGCAGCTCTTTGCACCAGCTGGTGTACAAGCACAAAGTTGGCATTTCTTATACCTACTGCCTTTTTAATTAGAGTGTGCCTCTTTCACAATGTACCTTACTTTGAACTCTATTTGTCTTAGACTTTCCATTACCTGGGACATAACTGGAAGTGAATTATTTGCTCAAGGGTGAAGAAAATTGCTTTCACGCAAGATTTTTTTTTTTAATACAGATTTTCAGATAGGTTTTTTAGTTTTCACAGAGAAAAGTCTGAAGCAACTCAAAGATGGAAAGCTCTGACTAAGCAGAATAGTGAGCCTGTTCTCACCCTGCACTGTAACAATAATTTTAATGGGATGGTAGAGCTGTAAACAAGGTGGGAATGTTACAGATTTCTATATTAGACTTGATGAAGTTCCTGCTGAAATGGGAGAAAGATAAGGACTCTCACCTGAGAGTAAATGAGAGATTAAGCTCCTGCCTTATTCCACTGAAACAGCTAAGGCTTTGATCTTTGTTCAATTATTTATATGTTCTCCCCCTGTGCCTGGGAGTCATGGGCATGAATTGCAGCCCTCTCCTGCCAGGCTGAGGTCAGTTTTAATACTCTAATATCTGATATATCTCCTATCGGCAGTCTGCATCTGGCAGTCAACAAGTTAACAACTATTTTTCTCCTCTAACTGTTATGATCCCATGAAGTCATTAGAGTTAAGGTAATTAAGGTTAGAGTTAAGGTACTTCAGATTTTAAGTAACATGCAAGGCTATTGGAACTGCAATTAATTACATCTTGTCACTATAACCCAAGAAGGTTGTGAGGTAGATTTTATCCTGTGCAGTTATGTTGATAAGGATTAATTTTCCTTTGGAGGACTGATCACTTTTATTTGTGAGCCAAGCAAATTCTGCAGCTTGTGTCTTTCCAGAGATAGACAGTCTTTCCATTGGCATAAACAGGGATCATCCCAGCATGGGACAGAAATACATTGATGGACTGTATTTATGAGTTTCTTTGCTGTTCATAGGGTCTCATAAACCATCCCTCTCTGTACCATCTCCTGGGAATTTGTTTGTTAAAGGTTTGGGTGTTCAAAAGACGTTCACAGCCTCTTTGTGTTGTATTAATCCTTTCATCTGATGATAAGATATCGGAATTGGTGAGCTCAAAATATCTAGTAAGACGGAACAAATACTCTCTATGATACAGAGCATTATATTCCACTTGAAAGAAGTGGCAACTTAAATTGAGTTCATGCCAGATAAAGGGTCTGCACTGGGTTCAAGTTACTAGCAGCAAAGGTATGTGTTAAAGCCTCCTTTTTTTTTTCTTAACAGTCTCAGAAAGCTTAAAAATAGAAGTGCTACAGCATGAAGCAAGTTCCTTGTCTGTAAGTTAGAAATCTGCATTTCCTAGGGAATATGTAATAAGAAACACTTGTAAACCCACGGCAGATTAGGTGCGTCTCCATTTACACTTTTTTACTGATGGAATTAAGCCATTTTGAAAGGTGATGTAGGAGACGGCAGTTGATGGGCCTTGCTACCCAAACAGGCTGAAACTGGACCATGCTTGGCAATGGCCACTAGAAAGAGAATGTTGATGACCTTCTCAGAATGACCGTCCTGGGGCTTGGCTGGGGTGGCAACATGGTGAAGGTTTTCCAGTGAAACAAGTATTATGAATAGCTGGGATGTGTCAGAGACCTGCGAGTCTGTTAGAGAGGTCTCACGGAAGTCCCAGGTAGTCCTGGAATAATTTCTGCGCTAATTGGTGGGGAGGATTTGATTCAGGATCATTTAGCCCAGTTAAAATTACAATAAATGAGATAAGCCTTTTGCTCAGTAGTGTCCTACAGTGAGATATATATATCTATATACATATACAAATATAATTTGCATGGTTGCAGCTAAGTCTTGTAAAGCCTTACTTGCACTAATGCAGGTATTCAACTGAAGTGGTTAACTGAGAGATTAGTCAGCCTATCTGTATAATCGATGGAGGGATGAATTGGTCACCTCTCATCCCAGTGAAGTGCCTTCAATTACGTGGTGGGAATCTAGGTATCATTTGAGATAAGGATATTGATATAAATGAATCTTAATTATATGTGTAAGGTGTGGAAAAGAGAAGACTAGTGTGTGTGTACTTGCTGCACATCTCATGAAGCCTGATAGAAACAAATGTTTAGCTTTAAAAACCTCATGTTCTCTCTCAAAAAAAATCATTATTAAGCACTGGAAAGCTGACGCAAGCATCCAGCACTGTGTATTCCCACAGTTTTTTCCCGTGTTCCCAGACCGTGCTGGTGGAAGTAGCTGCAGGACAAGTTGCATAAGAGCAGTAGAGTAGGTGCTCAGGAAAATCCTCGCTGGGTTAAACAAAACCCTGGCATTGTTTTCCATGGTGTGCATCTGCTTTCATGTGGCGTCAGGAAAGTGACTATCATTTGCTGTTCCACAAAACTGGCAGTTGCTCGCAGTAGCAATTGTAGTAACACTCGAGCTCGCAGTCCTTACTGCTCCCTCAGGATATGTGTGGAAGCAAGACGATGCATGCTACATGTTTTTCTACCAGAAAAAAAAAAAAAACCAACACATAAACCATGCGTAGAACTTTTCACAGTCTACAAGCCAAATAATTTAAGGCTGATGCTGTGTGTTAGAGAGGTTCTGACAGTTAAATATACTTTGAAAAAGCAGGGGAGGTTTAATACTCTCATAATTCAAAAACATCTATAGGGTTTTTTCCTCAAAGTTTCCACTGTGCTCAGGAAGCCTCGGCCCCAAAGGAGGATGCCTCACAGGTTATGACCATGTGAACAGATGGATTTATACTGAAATCAGTTTTGCCACTTTGTTCATAGAACCTTGGATTTGAAGTCAGTGTAGCCTGGCTTCTTGTATAAGCCAAGTCCTGAACAACAGGAACCAATGATCCCTGAATCAAGTTCTGGATCTTGAACTAAATTGTATTTTTGTTCTGTAAATATTTATCTGCATTCATCTGTATACAAATGAATGGCATTTAGCACTGTAGCTACCTTATACAGTTTTGCTCATTCTTAGTCTTTATTCCAATGCTATTCATAACCTTTCCTTGTGCAGGGATTCCTGCTTGAGAATCTCATGGGATCCTGGGAATTGCCACACTAAGTCAAGCTTCTGATAATATTCCTCAACCTCTGTTATCGAGGCACCGCTGTATTTTGGGAAAAAAAATCCAGGCGCCTGTCTAGTTCTTTGCAGTTTGGTTACCAAGAGGAAAAGCTGATGAACTGATAAAGAACTAGTATACACCGTTGGATAAGTAGCACTTAGAAAAAAAGAAAATATTTTTTACAGAGCATAGTTTTACTGCTGTAATTACAAACACTTTTAATTAGACAAGGGGAGCAGATGGAAAGCCTCTCCTGGCTGTGCCTGCCAGCAGACACTGAGACAAAACACATGGGAACATCCAGGGTTATGCTGTTGGTCTTTCTTTGAATTAGTTTCTTTCTGGATCACTTCTCTGATGCCTTACAGGTCACCGGTGGTCTGTGGAGTAGAGGATGGGTGATGTTGCTTCAGAGATGGGTACAGGAAAGATCCCCTAAATGTCCATCTTGGTCAATAGAGGAGAAATTATATTCCTAACTCTTGGAGTACAGTGACTGGATCATGTCAGGTTAGCTGTTGGCTCAGATGTTAAAACATGAAGCTTCTTACTCTTTATTTATGTTTAGGGTGGTGAGACACTGGCCCAGGTTGCCCAGAGAGGTGGTGGATGCCCCCTCCCTGGAGACATCCCAGGCCAGGCTGGACGGGGCTCTGAGCAACCTGATCTGGGTGAAGATGTCCCTGCTCATGGCAGGGGTGGCACTGGATGAGCTTTGAAGGTCCCTTCAACCCAAACTATTCTATGATTCTGTGATTTATTCAAATATTTGGGCAGTGCAGTGCAGCGCAGCTGTGGATGTTCTTACTATCCCTAGTACCTTTTATTCCTGCCTGGGCTCCTGTTTCCCTGCCATCCCTCTCCTGTCCCTATGGAAGTTGGCATTACTTCCTATAAGCTCCAAACTGTTTCAATGTTTATCCCTTTACTCCATCCCCTTCTCCTTATTTTACCTTGGATTTCCTTGCCTTGGCTATAATATAAGTGTCTCATGTGAAACGTAATACTCACCCAGCCACTTGCCTTCAGACACAAAATAGTGAACACCTCCGAGGGCCTCTTTCACTGACAGTGCTTTGTAGCTTTCACTGAGATTTAAGGGAGTGTCTTTTGCCTCAAGTTTTATAGAATCAGTTGCTGTGACTCAGATGATGCCTGGTAACTTGCAGAGCTGCAAACACTTGGCTATGTGTTGGCATCCTGAGCTCAGAGACTCTCCTCCCTTGCTGGCGAATGATTCTTCACATGAGCAACACCCTGGCTCTGGTTCAGCCACACTTGAACACACAATGCCTACTGCTCCGTCAGCATCCTCCTGGGAGCCACATATTGTGTCATATATTTTCCTGAAAAACAGATAAGCTGCACAAAAGACTTTCTGTCAAGCTCTGTAGGCTAAATAAGCCAGCGACAACAGTTCTGTACTGTAAAAGTAATTTAAAATAGTAAAGTCTTGCAGTGTCAAATGCTTGATTGAAATGACTGAACATGAAGAGACAAAATGGGAATTGTGTCAAAATCTGAAATTTAGCATGATTCTGCTTTGATTCAAGGTGGAGTGGAAATACTTAGAGCACTGCATAAAAATACAGTCTGTAATAAAAGTGTCCTCCAAGGAGACCAACAAACTGGTATTCTCTGTAATGCCCAAGAAATCCATACATGAGTGGGCTGGTTTGCAAAGTACCAGTGCAAGTATGTGATAGATACAGTCCAAATCGGGGGAATAGAGAAGACCAGAAGAATGAGTCTGACTTCCATATTAATCTTATTCTCCTTTTTGTGCCATCCTTTGTATCGTGTCTTCCTCTTTGCTGATAAAGGGCCCAAGCCCCAGATTCAGACATCCTTGTGTGCTGCAGAGGAGGAAAACCTAAAAAACCCCAACAAACCAAACCTGAAAAAAAAAAAAGAAAAAAAAGAAAAAAAAAAGAAAGAGGAAACCTAAAATTGACTCTCGGACGCTCCTGCCTTCCTAGTCTGGGAGACTGGGAGCTTCTCCCAGGTTCTGTCAGTCCTTGCTTGGCACTCCAGTAGTTAGCAGGGTTTTTTCTTCTCCCCTCCCTGCCGCCATTTCTGGAATGGAAGCTATATAATTAAAAGGTCAGATTCTGACCACGCTCAGCATGTAAATAAAGGGAAAGCTACTTAATTCAGCAGGGTTGAACTCACTCCATATGTGAGTGCCGAGTCAGATTTCTGTTCCTGCAGTCAACTTGCTGGTAGTAGTTACCCATGCTTCTAGCAGTAGCACCTGAAGGTGACATTACTGGTTTGATCTAGACTCAGCTTAATTCCATAAGATACTCTACTGCTGCTCAGGTGTATAAAGTTACTGTCACAGTCTCTGTGCCTGTTGAAGATTTGATGCAGAGAGGTCCTACAGCTCTGGCTGGCAGAAGATCCCACGAGGGGTGTAGCTGAGCATGCTGGGGTTTAAACAAGCCTCAGCTTGAGTCTCATCCTCCTAAAGATGCATTATCTTGTGAAAATGCAGAACTCCACCGACTTTGGGAGCAGGCAGAAATCTACCAGATGAAAGTAACTCTTCGTATCTGCAGGTATCTCTTACAAGGCTTTCTTCCTTTTGATCCATTTTTCTTTCCAAATAGGACATGTAGGGAGCAGACTGCTGCATGTGATGTTTTCCACTGTGCCCTTTGGAGACAAAAAGCCACATCAAGCAGGAGATTTATGAGTTGCTGGCAAAAGATGCTTCATATTCTGTTATTACATTTAAGATGATGAAAGAACAACAACTAACTTTCATGACTATGAAAGTAGGAGGAGAACTGCCTGTGGATAAATCAAGCACATGCATTAAGAAAGAAATTAAGGTGTTTGAAGCTTCAAATCCTGATTTGAAAAGTTCAAGATAGAAGAAAAATATCTGAGCAAAAGACGTGAAGCAGTTTGTAAGATTTTAACTCAGATACACTCAGGAGAATAAATCCAAAGGTAACAGTATGATTCATTAACTATCCCTAATTAGCCTCCTAAATTTAAGTAGACAGAATCTCGCCTGGAGGCTTTCAAAGGTACCCACCTTTCACTGTTGATGATACAGGGAGCTGAGGAACATAACTTATTTAAGGAGGACTTCTTCATTATTAGCTACCTACAGGGCATGCATGGCTTGAGTGACCAGATTAGGTGAACTGGATCTTTTAACAAGGTTGTTGCTTTTCTGGACAGGCAGCAATAGGAGACAGCAGGGGAAGGTGTTCTGCAGCCCTGTGCAAGAAGGGGAGAGGCTGGGAGGGAGCGCTGCTTGTGTCCATCTCTGCCCTGTGGAGTCTCAGTTGGAGGTGCACCATCTCCTAAATCTCCTTCATCTCCTAAAGCCTCTCACATCACAGGACCATATACCTGTGGGGTATTTCACTAGGAGGAACACTGAGACTGGGCTGATTTGTGTTGCATGGGCTTTGTTTCTGGACTGGAAATGATTTACATTTCTGAAGTCACTTCTCTGCATCTGCGTGAGAAAAGGATGAACATCTCCTTTTCTGTGGAGGCCAAGCAAGATAAAAGGTTGTCTGTGTTATATTTATGTTCTTATTGCACAACCTTGCTGTCATTAGCTGCTGTTAGAAGATGCAATAAAGAGTGAAGCATCTGGGCTGCCTCAGGAGCAGTGTTGCCAGAGTGCTCTGAAAGTTTGTGTGAGTTGTGTCTGTCATCCCAGCTTGTACCGCTTCCCACCAGCCTGAAGATCACCAGCAGAACACATGGATTTCTGCTTCAGGCAGTGTCTGAAGGGAAGAGCAGGGGAGGAGTGCCCGGGCTGTGAGCTCGGGGAGGTGTAGGTGGCTTTGGTTATGACAGGGCTATTTTCCCAGACAGTCTCACTTGATTTCCATGTGGTGCTTGGAAGTGGACATACTGTAATTGGCATGAGTCACTTCCTTGTTATGGGTGGTTAGGAACCACTCTGCACGGAAAACACTCCTGCAGCAGGCTGAGTAACTCCCTCTTGCTCTTGGGTTTTGCATTCGATTTCAGGATTACAGACTATGTTGATGCTGGGTGAAAAAAAATTCCCTTTTTAAAATGAATGAGGGAGATGGAAAGTTGAGGTCTTGACCACTTGTATTCATTAAACCTCTGATTCTTTCTTTTTTTGTGAGAGTGAAGATTTAGCATGGCAGTCTGTTGATCAAACCCCAGCTTTCAAACTTACGTTCTGTTGCACAAAGTCTCACAGAATCACAGAATGTCAGGGATTGGAAGGGACCTCGAAAGATCACCCAGTCCAATCACCCTGCCGGAGCAGGAACACCCAGATGAGGTTACACAGGAAGGTGTCCAGGCAGGTCTTGAATGTCTCCAGAGCAGGAGACTCCACAACCCCCCTGGGCAGCCTGTTCCAGTGTCTGTCACCCTCACTGAGAAGAAGTTTCTTCTCAAATTTAAGTGGAACCTCTTGTGTTCCAGTTTGAACCCATCACCCCTTGTCCTATCATTGGTTGTCACTGAGAAGAGCCTGGCTCCATCCTTGTGACACTCACCCTTTATATATTTATAAACATTAATGAGGTCACCCCTCAGTCTCCTCTTCTCCAAGCTAAAGAGCCCCAGCTCCCTCAGCCTTTCCTCATAAGGGAGATGCTCCACTCCCTTCAGCATCTTTGTTGCCCTGTGCTGGACTCTCTCCAGCAGTTCCCTGTCCTTCTGGAACTGAGGGGCCCAGAACTGGACACAATATTCCAGGTGTGGTCTCACCAGGGCAGAGTAGAGGGGAAGGAGAACCTCTCTTTTTGTCTCCCACTGTCTTCTGGGACACTTGACACTTTTTGTGTAAACTGTACTATACTTTTACTCTAAATATGATACAGGATGCCCAGAGGTATGCTATGGCTGTGTAGACAAGTCACAGAGCTGGTGTTGAGTGCACTCAGTTTTTTACATGGAAATGCCCAGGCCATAGAGTTACTTATGGGGGTGTTTGAGAGCTGTAGGATCTGATGGTCTCCTATCAAATGATTAAACCTCTATCTGACCAAAAATCTCCTGAGTCAGATGAACAGGGGATGCCTGGTGGCAGGGCAGGAACTGAAGGTAGGCTTTGGATGTCTAACAGGGCACACATGGTCATGAGGAGGTGGTGGAGTCACCATCCCTGGAGGTGTTTAAAAGGCATTTAGATGAGGTTCTCAAGGACATGGCACTAAAGTGCCAGAGTTAGGTTATGGTTGGAGTTGATGATTCTGAGGGTGTCTTCCAACCGAAACAATTCTATGATTCTATGAAACCTCTTGTCACATGATATAAATGGTGTTTTAGTCACTTGAAAGGGGCACATCCAACACAGAGCTAGATGGGGGCAAAGACAGCTCCCTGGCAATGCTTGAGACCTTGGGAAAAAGCAAAGGGGGTAGGCTGTGCCTCAGTTTACTTTTCTTACTCAAAGTAACACCTTCCACCCCCACATTTATAGCTGCACAGTATTAGTGTTGTCACCAGGTGTAGAGTCTTATGCATGGGACTTTTCTTTTTTGCTCTGTGATTATACTGTGATATTTTGTGGTCTGATGGAGCCAAATTCCATTATTTTAATAGATACTGCTGACTGCTTAGTAAATTCATAGATTACAACATGTGAAACACTTTAATTCTTCGGTCTGAGGGAGCCATATACTTTATATATGTGCTAAGGAATTGTTTTCTTGTAATAGTTCAGAAACATTAATGATCCCATTTCTGGCTGGATGATCTGCATTTTCAAGTCTCAAATTAAAATCCATCAGAGCTTCTACCTCTAAAAACCTGCAGTAGTTTATATTGGGTGTTTACTCACAGCAGGATTTTTTGTTTTTTTTTTTTTTTTAAAGTATGTTGAGCATCAACAGTTCCTGGCCCCAACCTGCCCAGATAAAAGGCTTGGTTGTAATTTTCAATGGTAAGGGAGTCATGTTTTGTTCAAATTGCACTCTGCTTCAAGCATTCACAGAAGGATTTGCTGAAGGTCCTTCAGATCTGCTTTAATCATACTGAGCTTTCAGAGTAAACCTTACGGGCTGGAAATGCACACGCGACTGTGTAGCAGAGAACTGGAGAATGACAAAGCCCCTGTCTGTATGTTTTTAAGACTGAGCTTTCATTGATCTCCCCTCCAGTTGACTGATCTGTATATACAGTGAAGATGGAGGTCAGGGGATAATTGGGTCCTGGGAGTCTTTAAGCATGTTTAGGACTGAGCAAGCCTCAGGAAACATCAAATGATCAAATTAGCAAAGAGAAGGGATGGTTTGAGTGCGAGGCTGAAATATGGGAAGGCTGAGTTTGTTTTCTTTCTTTGGCACAGACTCCCCCTGTGAGACTGGACAAATCATTTTGATATTTAAACACTTTCAAAACTCTGTCCCTGAGCCAGTTTCCCATCTGTAAAACCAGAGGTGTCTAGCAGTCAAATGTTTTGATTAGGGGAATAATATGTGCACTTAAGCTGAAACACTCAGCAGTATATTGTGAAACAGAATTCCTCAGAAAGAGCAATATTCCTCTGCAAAATAATCTTTTATGGCAATTAGCCAAACCTACAGAAATGGATCACCTAAAACTAGGTAGATTAAAATAATAGAAAACATATAGCAAGTGATCTCGATGAATGAAGAAGCGAGGTATCATCTGGCCTTTTCTATCTCTTAGCACTGTAATTCAGAATTTTGCAGCTTGTAGGCACAGTAACTTTTTCTTTTCGCCAGCCCTCGGTTTTCTGGCCACACAAGAGAGTGCTTGTGTGCAGAGCCCAGCAAAAAGAGCCTCCACCAGGTACAAACAAGGGCTCTGTCAGCAGCACCAGCATGTGCCTTTTCTCACTGTCCTGCTGGTTGCTTGCACTCAGATGTGATGTGTCTGCTCTGCTGGTGAGAGCGACTCCAGCTTTCATCATCCTTTGCCCCTGTTCCTGCAGGGGAGAAGATGGCAGAGAGTTTTTGTTATGGGATTGATGCCACTAATTCACTGCAAATGGGTAATACAGGTCTTGGATTGGGAGCTGGTATAAATTATTGCTAGCATGATGTTGATTCAGACAGATGAGCGGTGGGAGCTGGTAGCCGGGATTGCTTTTAAAATAGACACAGAGAGATTATATAAAGACTTGAAAGCTTGTAAAGGCAGACGAATGAACCTGCTGATCCGAGAGCTCCCTTGCATTTTGTAACCTAGAACAACCTTCTGCAAGTGCCTTCATGGGGTATCACAGCAACAGTGATGCTTCACTCTCCAGATCAAGTCCTGGCTCACATGGAGTCTGTGTGATGATGCCCAAGTTGGACCCTGGGGTAGGTGGCAGAACACGGCTTGCCATCCTGAAAGTTAATCTTCTGCCCTCGCTGCTCAGCTGCCCAGCCCAAGTTACTGGAGAATTTTATCATTTGGATAAATATCCACATCTTAATGCTGACTGCTACCCCTTGAGGTACCAAAGGTCCCCAGAGGTCCCCAGCGCAACTCCTCTCTTCCAGGTGATCCCAGCTCATTTCTCACGTGCATTTTAACGTGCAGGGCTCCTGACTATCAGCCGTGCTAACACTCTGACTGAAGGCCCCTTTTCTTCCCCTCTTGTCCATGTATATCACTTGTTCTGCTGACTGAGCTGCTTTAACTTCTCTGCTTGACTGAATGGAGCAGGCCAAGTGCCAGCCCTTCCCTGCCAGGATTTCTGTGCTTAATGCTGAGATAAGACAAAAATCCCAGGTACTTTTTTCTGGTGGTTTTAATAATAAATAAGTTTACTTGACGCCTTGCTTCAGTTCATGCCGTGCTTTATGTCGGATGCACTCCTCTCCAGAGAATTTAAGGAGGGTATTTCAAAGGAACCAGATGTTTAATTTTCCTTGTGGATTTGGCCGCCACACAGAAACTAACTGGAAATTGTGAGGTGTTTTGCACTTGAGAAAGCCTTTCAGTTTTACTGTCTTTTTAAATCAAGCCATCTAAGCTATGTATTGGTTTAGCATTGTATAAACTAGAAGAAGAACAGACTTGCTGCATGCCATCACTGTTTACTCTTTGCCAAAATAGTCCCTTTCTGGTAAAATGCCCTCAAGATGTTTAGGCAGTTCACAGAGAAAAATGGTCCCTTGAAAAGTCCAAGGTTCATGTGCTGTGGACATCCTGTGTTGCACTAAGTTGCTTCCAGAGTTTTGAAGGGATTTGGTTGCTAAAATGAAGACAAGCAGCACTTGGGATTTTTGAAAGTACCAAAGTGCATGTTAATCACAGACGCTGAGCACGTGCCAGCTTTTGGGAACCTTTCTTCATGGCCAACTGTGTTTTTAGGCACCAAACGCCTGCTTGGTTGTCACCTTTCTTCCTCAGCCATGCCAAAGGGGTAACAGCACAACCCAACCTCATTGAGGTCCTGTGAAAATAAATAGTCCCTATGACTGCTTCCCTGTGAATACTGCTCTATCTCCTCTCCCTTGGGATGCTGTTAACTGATTGCTGACTGATTCAGTGATGTTTTGCTTCACCCTGACTCTTCTCTTGGTCCTGTACATAGTGTTCATAGCAGTGGTGGCACAGAAGCCAAGGCAGAAAAGCCATAGATCAGTTCCCTGGATTTGCTTAGGAAAAGATCGTGTTTCTTTCCCCCATCTCAAATGTTTAAGTGGCTGGTGTTGTCACCTTTTCAAAGAAAGATGCATGTTTACCCAGCCTTTGTTCTGCCTCAAAGGTGGCCATGAATACTGGGAGGTGAAAGGAGATGTTTATGAAGAAGAGCCAGTCTGAAACATGAAAGACTTGCCCAAATCTTCTAAAAATTGCTTATGTGCCACTTTTGCTTCATTTTCTTCATCGGAGACATATCAAGAGGCTACCTGGGATGCACTTTGGATGAAAAGTGTGTATGACTCACATCTTTTAGATGCCTTTCAAGTGTTCAGCCTGAGATGCAACAAATAGGGTCTTTATTTGTTGAGGGTGCTGAGCCCTGTGCCCTCTGAATATCGTACCTCTTCAGGTGCCTCGAATTAGGCACTCAGAATTGTGATTCTCCCTGACTGTGTGCTTTGCAAGATAATGTCTGTTCTACCCACCTCCACCACAGACTTTCTGATATTTCTTTAGCACAGGCATCACCTCTGTTTCTGCCTAGTTCCTAACATAGGTTGTGTTTCTTTTGCTGCCTTCTCATCAGAGGACAGTTGCCAATTCAGGTTTCACTAGAAAGTGCCGTGCCAGCTCTTTGATATTCAGAAGCGGTGGGGTTTTTCTGTCTGTTTCCTGACCCAGCATGACTCTACTAATAATGCAATAACTTCAGTGCTGATACCTTGGCAGTCTAATATAGGAGGTCAGTCAGTAAATATAGTTACAATTTTCTTTGCCTCAGCAAAGACAGTAAGTCAAACACAATGTAAACAAGGTGGTTGGATCACTTCCCTCACCATTAATATTTGTAGTTATGCAGGCAAATTTAATGGGCGTGATTAAATATCATACTCCAGCTTGGCAGCTGGTTAGCTGCAGGGGGCAGGCAGGAATTTCCTTTCTGTTCCAGGACTGCTCACTTTCCAAGTCCTCCTTCATGCTTGTGCCAAGGATCTCAAAGTGCTTTGCATTTTTAATTACGTTCCTTCACATCCCTGCGAAGAGTGGAGATAAGTGATAGCAGGACTGGCAGTGGAGCAGTGGGGAAACTGAGGCACTAGGAGGTGGCGGCCTGTTTGGGACAAGAAAAGCAGTTGCTGTTAGACTTGGACAAAGGGAAGCTGAGCATCCCAGAAATCTTCTCTTGGGGTTTCTGTGTGTCTAATGAACTTGTGCCTAGTTCTCAACAGTCTGTCTTTAACACAGTGAAGTCTTGTTTGTCTCCAGGAACAAAATGCTGCTTTTCTGTATATATTACTATAAAGTCACTGACAGGGAAAATATATCTTTCTCTTCTGGAAATTGTAATTTCTGTATTTTTGCCTTTCATCACTCTGTTCCTCTAATTTCTGAGCGGAATGCCCTGTATCTGTGTTTCTTCTCTTTGTATGGAAAAGCACTTTGCTCTGCAATAGCCTCAGGTGTTGGCTGTGGCTGAGGCAGAGAACTGGTTCAGCTCTGTAAATGACGTGGCTTTGTCCCTACAGGGCAAATTAGTGAATTTACTGTGTGGATTCACCTTTGGTGGGTGTACACAGAAGTAGCTATGCTGACTTTGATTTCTTTACCTGGATGTACAGCTGAAGAGCTGCCCTTGCAACTTCAAGGAGGAGGAAATACTCTTCTTACTAAGGCATGCTTTGGTCCAAAGAAGGGACTATAGATGTCTTGACAAAACTGTCACATATTACCCTGTCTCACCTGCGTATTGCTAATGCTGTGGCTGACAAAACAAGGAGACGAGTAGGGATTAGCTGAGTCTTCACCTCCCTTCTCAGGATGGTGGGAATGGAGAATGGGCCTTTCTCAGCTTAGTTAAAACCTGAAGCCCAACAGGGAGCAGTGTATTTTGAACCTCACAGGGTGGAGAAGGTTCCATAAAGGTGGGGTTGCTTCTTTGATGGATGATTCAAGCTTTATGGTTTCACGTGAACAGCATCCTCCAGAAGCTGGTTCTGTGAATCCAGAGTAGACAGAAACTTCTGACGTGCAGTGCTGAGCCAGCAACTTAATGGCTGGAGAGAGGCAGCGATTCATACGCTGTAGTTCCCATTGATACGGGGCATCCTGCCCAGCCCGCTGTCATGTGGGAACAGAGCTGCCGTACTCTGCGGAACAGGGCTGAGGCTGAAGCCTGGCTTACTAGGAATTTCAGTTTCTAAGATGGTGTCTAAATTCAGCTGTCTGAATCTGACCCTTAGTCTAGTCTCCAAGCTTAACTGTAAATAAACAATATCTTAATCACTTTATAGTTTCCAGTGTTGTCTCGTAGAATGTCTCTGTGCTGGCATTTGGAGAACATTCATCATAGTGCCAAATGAGTGTCTGTTTGGTCTGCACATGGTATAATTAAGTATCAGCTGAGCCTGTAGCATAATGTGATAATTCTTGTTCTGACCAGCTGAAATAACTCACGCTAAAAACTGTGCTCTTCTTACTTCTCTCTTTCAGTTCCCAAGAAGCTTCTGCATGAAACTCAGCCAAGACCAACCAATTACCAAGGATTTCAGAAGCCACATTTCCCACTGCGGCCAAGAGTGTTTGATCCCAATGTTATAGGGGACGGTGTATTCCTTTCTGATGTCTCTCCTTCCAACATAGGACGTTCTCTCCCAGGTAGTTATGACTATTGCAACGTTGGTCCAAACCTAACTATGTTGTGGTAACTGTTCCCATCCATCTTCCCTTACAGACAGTACAAAGCTTACCTGGGTTTCTGTATTGTTCTCAAACCCCATTCATGTCACAGCCAGAAAGAGAGGCTTCAAGGCATGACCATCGATGGACTAAAGTGAACTGTGAAACTCTCACCAGCTTTCTTAAAATAGCAGTCACAGCCATGCATGTCAAAACTTATCACAGAAGTACTCCGCACACCCATCTAATACAGTGGCAAAGAACAAAGCAGGGCAGGGACAGCAGATCTGCCTCACAGGGACAGAGAAGTATTCAACTAAGCTTTGAAATATGATACTATTTTCATAAAATGTAAAGTTGAGAGATATGAATAAAGTAATATCTTAGCTATCTATAGGGATAGGTGAGTAGGAGGAAGGAATGGCATATGAATAAAGGAAGAGCACAGGTGAGCATGTACTGGTTTAGTCAGTGGTTTTGTGTTGTGTTTCCCAACACATGGGAGATGGTGCATGACATTGTTCCTGAAATTCCCAACCCGCACTCCCAGAGATGCAGCTCTCAAGTGGGTATGGACATTGTGGGTATTGTCCTTGTCTACACTTCTGGTGAAGTTAATCCACACCCTGGATAATCAATCCACACAATCCACAGACAAACCAGAGTCATAATAACATACTTATCACTTTCGAGGCCTTACTGAAAAATTATCAAGGAAAAGAATTTTGAGTCAGCCTGAAATAAATTTTGTGATCTTGGTGATTCTTTTAAGCAAGAAAAAGATCCTGAACTCATTTTCATTCATCTAAACATTTCACTTCTACAAGTGACACCTTTTGTTTAGTTCTCACACTGTTTATTCATTCATTTTTAAAATATGCACCACTTTCAAACAAAGATGTCATTTTAAAATTAAGAGCTAAAAGAATGTTTCAAAAATCGCAAGAGGAAATATTTGGACAGTTCTGTAAACTCCCTTCCCATTTTATTTATTTCATTAAAACTATTTGTTAAAGTCAGCCTGGTATCATGAGTAACCTCTTCTATGCCTGAACTGTGTTGTTGGGCGAATCTACTGCTAGCTGAAATAATTTTCCTCAACTTTGTTGTCAAGTCAGAGGGAAACAGCTTCAGTGACTGGGTATAGACAAAGTCTTCCAAGCTAGCAAGGAGGAAAGGAAAATCTTTTAGTATGATCCTGGAATGAATGGCAGAGCAGGGAACCACATAGTGCAGCAACACATGGCCCTTGGAAATTGTGTTTGTTTGTTTTTTCCCTCCTGCGTAACCCCAGTCATTTTCTGTGCTCCCTGTCTGTGCTTGTACAATCCTGCAGATGACAAAACCAGTTCTGTGGTTTTGTGGTGCTCTTTGCCGGGGTATAGTGTATGCAGACAAGTATTCATTTAGAAACTTGTTTGAATGCATCTGTTCTTTGTATAAGTCAGAAGAAAAAAACATTCTTACATCTCACATGAGAGGAATTATGCCTTACTAAATCTCTACTAAAAGACACTATTATTGCACAACATGGTTCACAAGGGCTGTCCAAAACCCAGCAGCGGTATCCATCTGATGTAGCACATGTGCACAGCGAAGTCCTGACTGGGAGTATAATTTAAACCTTAGTTCTAGTGAGATCCAGGGAATGTATGGATAGTGAGGGGCAGGTGGGTTGTCACAAACCCAGAACTGGACATGTGATAGAACATGGCGCAGAGCTCCCAGGTTTGTGTCCTACCAGCTCCGTGAAGCTGCAGTCCAGCCACATTAACTGCACTTCAATGCAGAGTTGTAGAAAACTCTCAAAGACCTAGCAGGAGCCTGGAGCCACCTAACTCAGTGGTCCTCTTTATGATGAGATATATGGTTAAGAAATATATATGGGATTATATCCTGGTGGTGCCCTTCATTGCGATTAATTATAAAGGGATTTAAGATTAACTAGTTTAGAGCCAGACCTCATTATGTAGACATCTCAAGCAGGATTCAGTTACCCCCACATAAATGTGTCATTTGAGATGACCTGGGGTGTTCACCTGGCTTCTAGATGCTGCCCTAGAAGGGCGAAAGTTTTCCCTATGCCCCTTCTCATACCTGCCATCTCTGCGTAGATGTCCTCCTGCCCATGGGGTGTCTTAGATGTCTGTGTATGAGCAAATACATCAAGCTTTAAGTGTCTGCTATGGAGAGAGCTGAATGACTCTCTAGGATCTGTCAACTAATGGCAGGATTCCGTTGCCTCAGTTTAGATGCACAGTGCTACCTGAGATACTCTGAAGTGTCCAGTTTTTAGGTTCAGTTTATAGAAATTAAAAATTGACCCTGCTTCCATGGATTTATTTACAAGAATGGTGGTAGAGAAAAATCCAACCACTTGTATAGGCATAGATTTACCACGCAGGGAGAATAAAGGAAAGATTAGAGGGCACGTTGGTGCCTATATCTAAATGAAAACATTTTCTAAAACTTTGCTGTTGATTTCCTGCTGAATGTGCCCCACTGTCTCCATTGATACAACTGATTTTCTGTGATCTCTGTTCTCCTAAAGCAAGAGGTTCTTGTGACATTTTTCCCTTTTGTATCAGCCACTCAGGCACCCATGTTTAAAAACTTTGCTTCGGGGCCAGTCATTAACACCTTGTCATTAACGTGGCTTTCCCAAGGCCACACAGCTATTGGGTGGCAGAGATAAAACCACATTCCTTGGGGCTGATCCCTTGCAGCAACACCTGGATATCCATCCCATTTGCTTCTCCTCCCAGGTGGATTAGGAGCTGGCATCACTGCATGCAGATTCATGCTCTCAGTCCCTCTCCATCCAGTATTACCTGTTCTCTTGACACCCCTCGATTTCTGTTACTGCTTCCCTGGGCTGAGCCGCTTACTGACGCTCACAGCGGGAAGCTGAACATGGTGTCTCACGCTGCCAGGATTGCAGGGAAAGGAGGTGGATCAGGCGGCAAGTGAACACAGACCATCTCCTGTTGGGGCTGCTGTCAGAGTGGCTTTGCTTGCATTGGCATTATCGGAGAAGGACCTGACAGCTTCCTGTATTTAATACCTACAGATAAATGGAAGCCGAGTGCATGTCTGTGGTTTTATAGTGTGCTGCTTGCTTCTGGCCAGAAACAGATACCCACGGAAAGGAGCCTGAAAACCTGTAATAGCTACAGTTAAACAATCACATGGGTGATGGAGCTGGATCCTGTGCACCGACTTTCTCATGTGTTTAAAACAATTAGTGTTTTGTGACTAGCGGGGGTGTCTGCCTTCGGATCAAGGTGTGGGGAGCACTCAGCAGCGAGCTGATAAGGGCTGAAAGGGTCTCTTTGAGCCTCCTGGAATTAGCTGCCTCCTTAGCTTCAACAAATAAAATCAAATCATTAACCCATGTTCACTCACCTCTCCAAAGGGGAAATGGTGTCTGGGTGAAACACAATACGAGCAGGCTTCTGAAGGAAGTCATAAACTCAGGTTTGCCCTTCCCCTCAAAGGCTGTAGAGAAAGCACGTCTGTTTGCCAGGTGTGGATGGATCACTACAGCATGACACCAGCAGAGGGTTGCCGGCTCTGCCTGTGTTTTCCAGTCCTTGTTACAAGCTTAGCTGAACCCACTGTTGATAAAGGCTCCTTTGATTTAAATAAGAGAAGAGAAACCTGACTATGTATTTGCTGTAGCGTAGGTGGGTGTGTCTAAGTGGTGACATGAAAGAACAGGAGACGGGGGAGAGAAGATGCTGCCTGGATGCAAACAGGGTATGTGCTCAGCTGAAGCTACCTGAGAAGGTTCAGTTACCCCTAAAAAAAGAGGAAAACTTGGGTGGCTTGCTGTTGAGCACCTCCAGATTTCTGAGAGCTGACGCTGACCTGGCGGGGTTAGGGCAGGGTAGGGCTGGGGCATGTGTCTCATTCCTCATTCCCTTTCTGTTTCAAAGCAGAGAAGAAGAAAGGGAGATCAGCCACCTTCTACCCTCTAGACAACACTCCTTTACTGCACCCCGTGGATGAGACACAACTGCCGGTGCTCAACAACAGCATGGAGCCCGTGGGCGTCAGCACGGAGATGGCCCTGCTCAGCAACATCCTAGCAGCCTATGCCTTCATCACAGGTAGGTCCTTGTAGACCCTCAACTGAGCCTCCGTTTCACAGCCACCTTAGGGCTAAATCTGCCTCTTTGAGCTGTTTCTATTTTTCATTCATCTCTCAGCAAATTCCCCCTTGAAAGCCCTGACCAGGGCAGCTCTAGCAGACAGTATATAACAGGGTTTATTGTGCTCTGCTTTCCACTGGATTTACTCTCGTCTGAAGTTAAATACAATGTAATCTTATATGTGGTATTATTCCTAATGCTCCATTTTCCTGGAGATCAAAGCCTGGCTCATTAGGGAGGCAAGCATGTTGTCCTGTAATTTGGAAAATAAGCAGCACTCAGATCATTACCCTGCTTAAGAGAATTTGGCTTATCTTCAGTAGAAGTGTGAAGATGAAGTAACTTGAGAGTCTGCTTAATTGTATATTTAAATCTAGTTTAGAGTAAGATTTCCTTGGATCACAGTTTATTTTTCACCCACGTGTGCCTTTTAACTAGCAGAGGAACAGTCTTCTAATAAGATTCACTTTAAAAGTTGAAATACAGATTATGTGCCCTACTGAGTGCTTGGGGTCAATACCATTGATAGCAAAAAGTACAGTAGAGACAGGTGACGTAGTGCAAATATTTCCCATCCCATAATTACCTGAGGTACCTTGTCAGCAGTAGGGATCGAGTTGGAGGACCTAATAAAAAATAGGAAGGGTGCTGGCTGAATGCATCAGATATACAAATTCAGCATATTTTAGGCCAATCTTTGCTGCTTTCCCCAGAATGAGGCCCTTGGTTTCTGTGTAACTACCCCCGCCCCCCAGCCCTGAGGCAGGACGAGCTGTTTGTGGTCAGTTTTTCTTATGGGATTGCAGAGTGTTTGACATTTGTTTATGAAAAGTTTGTATGCTTATTACCTTGCAATGCTTGTTGCCAAGTAATATTACCTTGCTAGCAACATTAATGTGTTGCTCTTTTACTACATGCTGTTAATAATTCTGTGTACTGCGGCCAGTCTGCTAGCACCACTGTAGAGCAATTATGGTATTCTGGAGCACTGAGGTCTATATAACTAAAACTCCAATATTTGTGAGGTAATTTTTCATGTCTGTGTGCCACTCAATCTGCTAATTCATTAAACACTAATGTATGCTTGGTGCTGTGCTCTTGCTGAAATACCACCGTGCTGCTACAGACAAGTATTTGAACTTGAAACAACTAACTTGGGCTTTGCACCTTGGAATTACTGAGTAGATTAGTAAGAGTGTTTCTGCACATTTAGTGGATGGTCCTTCTAAAAGGACCATGAATGGTGAATCCAAATTTCTACCCTTCTACACATCCAATGGTGACATCAGGATCCATCTTTTCTTGACCTCTTTAAGAAGCAGGTAGCTTGAGTGCAATTAGTAGTGTTCTTCACAAAAGATAGCTGAGCAAGATGTATTTTTTTCTTGCATACGCTTCTCTAAGAAAAGATTAGAAAAAGCAAACTTTAAAGGAGTTTTCTGTCTATCATACTTATGCCGCCCTCTTACCTATATATGCCATTTGTTGACATGAAAATACCTGCTTTCCCATCCTGACTATATAATAAAATGTTGTTAATATTATTTTCCCCATCTGAACAGTAACAGCTAGCAGAAGATTTTGGGATTTCTAGTCAGGGACAGCTGGGACTGTGATTCAGGGCTGATGATGATACCCCATGGACTGTTTCTATTTACCACAGCAGAACTCTTTGACCCTGCATTCATTTTCTAGGGCACAAGGCCTCAATTCATCCCCTTCACAAGGTGTCAGTCTTGGCAGGAGCCTCTAGATTTTACTATAGCACAAATCATAAATAAGGATAGCTTTAACTGTTCTTGTCGTTGTGGGATTTGCTTGCCCTCTCATGGTGTGGTCTCCATGTGATTGTAGAATCATAGAACTGTAGAATAGTTTGGGTTGAAAAGGACCTTAAAGATGATATAGTTCCAACCCCCTGCCATGGGCAGGGACACCTTCTAGACCAGGTTGCTTGAAGTCCCCTCAACCTGGTCTTGAATACTTCCAGGGATGGGGCATCCACAGCTGCTCTGGGCAACCTGTTCAGTAGTTCATGACCCTCACAGTGAAGAAGATGTGTTCACATTTACTGGATGTCAAATAATCAATAGAACTCAGACCTGATGACTTCCCAGTTTCCAGGTTTCCAGTGATGAGGTCAGGAGCTTGTTTCTCATGTTTTCACATAACCACGGCTGTTAGATGGGTTTTAGTCTCAATAATATATATGTTCAGTTTGTTATTTATTACAAAATACTTGATGCCTGTCCCATGGATTGAAACAACAGATGCTGTAAACCATCTTTATCTGCTGCTTTTAGCAGAGGGGATGGATTTGGCATGATTTATTTTGGTGTATGTGAATATGGAGAGGTTTTAGATTATAAGTTCAAAGACAAGCTGTATCACAGGGCACAAATATCATCTGCACAAAACTAGAGCACTGTAAAGCCATCCCCCTTCTTACTGCACATTTTGAGCAACAGAACAGTTGGAAATTTTTGTGCTTGCTTGAGTTTGGGGCCCTGGAGGTGGCTTAAGCCACAGCAGCTGTTGGTGTCCATAGAGGAGCCATTATAGTGGCTCAGGAGAGGCAGGATATCGGGTGGCCAGGAAGGGCCGGTTCTGGTTCACACATCTTCCCACCACTCCTGACCACAGCCTTGGTGCCAAAGGGAAACATTAGTGCAAGAACCGCTCTGTTTCATAACACTAAAAATGTCCCTTGGGTAAACTCTGCAGACTGAAGGTGCTGTATTCAGGGCTTCCCTGTGCTGATGAGTTGGCTTCAAAACAGGACTTTGCAGGAAAAAAAATGTAAATAGGCTGGGGCAACATATAAAGATGCTTTTGTGTTGGGGCAAAGCGTGGTGTATACCCTCAGACCCACCCCAGGGAAAAGGAGATACGGGCACTTGGTATTTCATGGGCAAAGCACATGCTTGAAAGGATGATCCACTTCTACTATTAGTACTTTTTCTGCTTTCTGGAAGTGGGTGTCTTGTAGTCTTGGGAGAGCATCCATGAATCAGTGGTATCCCCTTTCTGCTCAGTGGTGTTCACATTTTCTGCACAAAATGGCAGGTTTGGGTCACTAGCACTGTTGACACGTGGGGAGTCTTGCAGTGCACAGAGCCAATATTAGTGAAAGCCTCTGTGATCATTTCCACCGTCTTTTTTGACTAATGTTCCCATACAAAAGTTGGGAACGTTCCCATTGAGGAGTGAAGTTTCACAGCACAGCCCGAAGCAAAACCTCTTTGCAGGAGTGTTGGTTTTCACCATCAAAAGTGTATGCAGCAATCATCAGGGTTAGGAGTATCCAAGCCAGTTAGGTGTTAGTCTTATCCCAGCTTCCAGAACCTTGAAAACAACATTTCTTCAGAAACAGGGAGAAAGAGTGAACAATGTCAATGAGGAGTGAATTTATCAGCTGATCAGACAATAAATATTTAGAGCTCAGTCCTGCGAAACACTCGGGGATGCCCTTAATTTTAAAGCTGATTTTCTTAGTAGAATTAGGTTTTTAATTATATGCAATCTCTGCCTGAAAAACATCAGATCTGTTATTTGTCATGGACCTGTTCCAAAACCTGTCTGAGCCTTTGGAAAGACTTCACCAGTCTCAGTGACAGCTGGAACTGTCTTTGCAGTCACGGTCCACCAGCAAGACCAGAACCATCCCTTGTGGTTATATAAATATTAAACATGGTATCAGAGCACTTCCAGTGCCTCTCTTTGGACAGGGGACTTATTCCCATTTTGTTGTTGCTTTCAGGCTGAAGTAACTGGAAGGAAACATCCACAAATCCCTGTTTTATTCTTCTTCCACAAGCAAGGCTTTGCTGCCAAGTTATTAACATGGGGCTTTTAAAAAACAAGCCAGGGGAGATCATTCCAACTTTTAGAATGCTTGGCCTGAGCCTTATTAATAAGGGCTCCTGGGGAGCTTCCTCTGTTCTACCAGGGGATTTCGGCAGCCTGTGGGGCTAACTGTAAATTCCCTAGAAGATATTGCTCCTACTGTTTGTCTGGCCATGCTTAATGCTGAACCTTTTACTGGGGCCCTCTGCAATTTTCTTCCCCACCAAGGTTTCTGAATACATGAAGCCATCACAGGAAACCAGCAGTGTTAATGCCTAGATTGGTTTTTATTTATTGAAACAATTTATTATAATAGCAATAAGAACCTTGGCCTGGGGCATTTCCTGAGGAATTAATGGCAGTCTGGGCTGATGCTCCCAGCAGATTGTTAGCCCTCAGGAAACAGGCTCCGTAATTGCTGCTGGCTTGGTTGGAAAAACAAAATAAAATGTGTTTCTAATTTTTGGCCAGTTTGAGCACCTAGAAAATGGTGGCTTTTGTATAGAGGGTTATAAAGAGCATATATCTTTTGTCTGCATGGATTAAATTCCAGCTTGAATCAGTGACATTTTCATCAATGCTTTTAGTCATGAAAGAAATACCAGGAAGGGGAAAGGTAACCCCAGCTAAAGAAACCGACAGCAACTGGGTCCTGCCAGAAGTTTAGGAGAAAAACTTAGCTCTGAGCTGTCATACACAGCAGTGGAAGGAAAAGCTACAGTGGTCAAAATCCATGTGTTAATGGGTGTACTCACACACACATGAATGCATATGAAAATTATGTTAACTCATGTTACTGATGTCCATACACATTCAAACAGCTTTTTTTAGTTTTTTCCAAATATAATGAGTGTTTTGATGGGCCTCGGTGTCAGTACGATGATCAAATCTAGGCTATTGCTGACTTGGCTACTTCAACTGAGAAAGAGCAGAGCCCGTGGCTTTTAGCTTAAGTTGCTCTTTCTGCTGTGAAAAAGAGAAGATGTTGCTGTGCAAGTGGATTGTGTGTATGATAAATGCCAAAACTGCAGTTGAATGTAGGGTTACAGCTCAGTGAGGAAGTCCAGACAGTGTCTCAAATGTTGACAGATCATCCGTAGGAGCTCATAAATGCCACCAGAGCCCAAAGATTCAATTACAAGCTATCGCACTGCATGAAGGGCTGTACATACAAGCACAAGCAGGGGATGAAAAATGGTTGCTTAAGTAGCAATCGAGGTGCAGCTTGCTCACGAGCTGCATACAGTAGCCTGGAAAATAGAACGTGGGGGAGAAAGGAAAAGCAGGACATGGACAAAAATGGGGGAAGAGAAACAGTGTGTCTGTCTCAGGTTCCAGTCTATGTGTTTGCTGGTTTGTTTGTTTTGTTTTGTTTTGTTTTTTATGAGTTGCTTTAGAAGAGTGAGCAGTGGAACTAATGCAACCAAATCAAGCCTATGTATGCACAGGAACATGATGCTCAGGGAAGTGTGGCTGGCATCAGAGCAAGTATCTTCCAGGACAAACAGATCAGTCCAACTCATTTGTCCTTCCCACACTCCATGTGTCCTCCTTAGGCCCACTTGCAGAGAAAGTTTTGCAATTATTGTCCTGAGTTATATTGCGTACGGAGGTAAAAGCAATATCGGGTGGTGATTTTACTTTTCCTGAGGTTTCCAAATCTCTGGGTTTACACCACTTTACTGTTCACACAGTACCAGATGGGCAGCAGCTTTGCTACTGTACAAGCAGGGCTGCTGTTCTAATTTGAGTTCTGCCCCTTGAGCTCAGAATTACCACTAACTTCATGGGAGCCAGGACTTCACTCAGCCATGCTGCTACAAGAGCCGATGGCACATCTTTCATGTGTGCTCTGGTATCTTCTCTTTTACCTTCGGATTTTTTTCTGTCTCACTTTTGTCAAAGCTTAAAACTTCTGGCTTTGGTGTCACTTGAGCTTCCAATTACTGCTGCATTTCTCTCATCTTTATTTTTCTGGACTTGTTGAATGCATCTCTTCCCTCTTTTTCTTCTTCCCCCTCTGCTCCCCTGCTATCCACACTTACTACTCTAGCAACAGTCTTGTGTTTTATTAGCCAGATTTCAGGCTATCATGGCATCTTTTCTCCACCTTGACCTGTCGGTCACCTTTTGAGAGTTGTTTGGTAGGAGAAAAGCGAGGAGCACAAAGGTGTTTCATCCATCTAACTGTTCCATGAACACCTCCAGGCATTCAGCCTTGAACCTTGAACCACACATAAATCAGTGCTCTGGCTCTGACCACAGAATTAGAGAATAATTTAGGCTGGAAGGGACCTCCATGGGTGACTTGGTCCAACCCCCCACTCAGAACATGTCCAACTTCAAATTTAGAGCCAAGTTTTGAAGTTAGAGCAGGGTCTTGTCCTGTCGAGTTTTGAATATCTCCAAATGGCTTCCAGTTCATCTTCTGCAAACTTTTCTTTAAGGAAATAAGCTGGAGAGGGCAGTTTCTAAAAGCACAGTGTGGTGAAGTGGAGGTAGAGTGGAGCCTCTTAGTTACAAAGATATCCCAGGACCAAATGTCAGACTGGTGGGAACAGTTACAGCTCCATCAGTGAGTTCAAGGGAATAGGACTCATCTGAGGAACTGACTCCATCCTTGAACTCAGGACTTCCAGCAGACACAGTGGAGTAGACCTGGCCTTGACACTTCTGCTTGGTTCCTCTTCAGCCATTCATTACACACATAAACTGAGATGATTCAGCCCAGGGAAACTGCAGTAACAACATTTGTCATAATTATGTTTCTAAGCAGTCCCATGAAACAGAAAAAAAAAAGTAGTAAATAAACAAGATGACCTAGTTTAAAAGGTATTGTGGATCCTTTGGGGTCTTCTTATAAGACCTCTGAAATGTGGCTTTGCAGGATTCACCCTGTCAGACTTCAGCTATGCTTGAGTAGCACAGATACACATTTTGGTGGCCTGGGTGGAAAGCCAGCACACTTGCCTTAGATAAGCAAATGAAACCTATGAATAAATAATATGCATTTTTCCATGCTGCAAGGCTTCCCATTTCAGCTGGGTCACAGCACAGAGAGCGTATAAAGCTTTGTAATCATCTTTACTCCTCATATGATGATAATGGATGTGACAGAGAGATGCACTCAGCTGCTGCTGGCTGTGCAGCACCCCAGTGTCAACCCTGCTCACACAGCCACAAGAATTAGCATTTAATTCTGAGGGCTGCTCTTTCCCCTTCCAGACAACTCCAAGACATGACTGCAGCAAACCCACATTCTGCATGTGGGCAAGTGCCTTGGCAGCAAATCCACCACTTAAATTCCACTCCCTGATTTCCCTGGGGCGGGAGGCAAAGGGGAGTGTGGAAGTAAAGCAACCGTTAGAAACTCTGCTCCACTAGAGACCAAGGCTGGTGTGTGCACGGAGGAGCTGTGTGTGTTTTGTTCTTTTAACCTAGAATCACAGAATCATTTTGGTTGGAAGAGACCCTCGAGATTGAGTCCAACCACTAACCTAACACTGGCACTAAAACATGTTCCTAAGAACCTCATCTATGTGTCCTTTCAACCCCTCCAGGGATGGTGACTCCACCACCTCCCTGGTCAGCCTGTTCCAATGCCCGACAACCCTTTCCGTGAAGAAATTTTTCCTAATATCCAATCTAAACCTCCAATCTTTAAGATTTGTTCTTGACAATAATTTCCTTTCTCCTCTCAGAAAACCCTGAGCGAGCTGCTCTGTATTTTGTCTCCGGAGTGTGCATTGGACTTGTCTTGACCCTGCTGGCCCTGGTGCTAAGGGTGTCCTGCCGAACGGACTGCAAACGCTCCTCCGCCAAAAAACCTCCTCGGGAGCGGGAGAGTGACAGTGACAGCAGTGACAGCGATGACGATTCGGACACCACGTCGGACCTGTCGGCCCGCAGGCACCGCAGGTTTGAGAGGACTTTGAACATGAACGTCTTCACTTCGGCGGAGGAGCTGGAGCGAGCCCAGCGGCTGGAGGAGCGGGAGCGCATCATCCGCGAGATCTGGATGAACGGCCAGCCCGACATCCCAGGGACCAGGAGCCTCAACCGTTACTACTAAGCGATGGGAAATCCAACCATCCAGCCCTGCAACCTAGGGCTCCTCCACTTGTGATAGAAAAGAGGGAGGGAAGGAATATTACATGGGAGTCTCCTCTTTTCAGGCATGGAGCAGCGTGGATGGACAGCAATAAAGCTTCCCCCCATCTCCCTGACATATTGCTATCACTCCTCTTCACGGACACTTTCCGGTTACAACAGAGGTGGTTGCCAACTTCATTACTTAGTAGCAGGCAAGAAGGTGACAATTATAGTCCTCCCGTGTGGGACATGGGATTTGGCATGCTGTGGTACGAGTGCTCCTCTCTGGCTGGGGAGAGAGGTTGTCCAGGTTTTGGTGTTAATTTGAGACATTTTAATTGCCCTTTCCTGAGGACTGTGGGAGAATTGTGAACCAAACGACAAATCTGGAAAGATGATTTGGGAAGGGAGGGGGAAGTGCATCCTGACCGATTGTCTTGTGACTTCAGAAGCCATGAGATTAACCTAATTAAAACCCAACGGCAAATATGACTTGTTAAGAACTGAGGGATGAGGGAGGGAGATTCTTCCATCATGATATCATCTCGGTGCTTGGATGTTTGCCATAGTGTATTCAGTTATTTATGGCTGTCTTTTTATCTTCCTTTTCAATGGGAACTTTTTTTTTGTTTGTTTGTTTTTACTGACACCTCAGGGATAAAATCCTATTATTTTTTTGAGTCTGTTCTCCCTGCTGGCCCTGTCAAACACAACCCAACCCACCTCCAACAGTGAAATTATGGTAATATAAGAGATGTGTCAGTGACTAGTGAGAAGTTAACAACCTCAAAGAGGTTGAAAAGGGTTTTCTTTTTGTTCTGTTTTAAATATATATATATATATATATTTGAAGATGCTGCACAGGAATGTGCCTTATTCTTTTTTTGTTTTTGTTGTTGTTAAACTACAGTTTTCCTATGGATAGCAATGCACAATGTTTTATATATTTTATTAAAAAAAAAATTAAAAAAGAAAAGGTCTATGTTTACCAGAGGAAAACGGAGGCAGAAGAAGCCACATATGACAACAGAATGGATAATAAATGCTAAATAAACTCTGGTTTGCTTCAATACATTTGAATTTGAAGCCTCACTTTTGGCATAGGTGTTGCTCAAGGGAGATGCTTTGGAAGAGTAGCACACCTCTGCAGGCAATCAGGGCTGACATCTTCTGCATGCGGGAACCTGGAGGCACTTTTCCCTTTGGCTGCAGCCCGTCAGTCTGCTTCTGTGGTGCACATGGGCAAGAGCAGCTGAGCAATGTGTTGGTTCTCAAGGGGCCACCCCAAAGCCTACCTGCACCAAAGGAAAGAGTCCCAGTCCTTTCAAGATACTTTGAGTCTGTCCCCCAAACCCAAATCATACCTGAAGCAGAAAAAAAAGTTAAATAAACCAAAACACAAAAAAATTTTAAAAAAAGGGAAAAAAGGTGAAATATATTTTATTGCTGCTTCAGTTGCCCCATGGAGTGTTCAATGGGATATCATCACCCTACTCACTATCTACATGCTTTTTAGTCACTCCCAAGCACCAGTTCACATCCGTCATAAAACCTGATGTTTTTTCAAGTTTGCACAAGCCTGCATGACTTTGGGCTGTTCTCCTCGGTCATTTGGGCATGCTTATGTCTTAAGAGTTCACAAAATTCTGGCAAAGCAAATAAGGACCAAAAGCTCTGAATGCCCAGAGTTTTCACATAGCTTCAAGGAGAGATGATGATGGGTGGAACAGCCTATAAGATGACTGGGATGTTAGAGAGTGATTGCAAAGGTTCTCATTGTGTTCCAAACATCTATATGGTGGGGACAGACCCCTGACACAAAGGGCCTTCTTGGCACTCTTTGGGGTCACTGTGGGGCTCCTTCTCTGGCTGAGGAAAGCTGCACTTGAAGTGCCCACAACTACTTCTCCTGACTCTTGCAGAGTGAGAGCAAAGTTGAGCAACTGCAACCGGTGGTACTGGTAATGTCAGAGATAAGGCTGACTGGTGAGAGGTGGCTTCACCTGGGAGGGAAATACTAGGACTGCAGAGCGATTCCTGGTCCTGGACCCATGAAGGTTCAAATAGAAAGACTCAGTATTGACTTGAGATGTAATTTTGTATTAAAAATTTGTCATGTTTAGAAATAAAGCAGGAGGCAGGTTCCCAAACGCTGTCTGTGTCACCAGATGCTGTCCTTTAGCCAGAATGTTGAAGATGCTCTGCTGAGGGTGTCAAGGAGAAAAACAACAGGATGAGGTCAGTGAGATCAGTTTTATTGGCTGTGCGTTTCCCCCTATAACAAGATGCAGCCCCTCAACCTTAGTGATTAAGGGACAGCAAATTTTCAGATTTGGAGTGCTGTGTCCTGGGAGAAACCTTGCAAAACTGATTTAAGAAAATGCTATAAATGAATGGATTTATGGATATGATTTTCCCAAATGACTTTTTTTTACTAGAGGAAAGAGCAAGTGCAGTAAGTCTAAGTGTACCTCATATGCAACTGAGGGATTAAAATACCTCCTTCAAATGTAAATCACAGCTGAACCCCAGCTACAAATGGATGAACAATCCTCCCTTAGCGTTGCTAGTGCTGCTGTAAATCTTCCTGTCAAAGCTTGCAAAACAAAGAAGCAGGTTGCACGTGTTGCTTTTTAGAGTTGAGCGGACAAGCCCAGCTCAGCCTTGCCTTAGGTAAAAAGATGTAAAAGAAGTAAACTCACCATCTTCACAGCAAGTGCAACACCTTTTCTTACCTTTTAGCTCCTTTTGTCTCAGGGCCATGCATTTCTAAAAAGGCTTCGACTAAAGAAGAAAGAAATACAATCCTTGGAGCTACTGTAAGTAAAAGACTTGAAGTCATTCTGTAACTATTTCTGGTTTTGTTCCAAAAATGATGAATAGTTTGTCTGGGGAAAAAAAACCCACAATCGAGATTCGTGGGGCGAGAGTTGGTGGTTTGCCTTGAACTCTGTAAACCAACGGAGCAAAAATATTCACCTGGAGTATAGAAGATCTGGATTCACTGTGGGAGTGGGTCAGATACATATTTCTCACCCCATAAAAGAGTATCTTAAGCACCCAGAGCTTTGGAATCGTCTGGTTTCAATCTTTTGTGTTGTACTCACTGTGTCATATGGAACATTTAAACACTCGTAGAACCAGAGAGCAGAGAATACATACTTTTCTACCAAGCTAATGTGAAACCCTCTTGTAGGAGGTTATGAATAGCTCTGCTCTCTTACTTCCATGCTCATTTAATTTTTTACATTAAAGTGAGATATAGTTTCCAAAATAACACTCTTCGTATTCCCCAAGACAGATAAAGGAGTTGAAATCAGCTTTCCCTGTATCATGAACAAATTTCCTAATCCATGACCTTTTGGATAAGATGATGCTGAGGTCCTTTTCCATGTTAGTCTATTCTTTATGCCTCAGATTGCTTTTATAATTATATAATGCAGAATAGCAGAGCAATCATGGACTCTGAGTTGCTTGGCCAGTTGGTAATAAGGGGAACCACATTATATTATGTGTAAAGGACATAGCATTGCTGTTGCTGTCTACTGTCCGCTGGGCTGCAGGCTCATGGCAGGTGAGCCTTGGGAAGTGCCTGTGCTATACACCTGGACACTTTCATGCTTCTACAAATTACAGGATATGTGGAATAGTAACCACGGAGTCACTCAATTATGGTTTGATAACTTGTCACATGTTAGCTTTGTAAATAAATATGATGGTTTGGAAAATTGAGGATACTTCTCCTGGGACAAGCTGAACATGTGGAGATGATGGGTCAGACTTTTGAGAGTCAACTGCACATTTGTTGTCCACTTGTCTGGTGGGTCAGATGGAGCTGGTTACAGAAGTTATGGTTATGTACGGAGAAGCCACAGAGACATAGTTTGTTCCAGTTAGGTACCTGCTGTGTTCTCCTGCTCATTCCCCATTGCCCTTGACTCCTCAGGGTTGTTTTCACCTCCCGCTATCATCCTGTCTATCAAGACTGACGTCTTTTGCAGACCTGTGTTCAATGTACCCTGAAAATCTCAGTAATATGGAGTTTGCTGCCGTTCCCATGTCCACCTTGGTGTTCATATCATGATGAATTCCAGCCAGTTAATGAGGCATGCCTTTCCCTTCCAGAAACCACAGTGCCACTACTTAACCCCTTGCCTGCCATCTTTCCTGGCACCCCAGGGGCTACACAAATAAAGCGAGCTCACTTAGCTGTTGTACTGCTGGGATTTAAAGCATAGGCTCGTGGTGCTCTGGGGACACTGAATTTCCTTTTGTGCTGCCTTTAGCTCCCTTGAGCTTCTGGAGGCGTCACAAAAAATTAATTACCTCAAACTGGCCCACAAATCCTTCTCCTCACAAGATCTCTATCGTAGTGAAGTTTTAATAATTGAATCTGAGATTCTAGTGTCCTTAGATACTCCCCCAAAAGATTTCTCAGTATTGCTGTCCGTTCATTAGCATATTTGTAGCTTCACATAATATCCCGCCTTTTTGTCTATTAGTCTGCTTCTGTGGTTGTCTCAAGGGCTGCCACAGTTAAGCATAATTCACCAAAAAAGCAGTAATGGCTTTAATTCATTACACCACAGCTCATCCTTATGTGCATTTACTACACCCCTGGTCTGAAAGTGCTTGCTGCCTTTCAGTGGATTTGGTGGTTTAGTAGAATTTAAACCAATCAGTTGCTTTGGGGGTTTTTAATTACCCACCACTGAAGAGACCTATTCCAGCAACAGTGGTGTAATCGTCCCCATGTGGAGTATTGCCTCAGGGAGCCCTGGGCCACTGGTGGATGGTGTTGGATGAACCATGGCCACCTGAAAGCTGCTCAGAGGTACATGTGCAAGGGATACTCTCAGAAGTGCACTCTGGTGGACAATTGCTCACATCATGAAAGCCTTGCAGTTCCCATGTGGGCTTCTCTGGATGGATAATCAGACTTGGTTTTGTCCTCAAGGATAGAAGAGTGCAACTGGCCCATGATTTCCCTTGAGAGGTGTCTGCTTGCTGAGGGGAGATACAAGATACCTTCCTCGATCAAAGTCCTGGAAATGTGGCCAGCACTGCTCTGGAGGCAGGTTTGGTGGATGTCAGCACTGATTATCTTCTCCTTCTGTCTGCACACCAGTGGGCAGCTCAGGAAAGTCCCCAGAAGGAGAAGAGGTAATGGACCAACATGTTCCATAATCATCCTCTGATCACAGCCCTTAGGAGGTTGGGAATGGGGACAGGGACCGTCTACTGCCACACCTGTCCTCACCAAACAAAGTTTCCTGGTGCTGCATTTTCAACAACAACCAGCGGAACAAAGCAACATCCTTCTGGCCAGAGTCTATTGACATAATACTGGGGCACTGTGATCATGACCATGGGCATGGCCAAGCATTGTGACCTCCATCACTGTTACTACAACCAGTCAAATACAGCAAGATGTGCTCGCCTGTTCATTTGGGGCCAGTCTCTGAGGGGCAATCTGATTTTTCATTGCTGGAGGTATCACTGATTGGGATGTGGGAATGAACTGGTGCTAAGTTGCCCATCTATGTGTATGTGTCAGTGATGGATTCACAGTCCATTTGTACGCTTACACATGGTTCCTTCCCAGACCACTCAGGGTGGTTCGAGTTAGGGTCAGAATCATACAGAAAATATTTCAAAAAATGGAGGTATTTTTCATTTAAGAAAATCACTATCTGATTTTACGTTTGGTTTAATATACTTTCTTTTTTTCTCTTCCATCCCAATGACAAAATGAATTGGGAAAATGAAAGCCTCACCATCACCCCCCCAAGACTAGGCAAACCCAAGCACATTTTATTTTCTCCATGCTACAGTAAGAGAGTCTAATCTAAAGTGCTTTGCAAAAATATTCAATTTGAGATTTTTTTTGTTTCAATTTAAAGAACTTAATTTTAAAAGTGAGTTCTCCAAGGAGTACATGATAGTTTCTCATGACCCATCCTTCTAGAGGAACTTGTAATGAATGGAGGGGTTATGACATTGTGTTAATGCCTAATCCATTATTTGGAAGCATTTTTCTTTGAGATGTCCCTCCTACATCCCTCGCTTGCTGAGTAACATACATTCCTCCTCCTGTTTCCCATATACATTGCCCAACTATGGCCAGGACAGTAAATTGTGGCAGACCACATTCCTGTGGCTGATGTCTCCTCTTTCTCTGTTTCTCTTAGCTGACTGGGGACCTGTGCTACCTGTTTTTGACTAACCGCTGGGGCAACCCCACATTTTTCATGCCACTGGAATGGATTTTTGGATCTACCATTTTGCTGTTGAACAACACACGGATTGGGGAGTGGAAGGGAAAAATCCAAACCTGTTTGGGGATTTTTTTCCTGTTGAAGGATATTGTTCTGAGCAAAGCTGAGTGACTCTAAAGGAAAGCAAATCCTTATGTTAAGGCTGAGCTTGAACAGGGCAAATGCAGTCTTAAGAGGGACCTATTTCTGCCAAGACTTTGCACCCTCTGCCAAATCCGAACATTACCACTTTGGCACCTCCTGAGAACTTTAACAATTTCTCCTGTATAATAAGCTTATGTTTTTGGAGCAACTGCTTTCTGAGGACAAAGAGTGACAGCAGATGGGAACAAAGTCAAATTTCTTTCTTTGAGCTATGAGAAAACACCTTTCCCTTTCTATTATGACTTCATGAAGAAATATAAACTATAACGATGTGATGGAAAGTGGCATTTAAAAACCCTGAAATGGGACATCTAAGTGAAAGGTATATTTCTTTACAATTTCTGGCAGAGCACTGTCTTGGCTTGTTTATTTTCTGGTTGTGTTTGGCGTTTGATACTATTCTGTATTGTGAGTGAAATACAAACTCCCTGCAGCACTTTTCTGAGGATGCAGGGCCATGCTGGAAAAACATCCTTTGGCTTTTAAAGAGGCAGCAATTTGTACATTCCATTTCTTGCAAAGGTCTTTAAAATCCCTTTTTATGTGGAATGGTCCTCACCTCAGTCTCAGCATAGGGGGACTTTTGTTTAAATTAATGAATTGCTTAGAAAGGACAAAAGTAGTTCTCCTTCCTCCAGCTCCTGCGTTTTTGGAGTCTCTAGACCACCCAGAAACAACAGAGCTCAGAGACATCTGATGCTTATTCTAAAATGTCCTTCATGTGAATTTTCATTTCTGGAACTCACGCTGCACTGCCCCAAAGTAACAGACCCAGAAGTATCTGTCAGTGTTGCTGTTTCAGGCCTTAGCTGCCGTAGGTGTTCAAGTTCCTAATGTGGTTACAGTACCAGTAAAGCACCTGTGTATTTCTGGCATTTTTCAAAAGGGTAATTTAAGAGAAAAAGTTCAAGAGGGCTCAAGCAAACCAATGTGAATCAGAAACAGTGACTTTGTGTGCAAAACCAACGCAGGAATTTTCTCCTGCAGCTGGAAGTGATCTGGCAATGACAAGTTTGCTTCTGAGAACTGACTAGAAAACAAGAGAAAGTGATTGTTAATGATGGAGCCTGAAGACTAAAGATCTCACCAGACAGCACTTCCAGAGGATGCTTTGCCTAGGAGGAAAGGTTGAATGCTGTCTGGCAAGACACTGGAAGTGCCACCTACAACCTTGGTGTGTTTTCGAGACTCCCCTGACGCTTCTTGCACTATAGCAACATCTCAGTAGGCTTGCCTGGCTGGATCTATGTCAGGGTTTACAGTTCCATCCATGCCGGATCTCTTAGCAGGTTGCCTTGTGGACCAGGGGAAGACAAACACCACCAGCACAAGAAGGGATGAGGCAGGTGAAGCTTAGCCTCTTCCGAGCCAACTTGCTTAGGGCTGGTGTCCACCAGGGAATCAGCTACTTGCTCCTTGGTGACTCCCTCCTGACCCAAACATATCTGTCTACACACCCTATGTCCTTCTATACCAAATATGTGGGGGGCAACCCAGAGCGCAAACCTCCTGCTCCCTCCAAGATTGTTTCCCCACTTCCAGCTCTGCTTCCTCCCTGGTGGCAGCATCATGGCTTTCCCTGCATGGAGGGATCTGCACAGGAGGAAAAGGGGTGACTGCAGTGATGGGACAGGCAGCAGCATAGGAAGGCTGGGGGCATGTAGATGTGGTTGTCACCTGGGATTCCTGGTAGATAAAAGAGCAGAAGTTGTGAAGAACAAGAAGTTTTGGAAAAGAGGGAGTCCCTTGATTACAAGCACCCCACTCCCCAACCTCAATGCCTTCCAAAATCCCTCCCAGCTATAGTCCTTCTCAAGGCTGGAGAACATTGGTCACCACACAGTCTCAAGTAGGCTAGACAGTCCTTTTAGAAGAAAGCCCAAGCCTTCAGAGTTTTATTTACCGAACATGATCCTCTTTCATCAGTGAAGACTTTTTCTGGTGCAGAATAAGTTTTCTTTAAAAAAAGAAATATCTCATTTCTTCTTGCAAATGGCTTAGTAGGGCTGGAGCTGTATGGCCAATTCAGTTCACTGGTGTGAAGTAATTTACCACAGGCACATTTATACACTGGCTATAAAATATACTCATTTTTCAAGGATGGAAAAATGCCATTTGAATGTGAACTAATTATATTTACTTCCTTGTTGTAAACTGCCCTTCAAAAGCAAAAGCAACACTGATAGCCGTTAATGTTTATGCCTTATACACTCACACAGACCTCTTGCAGTGAAAAGATGGTGTAAATAATTTCTGAATGTGTCATTTTTATTTGGACCATTTCCAGTTTATATCAAGTTATTAAAGTCCCAGAAAACAAAACATAACAAAACATAGTTATTGACTGGTAATCTGGAATGTTTCAATTAAAAATTGCCTAGCAGGAAGGAGTTGAGAAATCCCATCACAACTAACCCTTTTCCACAAATCTGCTTGCTTTATTTATTTAGTCATTTATTTGTTTGTTTATTTATTTTTAAACAAATAAATGTTTTGCTGAAAACTTCTTGGCTAATTCTACTGACCAAAATACAATGAAGCTGAAGCTAAAGTCAGGCTGTACATAAAACTGACTTTTTCAACACGAGCAATGATTTGAGATTGGAAGAAATTAGCACATGATGGCTTCTGTGTGACTGGGGAATTTTGTAATCAGAGTAGGGGGTTTCTGGATCACATATTTCATTCTGGATCAGATGGAAATTCAGAGACGGCCTTGACATATGTGGTACAGAAGTGATATTAGATGGTCTGAAAAGCTCCTACCAGTCATATAATGTATGGCACTGAGACCCTCTCCCTCAGACAATACATTGGCTTCAGCTAAATGCAAGAGTGTGCTATGGCCCACAGTAAGAGTAGAGCAATCCAGCAACAGCATAGAGCTATTCAACACCCTCTTCTAGCTGGTGGTCCTGCCCATGGTGTGAGACTTCTGTTCCTGAGCAGTAGCTGGCCCCATTAAGGGAAACTGGCTTGTTATACAAGTAGTCACTGGAGATTTTCCTTTTACTTATGTGACTGAGGAGCTGAAAGTCCTGGTTTCACTTTCCTAGCATCATGCTGATGTGCTCATCGGAGGCTCCTGATGGGACCTGGGTTCTCTCAGTCTGGCAAGTGCTTGCCAGGGTTTGCAGCGAGCATTCATGTAGTTCTGAGGGGAAAAAAAGACAGTTTGCATTCAAAGATTGTCTTGGGGCTGAGAGAGGAGTTTGGGAGTAAAAGAGGGAGGGGAAGAATTTGATGTGTGTGTGGCACTTTCTCAGTCATCACTCAGAGGCTAAGACTTCTCCAGCCCTCCTTCTCATGTGAAGATTCATGGTGTGGCAGAAGTAAGTTGTTACTGATGATGCATCAATGATTCCACCAATCTCTGCAAAAGCCCTCCAGGCTGTTGGCATTGGACACTCAAAAATTTAAAAAAAAGCCATACTGAGGGGTGACAGCCACCTTCAAGTCCCTCAGTGAGTGGTATCATCATTAATGACATGGTTCCATGTTCTCGTTTCCTGAGTGCAATGGGTAATAGTGAGGTATTTCTTTGCAGATATCACTCCCTTAGGTTTAATTTCCTGGAGCCATGTGCCAACTGCCTGTAGAACTCTATCATGGTTTGCAATGGCTTCTCCTCCTGTTTTGCAGGGTCATGAGAGTGTTGGGGTGTTTTGCAAAGAGTACATTCATAGCATGTCTTTGAGGAAAAAAGCGAGTTGTTCTGATTAGCATGTTCATCTCAGAGATGGGACTAAAAATCAGGGAATAATCAAGATCAAAAATATCTCTCTACCTTAGTTTGGGCATGGTACCACGCAACGGTATTGTGTCTAGTGCTCGACCATCATTCGAAGAGGTTTGTATGGTATCACAATACTCCTTTAGATGTCCAGGGTACAAGGATGTACGGAGACAATAGATACTTAAAGTCAGTGGAGTGGAGTAACCATGAAGCTTAAGATAGGTCTCTTTTGAGTCATCTAAGCATGGTCTTATATTTAATCAGAGATGTTTTTACCAATTTTGGTTAGATGGGAAAGCATTGTCTAGTGCTCAGATAGGAAGAAATCTGGAGAGATTTCAAGAAGTCTCTTACTCCTTGTGATGAGTATGAACTATTGCTTGGACATATCAATGATGTGAAAGAATGACTGTTGCTGACCTTATGAGAAAAACAGAACCACAGGTGCACTCCCGTATATAATAAAAATACCTAGAGCAAAACAGCTTAAAAAGCTGGTAGAGCTTCCATTTTAATGTATGAAATACTGATGAGCTCAAGGTCTGGGGAAGAAACTTGCATTTATTAGCTCAATGCAGGGCACTAAATATTGCTTTAGTCACTTGTCTCAGAATCAACTATCTCTCAGAAGAGAGAAACCTTTGCAATGTGATTTATATTTGCAAACCTCTGAAGGCAAGGTTGCCTTGGTTGTGAATTTTTTTCATCTTTCAGCCTCAATTCCATATGCCATGTGGTTCTAGCATCATATTTTATCTTTGCTTTTATTCATAGAATGGCCATACCAATAAAAATAATTTCCTTGCTGACCTTCTATCAGTGTATTTATCCTGTTTCAAAGGGCATGTTGTCCTTCATTGCTTTATAACTGCAGAGGCAAAATAACTTAGTGGTGATGTGTATTTCGAGCCATCATGAGCCCGTAGCAAAGATGCTTTATAAACAAGACACTGTGCACAGTGCAACTACACACTGTGCCTTGAAACTGAGTGTCCACGTTTTTGCAACATACAAATTATTTTGTGACTTATGTTAGAAAGATCTCCCTGAGCATTAAGGAAATTTTTGGTGTCTTTCATCTCCAAAGTCCTCACCATGATCACGTCTATAGAAGTTACTCCTTCTGTGTTTTTGCATATGAATGTTACTAGCACTGAAGAGCTCCTGATCTCAAATGCAGGCCAGACTTTGCTGGTGTCCACAGTCTGGTGTTTGCTCTTCTTTTTCTGAGTGAGAACTGATGTGATAAGTTAATAACGAATTTGTAGGGGTCTGAAGAACACAACCCAGCTCTTGCCATAACGGCTTGAGCTTTTCATTCACAAAACTAAGAAACGTTTTCAAGATCTTGGGTTTTGGCCCAGAGAGTTCTTTGTTATCCCATGCAGAAAGGAAAACTTCAGCTGGAAAACTGGAAGCACATCAAGATGTATGTATACGTATAGATACGCACACACAAGCACCTACAAATGAAGATGCTCAGACCTTTATCTGAGTGATTAGGCATTCCTTTGGAAAATGGGCACTGTGCATTTAATGACAATAATATATTAATTTTACTTTATGGGGATCCACCTCAAAGAGTCTTATAGATTTTTTATGTTTTTATGTACACTTAAAGATTTTGCATCCAGCACTGGAAAGCTGCAAAGTTTAGCAAGAAAGAGTTTAGCACCAAAACTCAAGTGCAATACTTACCTCGGGTAGGACAGTTCTAGTGGAACAGGACCGCCTGTCTCATCATCCTTTGTGGCAGCAGCAAACAACAACTGTCTTCTCACAAAGACTGTTGAGGGTTGTATGGAGCAGTTTCTGGCCCCTTAAAGCTGCAGCTTTTGAGAATGTGACCCTGCATGTATCTGAATCAGGGCTTGACTGCTGGTCTCTGTGGGCCGTCTGCCCCCATGTTGAACATTTCAGTCTTCCCAATGATGTTTTTGTCATTGTTCATTCAACTGTTCTTGTCATTTGCTCATGAATTTCAGACTTAACCCTCCCAGCATGTTCACTGATATATGCAAATGATTCTTCATTCAGGTAAAACAGATATAATGCAGTAGATCTTTCATTTGAATAAAGACCCACCAGGAGAACAGATGGCAAAGGGTCTGATTTTCACTTTATGCTGCTTGTTTACATCACATTATTTTTAGTGGTTGATGTTTCCTTTTTTTTTGTTTTTTGTAAATAAGAGGTGAAGAAGGTCCTTGCAACTGACTTGTTAGTTAAAAACAAATGAACTACAGAGAAGCTTCTACATTGGCGTATTATAGGATGCAACAGCACTGACTTCAGGAGAATTATGCTGATTTAGGTTGTATGAGAAAGAAAGTAACGAATAAATGCATCAATGATGTTAGCTAAAACTCCATCACAATCAACAAATCTGTACAAGTAAAAAGTATAATGTTCTACTTTTGCTAAAGAGAAACTCAACTTATGTCCAAAGCAAACCTAGTTTTCTCAGATACCTCACGTACAGAACAACAATATGTGTCTCTGTGCCTACTTAGTTGAAATTGAGATAATTTTCCATTTAGTTAGAATCTTTTCTGCTTAGTTGCTAGAACAGTCTTTTGTTCTGGATTTAGTGTGATAATAATGAGATAGAACCCTGGGATAGAGTTAATGTTTTCTTCCAGTAACTTTCTAGTGTTTGGGATTTCATATGAAAAGAATCTAAGAACTCACAGATATCTTGGTTGTTGCCAAGGGGATGAAAGACTTTTTCTACTGTCCAGTTGCAGATGCAAGGTAGCAGCTGAGAGGAAAAATAATGGGAGAGCATGTAGTTTGACATCCAGGTTGATCAATGAGATATTTCCTACCATTAGTGTCATGCTTGGTATAAAGTTGGAGCCGGCACTTCCTGCTAGTTAGTTCAGGTTTTCCAGTTCTTTGGTTCAGTTAGTTCTATTCCACATGGAGTTTGGTGTTAGTTCATCCAACTGCCATTTTGCAGTTGGCCTTTGGGCCTTTCTGCCTTTTGCCTTTTTGCTCTCTCACTGGGATCAGCTGTTTGGGACCAGGGCACTCTTCTCTCCAGGACTGGTTGTTCAGCATGACTGGAATTTCATGAAGGATTGCTCTGAATATAGTTTATTTTATATATATATATATATATATATATATATATAAAATTATTGTTGTTGTTATTAGTAGCATATTATTATTATTTTATTGTCTTATTAAACTGTTTTTATCTCAACCCACAATTTTCTTCCTTGCTTTTCAGTTCTCTCCCCTATCCCATTCGAAGGTCGGGGGTACTAAGCAAGCAGCTATTGTGGTCTTAGTTGTGGGCTGGGATTAAACCACAATAGTCTGTTGGACTCACTTGTGGCTTTGCAAACAGGAGGCAAGAAGTAGGGATGCGACTAGCACCCCATCAGTGCATGCAAACAGGAGGACCGTGGTCTCTGACTGTAACAACTATTGAGTAACTGGAGATAACAACCATTTATTTTGATACCTTTGTTCTGCACTGTTTCAATGATGTAAAATTTGGATTTGGACCAAGCTTCTCATGGTATTTCCTAGGACATGATTCTGATCAGGCCTTTCTACTGGTGTTAAGTGAGAGAACCACTGCTAAACAGGAGACTCTTTAGTGGAACATTTCAGGGTTGGTATCCAGTGCTTGAAATAACAGTTATGCTCTATGTTCTCTTTCCTGGTGTCCCATTAGAGCTGCAAGGCTAGGATATACATTATTCAAGAGCCAGCAGCTGTGATTTTGGGATTGATTCTTTTGGGAACTGATTACTTGTTTATGGAAGTAGATAGGCTCTGACTGAAACACGTCCTCCAAGTCTTACTCATGAACAGCAAGCTGATCTCCAGATGTCATCGGTACATTCCTGCAGCTCTGTACCACATCTGGGCTCTGTCTGCCCATGGCTGCTGTCAGCTCAGTATCACTGGCTTCTCACAATGAAGCTTGAAGCTGGGCAGGCTGCATTCCAGTAATGGACTGCTGAAAAATTAATCCACTCTGACAAATTAACAAAAAGGAGCTTTGGATCCTTCCCAGATCTGTGCTGAAAACACCATTTGAGCTAAGAGATGTCAGCTCTTCAGTGTTAATCATAACCAGAAAAACATGGCATGGCCATCATTAGGTGGGCTGGTTTCCTGAGAGTTTTCTCATCAACTCTGTTCTGACTTTTCCAAAGGCAAACCCATGTACACAACTTGGTGTTCATTTCCTTGTGCACAGCAAGCAATTTATAATGTTCATCTTGAGTTCTGGGAGTGAAAAAATATCTTTTAAAGGCAAAAGCATAAAACCAGAACTAATGAATCATGGGCATTAGTAAAAAGATCAGTACTTTTGTTTAGGCTGGAAGAAGTGAAGTGTTCTGAATAATAACCCTGAAATTGAGCTGGTACAGGGAAAATAATTTACCACAGAGTTGTTCTCACTCTATAACTGTTCAATCAGAGTGCATCAGGATTAAGCTTTGGCTTTGAGCAGAATTTTCTAAAGTTTTTGTTGTTTTTCCCACTCCACTCTTGTGAAGGCTCTAGAAGATGTGCCCTTAATGTTCTTCGGGCTTTGCAACGCCCAGCTCCTAGCTAAGTCATGTCACCTAGGTGAATTCACAGCTCTGAGTAGAAGTTTAGGTCTCTCATACAATATCCATCCTCACCTCTTACTCTCTCCAGGCCTTGATGTTCAAAACACAGTTTATATATTCTGAGAATTGACCTGCCTCATGGTTAATGTGAGTCAGACTGTGGCACCACTTGGCAGGGCCTCAGACTCAAAAGAAGTTAGTTGCTGTGTTTCTTTCTTTCCCTGCTGCATGACGCGATGTGCACTTTGTGTGCCAACTATGTAAGAGCAAACACAAAGCACTACTAGACACAGCCCACTGTCATGAGATCGCTGTATGAGGTGGCCTGAGAGATATGTACAACTGAGATGACACCAGTCCCAAGCAAGCAGAACGTGGCTTTGAAATAAACTACCATCTTGTGGATAGGTATGCAGGTACCAGGCAAAAATAGCTAGTACCACAGGCTGGATTTTATAGAAGGCCTAATGTAGTAAAAAGAAAACAAAACAAAATACACTGACTCAGGTCCCACTGATACAATGGTTAAAGCTGTTGTTGAATTTGAGGCAAGAGCTAGGGCTCTGGGCATCTTGTCAGTGTCAGGACAAAGGTGGTGATACATGTGCATTTCTGGAAAACCATAGGCACTATGGTCTTTGGACATTTAATCCAAGGAGTTCTGCAAAGTGTTGTGAAGGACATACCTAACTGTTCAACATGGCGTACCTAAGGGTAAGACACATCTGCCGTAAAATAGGCCAACAATAATATGTTTAAGCGTGAGTCAGTCTTTGCTGACTCTGTCAAAACCTCTGGAAAGTGATTCAGTTCATCCTGAGGTAGATACCTAAGGCAGAACAGATTGACTGTTCTCTGGGGGCTTTTCTGGGAACCACCAAGATCCTCTGCTCATTTGCCACACAGTGTCATAGAGTGTTATAGAATGCAAGTTACCTAAACCCTGATGCGGCCCATAACTACATCCTAATGCCTGCAGCAATAAGGCCATTGGCCATCAGGGCTGATCTTGTAGTCAGGTTCTGTAAACGGACATATGTAGCTTTGGCTCAAGTCCAGCCAAGAAAACATTAGTAGTTTAAGTATTCATCCTCAATATAGGAACATTTTTCCAGTTCTCACTTGGCTTGGTTGTGAGTCTGTCCACACAGAAAGGAGATCCTGGCTACTCTTTAAGATAAGTGTCTTTAGGTCTTCTCCATGTGAGGTCTTCTGCCCATATATCCACACTTATGGTCTCACAGCTCTGATAATCACTCCTCTACCCCCACAGCCCTCAGTACAGGAAAGACCTGTTGGAGAGAATCCAGACAAGGGCCATCAAGATGACCAGAGGGATGGAACACCTCTCCTATAAGGACAGACTGAGAAAGCTGGGGTTGTTCAACCTGGAGAAGAGAAGGCTCTGGGGAGATCTTATTGCAGTCTTTCAGTACTTAAAAGGAGCCTATAAGAAGGATGGGGACAGACTATTTAGAAGGATTTGTTATGACAGGACAAGGGGAAACCATTTTAAACTAGAAGAGGGGATATTCAGGTTAGGCATGAGGAAGAATTTTTTTACAACAAGGGTGGTGAAGCACTGTCCCAGGTTGCCCAGACAAGTGGTAGATGCCCCATCCCTGGAGACATCCCAGACCAGGCTGGATGGGGCTCTGAGCAACCTGATCTGGGTGAAGATGTCCCTGCTCATGGCAGGGGTTGGACTTCCAACCCAAACTATTCTATGATTCTATAATTCTAGGATTCTGTCCCAGGCACATGTACTAAACTAGTGGGGTGTAATATTCTTCTCTTCTTGTTCTTTGTTCAGAAAACGAGCATTCAGTATAGCAGGAACAGTGGCACAACATAGCTGAGACAAGAACATGGATAGTACCAGCTATCAGGGGACAACTGTCCTTTTCCCATCGTTGTAGTCTGGTACTTTGTCCCCTCTGGCCTGAGGGGTCTGGAGCAATGTGTTTCCTGTGTGCTTCATGGTGACACCAAAAATAAGGAGGGGAACATCTCACTTGGACCTATGGGCTTCAGAGATGTCAAGGTCTGTTTTGCTCCTGATCCAAGTACTGGAATGTGATGGTTTTGCTTAGAGCTAGTGGGGAAAATCTGAGGCTCTGAAGAAATTTGAATGGAGGTGATTCAGAGACAGCCTGGTGGATCCTGAGGACTGCAACACAGTTAGATATTCAGAGTAGGAACCTACTTCTTTCTGTAGCTCTAGACCCCCTTGACATCGCATTTTGTAGTATGTTACCCCAGAGGACAGTGAATCCAATGCTTTTGACAAATACTGCATTTACGTTAATATTTTAGCAAATAAAAGAGAAAGGAACTGTCATAGTTGTTGCACTGAATCACCAGGCTGCTGTAGCAACATGGAGTTTCTACATAAGTGACATGGTTCATTTTGAGCAAATGAAGCTACATTTCTGATTAGATTTGGTTTTCTCATCTAGCCAGGGATTTTGGAGAAAGGCTTTGACATTTAGTACTAAGGGCAGCTTAATCTTGCAGGAGAGGCTCAGACTGTGCTCTCTTCACAAGAGTTTGTTTTGATTCATATTTTATGCATTGGATTTTATTTTATTTTATTTTATTTTATTTTATTTTATTTTATTTTATTTTATTTTATTTTATTTTATTTTATTTTATGAAATGAAATGAAATGAAAAGCTGTTAAAAAAAGGAGCAGTAAATAATAATAATAAAAAAATGAAATAAAGCACAAGTGTTCGGATAAGAATGCACAGCCTGCGAGTCTACACTGAGAATCAGTTTAAAGTTAGACATCTGCCTTGTAATAGGCTGTGTCTGGACACAAAATGCCAGTTTTCACCAGTAAGCCTCAAGAAATGCAGAGTCAAAGGATATTTTTTTTAAGTTCTAGTATAAATCGTGTGTTTTATTTCCAGGTGTTTCTAGTCCTGAAAACAGATCTTCCCTCTCCTTTGGGAAAGAAAGAAAACAAGGCAAAACAAACTCCAGAACATTCCTGTGGAGATTAAAAACTCATAATCTTTTATGGGGAAAAGAAAAAAAAAAAGTTATTGTAAAAACTGGCTATGTCTGATGAGCTCTGGCACTGGTATTTCCTAGTTCATTTTATCTAATGGACATAAAATATTTTACCTTTGGAGGACTTCTCAGCTCTCGGTGTTAGTTTCTTTGGAGTTACCTGTGAATAAGTCACCTAGTTCCCTATCTAAAAACAGGCATTCACTGCAGCCTATGGTGTAAACAAATTTTTGGAGGCAGATCCTTTCTGTGTGGTGAACAAAGAGGTGAACCTCCTCTCCCCAGCTTCCCAGCGGTGCTGACTGCCCCTCAGCAACACCTCTGTCCTCTCATCAGGATCTCTATTGCCTTGAGGACTCCTGAAAAAAAATGGGTGAGGAGTCACCGTTGGCTCTGAGGCCAATTTGTGCAATTTTTGCTTGTATTAATCCCTCAAATCCCCAAACCAGGCTGGCTGTATCCAAATTGCCTACTGGGCTTTGTGCTAACCTGTGAGCCGTGCCCGTGCACTGCAAGTTGGCCCGGGTCTGACCAGTGCCACGGGGCATGCAAATACTGTGACAATGTGGATGGCTGCATGACACTTTTTGGGCCCATGTCCCCATTTCATTTAGTTTAGTGGTGTAAGCATAGACAATGAGACTTGACAGGTTTAGAGGCAAGAACAAAACAGTAGAACTGCTCTGGATCTTCTTATATAATTCAAGACTAATTCTTATTACCAGGTCATCTCTAAGCAGAGAGGTGGACTCAGTCCCTTCTTCTCCTTGAAGGGCTTTGATGTCAGCCCAAGGCAGGAGGTGTATGGCTGACTTGCCATTGTTGGGCTTCTTCAGTGACCTGGCAAATCGAGTGTGACTTGGATCATCTTTTTTACCACCAGACACTATCTCAACCAGATAGGAATGGATGGGGAGAAATTCCCACATCTTGATTTCTCCAGCCCCTTACAGTGAAAGGAAAGAAAAAGGTGATATCATGAGGAGTCATCTGCAGAGTGAGCAGACATGGAGGAGAAGGGCAGGAGAACCCCCAGATAAGGTTCAGCTTAATCCCCAAAGGGTAAAGCTCCCACAAATTGGGGCATTTGGAACACATTTAGCTGTGAAAGTGTTTAAATGAATTAATCGTGGTTAAGATGCTTGTTTAGGATTCCAAATCTTTTCACTAAAAAGCAGATCAAGTTAATCCAAATCAATTTCTCAAATCCAGTTTTATACAGATTATCAAACTTTAGGGCACATTAACCATTCTCTAGCACATATGTGCTGGCTACATGGCAGCTCTCCCCTTGTTAAATCTTTTAAGCATCTGGATTGAGGGATAAAGCAGTGTTTGGATTAACTGGATATTTATCTCTCCTTCCACAATCCCTCTTTTTTGGGGGTTGATTTTATGTGCAGTTATGAGGATGGCCCTGGCACTGGATCTTTTGGGTGATGTTTTTTGGCAGAGGTGGGATCAATCACCTATGCTTAAAGAAGCTGTGGATTCATATCCTACTTCAAGCTCCATTTTTACAATCAGAGCAAATCCTACAAGGCGTGTAATCCTGTTGAGCTGACTCTAGCCCAGACTATTTTAGATATTATTCTGGTTGACCATCTTCTGGAACAGATAACATTTGAAAGAGCTTAACGTCATGACAAAATGTGTTGCATAGTTGGAAGAACTATCTGATTTATTGGTTTTTTTTTTTGAGGTAAATTTCATATTAGTGAAAAGTACTGGTTTGGCTTGACACACAAGTCCTGTAGACTAGAGGAGAAGGACTAAAAATTGTTTTAATACCTAATAGGCTTTAACCAACTTATTTAAAAGCCAATGTTCAGATGTGCTAAAAAAATGCAATGTGTTTGTCCAAAGCTCCTGCTTCAAGGGCATACATGAATAAGTAATACATATGCAAATAAAATGGACAAGAATTTCTAAGTTTGTTTTAAACTGAATTAAGTGATTGCTAAGAAGTTAACAAACATAGTTGTCAGTTTTCATTTGGGAACTGAATTATTCCTAGGCACCAAACAAAGTGAATAGCAAACATGCATGTCCTGGAAGAAACATCTGCAAAATGTCTACATTAGTGTTATGGGTTTAACCTGAAGAGACTTTCAAGCCACCCCAGAAGGGACCACTAGATTATTCACTTGACTATCTGCATAAAACAGGATGAGCAATTATGCTGAATGATTCCTGTCTTGAATCTTCAGGTCCTGGCTGAGCCAAAGTGAAGGGAGGAGAAAAAGGAAAGAGAAATATTTGCAATGGCTTGGATGAGAATAGAGAGAGGAAAATTTGAACTGTGAGAGAGATGAAATGTGAGGCTCCAGAGCAGCATCCGAAGGTCAGTCACCATATGTTTGTTTAAGGTCTAAGGTGTAGCAACTGACCTGCAAAACAGCATGGAAAGTATTTCTGTCCATGGCCATCAGTCATGCTGTTCAGGCAACTGTCTCTTTCCATCTTTGACTTACAGCTATGGAGCCAATTTCTTCCCCATGAGCCATCAAATGGAAGCAATAAATCTGAATTGCTTCTGGGATCAATTGACAACCACATGCTGGGCAAGGGAAATCCTCTTAATTTCCCTTTTGCTAGAGTTACGTAGTCTGGAGAACTAAAGTTAAAATTAAGGATGAGACTACACCAGAAAGTTCAGAGTAGGAACTGAGTTTCTCCAAAAAATTGGATTGTTTGGAAGCAGGTTGAGCCAGAGATATAAGATGTAAACATATCAGGAAGAATATTCTGGATGTCTACTTTGAAAAAATTTTCATTGGCACTGCAAAGTGCAAGAATGGACAAATCCTGCCAGTTTCCAAGAATGCCCCAGCAAATGAATCTCAGAAATGCTCTATCAGCTTTTCCTTTTTTAGGGAGTTTGTCTCCTACTCTGTTCCTCCCTGAAAGTCTTCACAGATGGCTGTGAATGGATGGGAAATTTTTGTGTAGTAGATACCAGTCTGAGACCCCAAGGTCAAACCATTAAACTAAATTATCCAGCACCAGACCTCTCCTCTTCATCACTCATCTTACTTGAGTATGCTTGTTTTGTTGAAAACCACAAATAAAAATGGACATTAAAACAAAAAAAAAAGAGGCAGAAAATGTACTTTTTGCAGAGGCAGTAATTAGGGACATCTGTTGATACGTTTCTTCTGACTGTTTTTTTTTATTTTTTTGAAAATAAGTGGACAGTTTCCCTGTCCTTGCAATGTGTAGGTGATCCAAATGAGATCCAGCTGCTATTGGTGCCAGACTGGTATCCTGATTATTTCTCTCCCTGTCTGGGCAAAGACGGGGGCTGTCACCTGTGGGGGTGTCTGACACGATACTCCTGGGTCCTCAGTTTATCCTACTACTGCGTGGTCTGAATAGGACTCGGTAGTGGGAAACAATCTCCAGCCAGTTACACCAGCAACCTAAATAGCCAAGGCAGGCAGGAGAACTAGGGGACTGTTATTCCTGTCCTGTAGATGGGGAAGGGAGAACCACAAGATGAATACAAAAGATGCAAATGACTGGGAGGACTTAGAAAACTGGACACCCAACACTTGATTCCTCACTGGCACGTGTGGAAATTCAATGTCTAGGTGTTATACAAAAGAATGTGCTGAAATACACCCTGACCTGAGCTAGCCTACAAAGTCCTGGCCCAGTGCCCTAATCACAGTGTCACTGTCTGCCCTTTGGTTAAGACCCACTTCTCTGTGTACACAAACTTACTGCCACAGATGTTCAGACACAGGCATGCTGATACGCAGGTGCATATCAGCTTAAACCTTTCACTCCCTACGTGGCTTCAGCCTCTTATAATACTAAACCTCCTTAAGATCCTTTTTTACCTGTAAGAAAATTCTGTTCAGTGTTTCATCCTCTGGAGCTGCCCTCCTCCAGCACTGATTCTGTTTAGTTTCAAAGGCCAGCTATGAAATATCTCCCTGGTGTCCTGTTTAAGCCTATGATAATTTATTAAGTTATGCTTCAAACATTTCTGATCACAGTTGGCCTGCGAGGCATTACACAAAATAGGAGTTTTTGCTCGCTGAGTGCACAAGATGTTTCCTTGCTTTCAGGTTTTTTTGTGATGTTTGGTGTGTCTCTTGTTTGGTTTATACTGATGGGCAAATATCCTGGTTCTTTTATTTTGATGTATAATATTTCCTTGACCAATCCCATATTTTAACTCCATAATGGGAGAGTAAGTGGAAGCAGCAAAACTGATGAAACCTCCTTTTGCTGCTGTTGTATTTCTGGCATGTTTTCTTCAGCTTAAGGCTGTTTTGTTTTGTTTTTTGTTTTTAATATTATGGCTAGGAATCCAGGTTTAGTGCTGAAGGCAAACAGCCCCACCATCTGATATTGAAGAAACCCTGGCTGGGGGCCGGTTTGATTAGAGACAGAAGGTTTTCCTGAAGTTCATGTGTATGTCCAGTGTTTTGGGACCATTTGTTTGTATGAATACACCAGAACAGCAGGGAACTCACGACTCTGTGTACAAATTATCTGTCTCCAGGTTTGTGTTGGGATTTGTAGGATTCTTCCCTGAGAGCTGGACAGCTTGTGCTGGGATGGCTGCAGAGGATTTGTCCCACCTTGTGTTGAACCTTCTTTGCAAAGACATATTGGCCACACATCTGGCAGTGCCTGAACATCCCTGGGATCACAAAATCCTGGCTTTTGGGGTAAAACAGCAGGAAATGCAGCTTACTTTGAACAACAGGCTGTGATGGTGCAGAGGTAGCTTGTCTGTGCAAGAAGACAGGGCAGATAGCATGGGGTGGCAGACTTGTCAGCTGGCCTCGATCACACTGCTTTGACATGGGTTGCTCCAAGCAAACTGCAGGGTAGAAGCCAAAACACCTACATCAAATGTTGATGCACCACATGCTTGCCAATATCTGCCTTGGACGCAGGCAACATGCATCCCCCAAATCTTGCATTGTCCACCCAAGCTCAGAGAATCATGTCCAAATGTCCTTGTCATGTGGGAGGAAGGAGAACAGTGCACACTGTCTCCAGACCTGGTGGCCTTTCCACAGGCTGCTTTTTCGGAGCCGGTGAGGTTCACAGAGTTCTTCTGGGGGGAAGCAAAAGGGAGGGTGAGACAAGTAAGGCTGCCATATGGGGAAGTATAATCTTAAACATGTGCATTGATTCTTCTAGTTATTTGCTGGAGAGCAGAAATGTCATGCTCCTTGTGAGCTGGGGCAGGAGGGGCCCCACATTTAAACTGGAAGCAGAGCCAGGGACCATAATGGAGTCCAGAAGACGAACTTCCGTGAATCAAAGGCACGCATGTTTATTTACAGTACAGTCAGCAGTGGGGAAGCTGCCCCAACAAGCTCATAAACATATTTACAAGGATTTCACAGCAAGGTTTGTAAGAAACAATAAAGCAATCACTCAGCACCTCCGCTTAGGAGCTCTTTATAGCATGGAGTCTTACCCAGAATTGCTAGACACTGGCTGAGTCACTCTTTAAAAGGCCTCCAACTCATCTTGCTTTATTGAGGTTTACTGCTTTTCTCTCCCAGTTTTCCTAATTCCGTCTGCTCCTGTAAGGACCTGATCTGTTCTTTAACCCACCTAGGACCAGGCTAGCTTGCTGCCCTTCCTTCTCCAAGGGGTGGACAAGTAGGTCTCCCCCATTCACCATCTTTGATACCCCACATTTTCACAGACGTGTGGGCACCATGTCCAGTTTGTGTTTCAGCACTCCTGTAACCAGCTGCTTGGGAAACATCAGCACCCACTGAGGATGCCTGAGAAAACCCCAGCTGTCCTCCCAAAGCCTATAAATTCAATCCCTTGGTGTTTGAATTGGTGCTTTACCAACCATGTTACACCCACAGCATGTTACCTCCACTCTGAACCCAACAAAGGAGCCAGCTTTGACTATTCAAGTCAGGATTTTCAGTTCAGGGGATGCTCTCTCTCCATTAATTACTTTTCTGTCTCTGGGAACAGCTCTTGAGGGAGAAGAGTTGCCAGATGCAGCCATAGTGAAGGAAGCAGACAGGCGTCAGGAGGGGGAACACTTACCCACCCCCCGACATGACAGCGAGTCTGCGCTGGGTAGATGATGCTCCTTCTTCCCACTAGCACAGGCTGGCAGTGAAACACCCCGCAAAGAGGCTCAGTATTTCTTGACTGAGCTGTGTGGTTCACATCTAACCTGTAGACTGTCTGGAGCATCTTTTGAAACTTTGACTTTTCCCAGCCCATATATTGGAAACCTCATCATCTTCAGGCTCTTACAGAGTACTTCAGGCCTGATGAGAAGAGTGGCTGAATGAGGAGAGGGAGAGAAGAGGAGAGGAGAGGAGAGGAGAGGAGAGGAGAGGAGAGGAGAGGAGAGGAGGAGACATCATTGACCCCTTTCAAGTAATCACAGATTTGTAAATTTGCAAGGAAATCTCTCCCATTACAGAAGCTGTGGTTGTCACTCCATGTCCTCCTTTGAACTACTGTGAAAAAAAAAAAAACAGAGGACTTGGCATCATGGTTACAAATAGGTCCAGGAGGAGTGGATCAAAGCACTTCAGTAGCGTGAGAGAAGGGAAGAAGAACAAAGAGGAAGAACTGCCTTTCTCCTTCATCCATCCCTGAGCTGCTGGCCATCAAAGTACATTCTGTGCTGTCCTCTGAGGCTGGTGCATGGTGCTCCTCCATCTGGCACAGCACATGAGCTGAAAGGGACTGCAGTATTTTTAGCAAAGAATACAAGTGTGTATGGGAAGGGTCATGACATGACTCGGGCTGTGAAACAACAGCTGTTTCTCAAGACATCGTGTAGGAGGGCTGCTGGTCTGCAGGAGAAACGCTGCCAGGCTCTGGCGTGGACTAATCCCCTGGGGAAAGGCTGATCTCTGGTGTCTTTGAGGACAAGTGTTTGGGATAAAAAAAACCTGAAGGTTTGGAGTTGTCCCAAGCAACAGGCAAACTGGAATCTCCTCCTTTACTGAAAAAAATTCAGTGCCTCTTTTTATTTCATTTGTTTTCTAAGGTGTCCAACTAGTAGCATTGTCTCCTTAGACCTTTAAAAATGGTGTTTGGGTGTGAAGATGGAGGAAAATATTTTGACTAAACTTGTTATTCTGACTGCAAGTTCAGATAGAAATTGAGTATTCATTGAGGCTTGTTGGGTGAGTGCCTGGTTTCCCATGCTGGGTATTGCTGCTCTTCCCTTTTTGGAGAAGAACAAGATGGTGGCGATGCTTGCATGTAAAGCAGGGAACAAGGCAGAGAAAAAGTGGTTAAGTGCAGCATGGAAGCTCCAGGTGGTGTCTCAGACAAGGCTAGTTCTGGCTTTGGAAACCATTGCCCTGCTCGGGGTTTGGGTTCAAGCTCAGGATAGTCTCCTCCAGAGCCTGTGTTTCTCTGCAGAGTCACCATATGCCATACTTGAGCCTGAACGTGAGCCATCTCATGGGCAGCAAGACCAATGGAGAAGTCAGTGACTCAGGATAATCTGGAGTCCTCCTTTGTATAGAGACAACTCAACATGTCAGAGGTCAATATCAGTGTATCTGCTGTCTTGTTAATTTGGTGACCTGTTGTTTCCACCTGCCTAGAGGTCAATTAAAACACTCAAGCTCCTGATCCACAGCCTCTGAAGTTTTAAAGTGACTTGGTAGCAAGCTGTGGATGGACAGGGTTTGGGGTCCTATGACTGTGCAACATATCATATGGATGTGCGCTCTTCAGGAAGGTGATTTCCTATTAAATCCTCCTGACAATATCTGAAGAATTACCAGCATTAAGAAATGGTACAATCACGTTTGGAAAAATGACCTGAAATCTAGCTCGTTTTTTAACATGTTGCCTTTAATTTGAATTATTACTGATACGTTTGATTTGGGGGTTTTGCTTCCATTTTCCTGCTAGTGTTTTCCTGCATGATTTTTCATTGGTTAGGTGCCAGTAAAATGAGGAGTAAAGAAAAAAACCAAACATATCAAATGCTTCTGTATTACTGATGTGAAGTATATCAGGGAGTATTAGCTTCAAAGCTGTTCACAGGGAAACAACTTGGGTAATTTCTATTTCATTATGAAATTTAGAGCACTGAATTTTCAGCCCAGAAGGGACTGAAAAAGAAAAAAAAAAAGAAGTTGTAAGAGATTTTGCTAGAGAAAAATGTCTTGTCAACTACTCCATCTTCCCCTAAGGTTTCAGATCACTTCTGAAGGAGGAAGCATCTTCTGTTGAATGTCCCCAGTTAAGGATTTCCTTGGAGGCTGCCCATGTCTCCTTTAGTGTCCGAGAGCTGCTAAGACAATTCTGTGGATACTGTTGAATTGACTGTTCACATATTGCAATAATTTTTTAAAAGTCCCTTTCCTCATTCTGAGAACACTTTCAAATATTTTAGGAGCAAGAAGACTTTCAGCCAAGCACCTGAAAACACATGGCTTCGTGGAGGCTGTGACCCCTCAGGTAGCAGCTCATTTACTCCAGGGTTGTATGAACTGTGATTTAAATGAAAAAATAACAGCTTGCTTTCCGAGGTCTGCTGAGGCACCAATACGTGCTCTCTCCTCCCTTGGAATGAGTACGCAAGCCAGACAAACGTGAGAAAATATAGTCCCTCCTTGTGTGGCTCTTCTGCAGAGGAAAAGAATAATTGTTGCCTGAATTCGGTTTAATCTGCATGCCGTCCCTTGGTCCCAGACTTTGCTCTATATCAGCCAACTGTGAAACCCTAAAGAGCAGGGAAATAAATTATTTTTGGCTTTTGAATTGCATAATCTTTTAGGTGAGGCATTTTGCAGATGATGGTTGAATAAGGCAAAGCGGTGGAGCTGGCTGAGTGTCTCGTTGCCGCTGTGGAGGTGAAGGCGATGAGGTCTGGCAAGGAGTGGCGTTAATGGGCTGTAGCACATGGGAAGTGAGCAGGGTGAGTGATAAGGTCTGGATCTGGGGTTTGACGATTCCCTGAGGTGCCTGAAAGATCCAGCATTTCTGCCTGAGCTGTTAAAGGGTCTGCTGCAGAAGACAAACTGCACGATGAATAAGACCATCTGGTTTTCTCTCTTGCCACAGCAAATCCAATATTAAGGAGCCACAGGGTTTCCAGCTGGGTCCAAAACATCCTGTTTGCTAATGTATACCACATGCGGTAGCCGTATCTAACCAGGCTCCCTCTGGCAGGCTGTTGGTGGCTTTGGGGACATACCAGACAAAGAGGTCTGTAACGCACTCCACCAGTGTGTGAAAGGCTACCAAACAGGACCAGTGTTCTGTACAAGCCCTGAAAAGCTATGGCCTTGTGCAAACTCACTGATTTCTTTGGGTAATGCAGTTAATGGCTGGAGGTCTTCTTGCTTGTTTCCATCACAAGAGGGAGCCCTTGGCACGTTGCTTGCTCATGGCCAAGGAGAAAAATGTACTACCTGGGAAATCCATTTCCACTTTTGACTATAAGGGCTAGAAGGATGGGAAGGGACCAGGACTCTGTTTGCTGGTCTGCCATGTCAAGCTGATTACAAGAGGTTGTATTTTGCTTCCTTTATTTAAAAAAATAAAGCAAAAAGAGGAAATGTCTGATTTTTGGCTGCAGGAAGCAGCACATCTGATAGTGTGGCTTTGACCGTGCATGGATATGGTTCTTTCCACTCTATGCTGACCTCAGCCAGACCATGTTGGGGGCACATTCAGGGCCTGTGCAATCTCCAAGAGCTTTTCCAAATTTCATGTTTGTGTAACTGCTGTGTAACATAACTCTGTGTTGCTGCCTTTGCCATCCTTCTCCAGCAGTTACCCTGGCAGGCACATCTAAACAGAAAATCCTCCAGCACTGCTACTCAGGGAAATGCACCGTGACCCATGTGATAGATGGCTTCTGGCCAGCCTGCTGAATAGCAGCCGCTTGAGAGAAAAGCTTGCTCCCAGATACATAAATGTGGATTATCAGCAGCCCAGGAGGAGTAAAAAGCCATGGTTCTACGTTGTGCGTCACAATTACATCCCCCAGAACCCATCCTGGACACACAGAGGTCCAAGCAGGGAAACCACTGCTGAAGTGAAATGGTGTCAAGCAGATTAGAAAATATTAGAAAATACCAAAATCCAGTGCTTAAAGGCAGTCAGTGAGACATATGCAGGGTCTAAATGTGATTTGTCAGTGAAAGGTATTGAGCATTCAAAGTGGCTGTGAAAGATGAGGATATAAAACTGATGTGCAGATTCACACAGAGCCATGTACCTACTTGATTGTGCTCTTATCTGCTAAATCACAGCTTCTGTTACAAGATAATTGTTGTCCCTACACTTAATGCTTAATGCATGTTAATCAACACAGCAAATTACTCAATTCCCCCAGGTCTTTTTAAGAGCTAACAGCAATTTTCAGCAAGTTACCAGATTGAAAAGGCTGTGACTTTGATAAAACTTGTGAGAAAAAAATTTCCTGTCTTATATAGAGTAATATCTACAAATTAAATTGTTAAATTGTATCTGCTGAATTAGCTTGTTTAGTTCACTAGTTTAACAGTAAATAAATTCCCCTGTTTGGTGATCCAGGCTGGGCACTGAGAAGTGGGAGAGATGAAAAATATGTGAGCTTTAGTTAAACGTGAGCATCCTCTAGCCTGTCCTGGGCTTTTCACTAACTTACTGTTTCAAGAAAGTCAGTCGTTCATGGTGAGTTTTAGATTCAACAAGAATTACTAACTGCACTTCTAAAGCAATCCATTTAAAAAAAAATCTTTAGGGACAGGTAATGGCCCTGTGAGCTCTCATTTTCCCAGAAAATGGGATTTTCCCACTCCACCTTTTTTCTGCCCAGATGCTTTGAATTAAAACCAACTTATCCATGGCCCATTTTTCTCTCACTTTTACCAGCGTAAATCAAAAGCTAATCATGTTAATGTCGTTGGTGTAAAATTGGAGGAAAAGAGAGAAGAATTAGCCTAGGTAAAATCTAATTTGCTTTTTGTTCCATCTTTTCAAGTTGCAATCTAGATTAAAAATATGGAGCAACATATACAAAAGGGAAATTGACACAGCGTGCCATCTGTCCAGGACAGAAAAATTTAGGATTTCTTTCCTGAACTCCCAGTAAAGCAAACAAAAATGGACAAGGCCCTTCACCAGTTTTACGCTAAGAAAACACAACAAGAAAGCTACACATTAGCTACTGATTGCAATTCAAGGTACCTGGTATAAGCCAGGCCTTGGAGTTCATCTGAAACCCTGGCCACGTAGTGTTAATATGTGTTTATACAGGCACCACAAGCTGCCATTTCAGTTCTCTTGCATCCATATTTGCCATGACCCACACAAACAATAGAGCTCTTTTCAGAGATGACATAACCTAGTGTTTTGCAAAAAAACGGGGTGAAAGTTTTCTTTTCATCCTGCCGATGGGAAATGCGTCTTATGTGCTTCAGCAAATTACTGCCTTGAGGCAGAAAAAGCTCTTTGTAACACTTTGGTGCTAAAACAGGTACCTAGCCATCTATCCAGAAGTGTCTAACATAGCTGTATCCCCTGGAGAGTGCTGGATGCCTTTGAACTTGCTTTCCCGGCAGTGCCGCTGCATCGAGGTACGCTTTCAGATGCCATTCGTCTCTCAGGAGCTCTGTTCCAGCTGCAGTACACATTTTATGGGGTCTGCAGAAAGAAATGGTCCCTCAGAAAATACAGTAGCTACATTCAGGTGAGTATTTTGCTAGCCCATATGTTCTTCTGACAGCCACTGAGAAACACGAATGCATTGGTTATAACGCGGCATACTCGGTGAATCTTTCCCCTTTTAAAAACATAGGGGAGCTTGGCTGCAATAAGTCACATTTTCAGAGAGAGTTTTGGGCAAGCTGGAGTGGGAGGATGGCCAACATAAAGAGTTTAGTGCCTTCTATGAGATTAAAAGCAGGAGATACTTGATGTGGGATACATATATCTAACACCACGTCTATGTGAGATGAAGCCATGCACAAGTGGCAGTCATCCTAGTGAATGAAAATGCACTGGGAAAAATGAGGTTGGACCCAGGCACTTCCAAACCCTGAGTCACCCAAGGTGTTTAGGATGTGCCTGCTTCACAAAAACATGAATGACCTGCAAAGCAGATATTCAGCTATCTTCTTTTGGCATAGCTCTGGGATGTTCCTGCCTTCGGTTTCTAGCTTGTCCTTGCACCGTGCATGGTGGATACAGCCAGAAGGGATGAAATGGCCTTGCCAGAGCAAAATCAAGTTGTGTATGTTAAGGAGTTCATATCACAATGAGATTTGTGTAAATAAATACCCAACTTGGAAGAAAAAACAGACTGAATGAAGTGGAAGTGGCCTAAGTGGCCTTTGAAGTCTCCAAGGGTAGAGCTGTTTTAACCATCATGATCTAAGGACAAAACTGAGTCAGAGTTTGTGGACAGAGATATTTTGAAGCTGATCAGGTGTTACAGCTGGTAAAAAGAAACAAGCCCTGTGTTTAGCCTTGGAGAAGTGACTCTCTGCCTGAACATCCAACTATTTTTTCCAGCTATACTTGTTGATCTAATGAAAGATCTTAACTGTCTCCACGAGCCTTGTCTCACTCAAAAATCACACCACTTAACATTCCTGTCAGTAAAACAACCTTGCTCTCTCATTACTGGGTCACAATATGGGAAGGAAAATCCTTTCATCTTGTTATGGCTAAACTTGATTTTCTGAGTTTCCAGTGGATTACTGAAGCAACCAGTTGTGCTGGTTTAATGATTTCCACCAACCTTCCCTCTGTGCAATGCCATGTAAATGACGATTGACTTGCCACTGAGGATAGTTACTGGATAACTTGAGTTTCACTTTGTCTCACTGTGTCCTACAGCAGACTGTATTTTTCGGGGATGAACAACTGGGTGTTTGCTTTTCCTTTGATACTGCAATTTCTTTACCCAGTCTAGATTCGAGAGTGCAGGCTATTTAAAGCCAGGAATGAACTCAAGCTCAGCTAATCTGATCTCTGCTGTGCCCAGTCTTTACATTTCTCTCTGCGAGGACGTCAGTGAGCCCAGAGCACATCTCTGACTTGTGTTTGGCCGAGGCTCAAGACTCCCAAGTGCTGCTCTGAAGATCTGCAGTGCTGGATGCTCAAGCTCCTCCTGTTATCTTGCACAGTGGTTAAGCACGTTCACTCTTAGCAGACGTGCCAGCTTCTCATTTATAATTCTTCAGCTTTAGTTTCCACATCCTGGTTCTTATTATGACTTTCTTAATGGCTCCAAAACCCCATGACTGTTTTCTGCTATTTTCTCGTAAATGTTTTCGTACTCTCAAATGCTCTCCAACACTTAACACAGAATAAATTCTTAAAGGCTTCCAAGTGTAAGGTGTTCTTCCCAGGCCTTGAATATGTGGCTCTTCTCTGTGCTTATTGCCATTGCTTTTTCAACATGATTTTAAAAACAACCTGTGTCAGGACTGTACGCAGTGCTGTTAGCAGTCTCTGATATCTCTGCTTTAATACTTGCCCATCAGATGAAGACACCTCCACTCTGTCATGCAGAGCTCTCTCGAGTTCTACAGGACCATCTAATTAAATATCACAAAACTTCTATGAAAGCAATTCAGGTTACAAGCCTCGTTTTCACGTGAGTAAAACAAATTGTTGGTGAGTAAATGGTCTGGCCCAGGCAGAGACTAGACTGGTGCCTAGTGGTCCCCTTCTGTATGGGTTAGAAAGTGGCTTTGCCAACATAACCTTTTGCTTTGAAGTCCAGTCAAGTGACTTTTGTTCAGTTCAGAAACGATCGATTTTATTGCTTTCCCATGTAAATAAAAGCTGCATAATGCCACTGAGTGACAAGCAATTTCCTTCCACTCCCCCGTAGAGGAGAAACATTACAGATGATATTGCTTTAGAATGACAAAGAAAACAGCAATTCATGCATTTTCCAGGAAAAAGACCAGAGTAAACTGTGCCTCCCTACTAAAACTGCAGCTGCAGGCTGCCAATGCAATGCTACACTTACAGATCTTTTCTTGGAAAGGTGTATTCATTTTTGTTGCACCATGACACCTATAGAAGGAAAGGAGAGGAAAAAACATCGTGGCAAAGTGCATCCTTCAGTGGGAGTTGTTGTGATCTCCATCCCAGGCATCCCTGGAGCTCAGGACAGTCTTCTCATGCTCTGCCCTCACAACCGTGCTCCCTCTTGATTAATGTGACACTCAGACTCAGAAAAGCTGCAAACCTCAGGCCTGATTCTCTGTCATCTTCTCCGTATGTGATAACAAGTCAAAGCAGAACAAGTCTACTCAGCAACAAGTGTGAAGCCTGTTGGTGTCACTGGAGTGACTCTTCAGTCCAGCAAAGAAAGATTCAACCACTGAAACTGGACTCTGATCCACAGCTGAACCATCTCCAGGTCAGGATTAGTTTGGCTCAGAAATAATATTTTTGTTACTAAAATGAACCTACCACTCCTGTGGGCTGGGATTACAATGTTCTTCAAGGTTTACCACAATGAAATGATGCTATTTGTGTCTGTCTATATTTTGCCTGTTTTGTCCCTAGTACTCAGAACAAATCAATGCCGTTTAGATTTTAGATGCTTTGGAACTTTTAGACATTATTCATCTCACCTATCTTTAGATGTCAACCATGAAGACCCATACCTGAACCACTTGACTGGGGCTCCTTTTCCAGTCCCTGGAGAGAAACAGGGCTTTTCTGGTGGTGGCAGCACCACCATATTTCAGATACTTATTTTAGGTCAGGAGAAACCACCTCTATTTCTTTCCTTTGACTACAAAAAGTCTTCAGTTGGTTTGAATGGCATCATCTACAGATAAGTCCTTCTCTCTGGGTCTCAAAAGTCAGTTTAATGCTCTCATATAACTTGTTTCATATTCCACCAAGAGGGGCCACTGTGGGTAATAAAGAAAGGATGGTGAGAAAGTGGAATCCAATAAAAAAAGAGGGAAAAGATCAAAGATCTTAAAACACAGAAATGCAGCCAGTTGTCCTAGACTGCACTCACTTAAAAAAAAAAAAAGAAACAAAAGAAAAAGAAAATTGAAAAGGTTAAACCTTCTATTATGTTTCTTTCCACATACTGTCTGTTGACCATAGGGCACCACAGCCCCTGCCAGAGCAGCCTCTGAGATCTACCTGCAGGTGGGTATATCTTGCTCCTCCAATACCTTGATTTTAGGTGGTCCTATGTAGCCCAGAGAAAGCCCATGGCACCATCTAGAGGGAAGAAATATTGTAGCTTCTGGGTTGTGATGTTTCCTCTCCTGTGAGGAGTGCTGTCACCTGAAGGGATCAGCTGGACATGGAGACTGACTCTGGAGAAAAATCAGAGGAGAGGCATTTTGAGGTGGAAGAAAGGGAGAGGGGACTGTGAGAGGAATAAGATAGACCCAATTACTTTCTCGGTGGCTGCCTGTGATCAATAGCGCTGCGGTTCAAGGATTAGATTTAAAACAGTCTGTCTGGAGATGATGGAAATGTCTCAGGCAAGAAAGTATTCATAAAAGTCAGACTGTAAAGATGTGTCAACTTCTTGCAGAGTCTGGAAAGTCTCTCTGTTTTGTTCAGCTTTTTCACCTCCAAAAACTTACTCAGAGACAAATTATTTCCTCCAGCAATCCTTCCCACCTCCCCTTTGATGGCATCCATATCCCATTGTGGCCCTTTCCCTGCCACCTATGCTCTCCAGGGTATGAAGCACATTTTCACATTTCTAAGAAGCTCTGAAGAAGTATTACAATTGAATACCATTGACAAAATACAAAATTAGATGCTGGGAAGTCTGTAGTAACTCAGTAACATTATCAACATCAGATGATCTCTTGTAATCGTGTCTAGTTTCCAAATGAGTAATAGTCCTCTGAGCTCAGCTGTTTCTCAGACTCCATGCATCTCAAGATAAAGGTTGTTACCGACTTATCCTTCTGATAATATGCTGTGACATCAGTCATCCTCATAGCCCCGCTTTGCATGGCTATTGCACTTGAAATTGCTGTGGAGTGGTGTGCAGGTTCTGTGTGCAGCCCTTTCCCCAGGGCAATGACCCTGCTATGCCATGACCTTTTGGGAAGGACCCAACATGGGCACCAGTTAGCCAGGAGAAGCACAGATCAGGTAGGGTGGAGCCATGTGTGGGTAAGTTCAAGGTACTGCAGCCGCCATCTATAGTCAAACCAAACCTTCACCTGGCAAAATTCTCGTTGTCAAGACCTTCTCCACAGAACTGTATTGGTGAAGCTGGTGTCTCTCAACTCCATGATGTCCAAGAGACATCACAAAATGCTGATGCAGAGGGTAGAGTGCTGAGCCCCTGCCCAGCTCCATCTCCATGCAACAGCCAGCTAAAATGCAGGTGGATATGAGAAAACTAACCTGTCAATAGACCTGTGCTCCCTAATGCTCACTAGCCTCATGACATGGAGAAACCAACCTCATCATGAGAGGGTGAGGAGACTGATAAAGCTCAGAGAGGATGGTAGTCGTTCTGGGAGGCTTCCCTGCTTCAAAAGGGACAAAGTCACATCTTCACAGTGTCACTCCAGCTTTCAGCCTTTGTATGGTCTTTTTGCCAGTGGTGGCCTCCAAAAGCTCCGGCCAAGTGGAGCAATACTAGACACATGAAAAAGCTAGAGGCGTCCTCCAGTGAATTAGAAGGAGCAGGGAAATTGGTGGGATCTGGAGAAGCTTCTCTCACTGTACTGTTGTCTTCATGTACATCTATATGGTGATGAAAAACTTAACTGCTGTGGTGAAGCTGTACCACCACACGATGGCATGCTCCCTCTTCAGCAGATGTTGGTGGCTGTATGTTGCAGCACAGGCACTGGACATTTCCTTCCCCTGATCCAGGAGCCCAGAGCATTTATTTGTCTCTTGAAAAGCAAGGATGAACTTCAGAGACACATAGAGTCTGCTATTCCAATCAGAACTGCAGCTCCATTTACACAGGACATCACAGCATTACAGAGACACCAGTGTGAGCGGGAAGAAAATACTGGAGACCACAGAAATACTGCTGAAGTGATATGAAATGTTCTGGTGTGCGTGTACAGTCCAGTCTTTCTATTATAGCACCTGCTAGTCGATGATGTGTTAAACATTAGGAAAATTATGAATACACTAATTACAATCCTGCATTCATTTGTTTTCGTTTCATTCTCCTGTAGTCCTGCAGATGCAGGCAAAAGCATTTCTTTGCATGTTTGTTATATAGTGCTTTGCACAAAGGGTTTTTGGCTAGTTTGGTCCTGCTGCATTGCATGTGTGAAATGAAAAGACAGAGATGCTGAAGCACAAGCTGCTAAAGGATGTTGTAAAAGTTTTAATGCTGGAAATACTGCTCATCTTTCACATCTGTCTGCTGGGTGGGAAGATGATTTACAGATAATCATATATATCATTTTCTTTTGAGCTGCTGCAAAACCTCAACTCCATGTGCTCAGGACTAGGCCTGGCATTTTTTAATGAGAAAATGCAGTTTCATCAATATGAAAACTTCCCATAGGAACATGCCAATTCAATAACGTTATATTCAGAAAAAGCATACCAAGGCCAGTGTTCTTGATTCCAGCTATTACTGGCAATGTTCTTGGGATAGAACCCTGTGATTTTTTTCTATTCTCAAATGATTGGTTTCCAAATAGATTTCATTTAATAGTTAAGTTATAAATTGGACAATAGCTTCTATGTGCCTTTCTATAGGTAGAGTGGAATGAAAAAAAAAGTTATTTTTAAATGTTCAATTCCCAAGTAAAAAGGAGAGGGAAATAGATTTTTTCTTTTGCAGGAGAGGAAAATCTGTGTTTCTGAAGGCAGTTTTCATTCTGAAACCAAAACTGCATTGAGAAGTGTTTGCTGGAGATCGGATCTGTATTACAGGGTCTGATAGAACAAATCACTCTGCTATCCTGAGCTCAACAGCAGCAGAATGAAACACAGCAGGTTTCAAGGCTCTGACCATGCAGCACTTCTTGCTGTAAAGGCAGCCTCAGCAGATCTGGAAGGCTGAAACAGTCTTGTTTTTCCGACTATGGAACCACAAGGGATGTTTAACCAGAGTTGCTCTTAGTTTTATTAGGAAGTATCAGATTCTTTTATAATTTCACTTTGCATTAGCCATGATTTTGAAGCCAAGTCCATCAAGCCATCATCACCTCCCTCCTTGCACTCTTTCAAAGTTTCATCACATGAAAAATGTTATAAAAATTCACGCATTTGCTGACTCTCCAGAGAACATGACTTGGAAGAAAATGCCAAAGGTGAGTACACTGAAAGAAGCATTAAAAGGCAGTTCAGCAACACTGCAGAATAACTTTTAAGTGTAATTATTTTTGGGTAAAAAGCCTATGATGAATGGATTGCAGAAATGTCATCTGATTATACTACTGTGTAATAATGACAGGTTAGAGAGTCATCTGTGGAGTAGTTTAGGTGATGCTGATCTTGCCTTGGAACAAGTATAAAGTATGTAACACATAAAACTCCATTTCATCCACATTTTTCATGATTCTGTGGACTTGTACAAGTGTAAAGTGTAAGAATAACCATTCTGGCCAAGACAAATACCTACTGGCCATAAATATATCTAGTAAATTAAGCGGGGACTGTTCTTTTGCACTCATAGGGCTAATGCTTCTAACTCCCTGCTTTCCAAAAGCAGTGACCACGTTGAAACTTTCCAACGCCAAGAATGGTCCCTGGTCTTCCCAATCCATGCACAATACAAGCATATCTTGTCTCTAGTAGGGATACATGCTTAGGAAGGGCAAATAAAAAGAGAAGAAATATGGAGGGTGTTTACCCTGTTGAAGTCTGGTAATCTGTGGTTTACGGATTTAAGGAAGAGGGATGTTGTGTCTACTTCATGTTTATGAGTTCTAAACAGACCTACAGCCACTGAAAATAGTATAATGAAATGCTGAGTATTTATTACAAACTTTTTGTCATAATAAAAAGACTATTATTTTCCCATTCAGTGAGACCTATCAGCTAGGTGTTGTTTTTGCCACTCTTCCTTCTATAACTTCTGGCCACATCTGTATTTTATATAATCCAGATGTTTTCCTTGGCAGAACTGCTGTCCAGACTGTCATCATAGCTTGCCAAGATTACTATGCCATGTTTGTTCAGGAAGTTCTAATCCAACTGCACCGTTCAGTTCTACTGAATGAGTTGCTGCAAACTCATTTTTTTTCCCAGATTATGATTTCTATTACAACACTTGTCTTCTCTTCGAGTTCCTCTTCTAAATCTAGGCCCTTCCTCCTGTAACGTAGTATGCTCATGGGACAAATAAGGGAAAATGTGATATTTATTGGCAAAGAGATAAAAGCCAAATACAGAAAGGGAAATGGAGGCACTGACTCTAAAGGCCTACTGCCACCCTCTTTACAAGCCCCAGTTCCCAGTACAGTGGAAGGCAATGTGCAGATGCTTCACACTAGTAAGTTGATGTAAAAGACATTTAGCAGGAAATATTGATGAGAGTATTGTTTTTAATGTCCTCCTTCTGTCTTAGTTGTAGGTACCCACCTAAGTTAGATTCAGACACCTGAGTTCCACTTTTGGAGACAGACAGGTCGTTCATTTTCCATTTGAACAGAAAGTAGACAGACAGGAGACTGCCTTTTCTATAAAAACTGTGATGATAACTGTTTTCAACAAGGATGGAGGACATCTGAGGTCCTCAGCCTGAAGTTCTTCAGTCTCAGCAACTCCTTTTTCTGGGAGGAATGGCCAAACCAGATAGCTATTAACTAAATACATATACAAGACCACCCTGCTTCCTTCCATTTGAGACTGTGCAGATAAAGCCCAAACTTTATGGGAACAGCAAGAGAACAAGCAACAGGAAATTTAGTTCTTTAGCAAAGTCATGAGGCAGGATTGGGGAATCCCAGGTCCTGCCCTCTGCTCCCAGGCTGTTTAATTAACAAGCCCTGAATAAAACCCATACATCTCCTTAAGGTTCATGAGCATAGCTGAGGCAGCTGCCAGCAAATGCTGTAGCCTGTGCAGCAGGCTGTGTGTTCTGCTTTGGGAGCTTCTGGATCTTGTGGGCACAACAGCCAGGATCATTGGGAACCCTCTGAGAAACTTGAGTGTTCCTGCTGCTGCCAGGTAAGGACAAGGTAAGGGGAACCACAAGGACCTGGGACTGAAGAAGCTCTAGCAGCTTCTAACAAATGTGGTCAACTGCCCCTCACCCCAGAGTGCCTGGAGGCTTTGTTTCAGCTGCCCCAGAACAGGAAGGGTCAAGCAGCCTTTGAGCTGCCGTTTTCTCTAGGTTGTACATTATTACGTGCATTTGGATCCACATATAGAAACGTTCTTCCATAAGAAGCACCAGGTTGGGAGCCAGAAACCACAGGCTGTGCAAGTCCTAATCATGCAATAAATCCTAGTTGTCTTGTCCTTTCTCATAATCAGCTTCTGACTCTTGCAGAACTGTGAACACAACCAATTAGACATACACCCCTATTTGCACTGCAACTGTTCAAATTTTAACCTTTCTTTTAATATCTTCTTATAACACAAGTGCTGTTCTTTATTTACCCTATTTATTTCTAGCTGACCATCAAATGCTCAAATACTCTGCTCTTCAGTGAGAAGGAACATTATGAATGACTACAAAACAATATTGTTGACTTTAGCAGATGTACACATTTTGTAGTTGGTCCAGAGATGGCATCTCTTATATTCAGGAGAACTCGGTTCATATAATGAATTAGTGATGCTTTATATTTTACATAATTAAACGTGACGATGCCATTTGATATGGACAATTAAGCTCATATTTGTGAGCGAAGTATAATTAACACTATAGACACTGTGGCTTTTTGGAATTTGCTTTCAGTAAGTCTAATAACATCACATAGCTAAAACACAATTAAAAGTTTATCTTTAATTTAGTTCTATCCTTTGCAATTAAACTTTTAAAGACAGTCAGATTAGAAGCAGGGTGTTCAAACATGATGACTTCAATTAGACTGCATACCCGAAAACTCCCAGGTTTTTTACTATTTTAATAACAGATTTTGTAAGGAAATTATTCTGGCAGAAAATGTATGTTATGTCTTTATAGATAAGAATTTTTCTTTGGAAGATCCTGGGGAAATGAACTTCCTGATACAAATTCTATGCCCCTGACTTCTTCTCTGTACAACCAAATGTTTAATTGAAATTACTGAAAGATTTGGCTCAAAGTGTACACCAAGACTTGCCCTCATAACAACAAAAATAAAATGAAAGTGACACAGATCTTGTCACTTTTTTCCTAACAAATCAGGAATATTTTCTACAGCTGCAAAGATAATTCATGCAGGAAACTTCGGTCTATTTTACAGCTATACCTAGACTGCTGATTTAAACAATCCCAGGGTGTGAACATTGGAGCTTGATTGTCCAATACTTTTAATGATGACCCCTAACATTTTCCCATGGGATTCCTGTGTATGCTGAGGAGTTGGCATCTATCATAGACTATCCCTAATATACAGTTTGGGTGTATTCACCCATTTTTTGTTGTTGTTGTTTTTTATTTGTTTGTTTTGTTTTTTGTGGTTTTTGTTTTGTTTTGTTTTTTTAATTAAATGAGAATTTAATAAGGTGACTGTGGTCATGCTAGGCTGGTTAACACAATGTTACTAATTATTTCAGTAGTACAGATGTCAGCTGCCTCTCGAAACAGTGAACATCATTATATAGTCAGCTGTTGCCATAGGATTTGATATAGGTTGAAATACCACTCCAAGCCACGAAATATACAGCCACTGAATCAGCTCTGCCTCTACTTTTAGTCTCAATATTTCTAACTTAGGGCATAAGTGGGTATGTCATTTAAAAAATAATTAACTGTTTCTTTTACCTTCACATAATATTATTGATATATACAGACTAGTGTCTTTTATATTACATTGGCCCTAAACAGAGGATCAGACAGAATATTACCTCTCCATCCTCTGCTCCAGACAATGCCTATAAGAGTCCACTAATCAAATTAATACATTTTCAATTTAAAAGTCTACATCTGAGCTGATTTTTTAGTCTTTTTTTTATAGACAATGGAGAAAAGCAAGTGCTTTTAAACTCCTTCCTTCTAACCTAGATGTTCAAGACAGCTCAGATGAGTCACAGGCCATTAAGTGCTTATTTATGAGGAAAAAAACCCAGGAAAATTAGCTGAGAAAAAATTAGGCTTGAGTTGATGTCTGGATGTCATCTAGAGCAATCCTCTGTCTAAAGCAAGACTGACTGCAATGTTAGATCTGGCTGCCAAGGGGCTCTCTATGTACTGTTTTTCTCTGGCCTAGAAAAGGAAGTGATTAGTTCAGACGTGGATGCTTGTACTGCATGTGTTTGCATATAGGTAGATGAACTCTTTCCCCTCTAGCTTGTTTGTCTGAATGTTTGCTGAGTGTTTAGATGGCGAATTCTTCTGACAGCTGTTAGGAACATCTGGGACAAAATTTCAGCAACTAAAAGTAAAAGAAAAACTACACTGCTTAAAAAAGGAAAACTATGTATTAGACCACCAGAAACATGGACAAAGTTGAGCTAGTTTGTTTCAGAAACTGTGGCCAGCAAGTTTAGGGAAGTGATCATTGCCTGTACTGAGCACTGATTGGGCCGCACCTTGAATCTTGTGTCCAGCTTTGGTCCCCTCACTACAAGAAGAACATTGAGGTTCTGGAAATAGTAGAGAAGGGAAATGAAGCTGGTGGGGGGCCTGGAGAACGAGTCTGATGGGGAGTGGCTGAGGGAACTGGGGCTGTTCAGCCTGGAGAACAGGAGGCTGAGGGGAGACCTTATCACTGTCTACAACTGCCTGAAAGGAGGTTGTAGCATGGAGGGGGTTGGTCTCTTCTCCCAAGTAGCAAGTGATAGGATGAGTGGAAATGGCCCCAAGTTGCACCAGGGGAGGTTTAGATTGGATATTAGGAAAAAATTCTTCACTGGAAGGGTTATCAAGCTGTCCAGGGTTATCAGGCTACCCAGGGAAGTGCCTGAGTCACCATCCCTGGAGGTGTTTAAAATACATGTAGGTGTGGCACTTAGGCATATGGTTTAGTGGTGGACTTGGCAGTCTTAGGTTAATGGTTGGACTCAATAATATCAAAGGCTTTTTCCAACCGAAATACTTCTATTATTCTAGTTCCATGATCAGTGCCAAAGAAACACCTTTCTCTAGAGAAGTCACATTTAGACCTTTTGTAAATGCAATTGGCATGCCAAATGGTTAGTATAAGAGGTTGTATCTTCACTAGATCTGAGATACAAGTACAGAGGGGCAGCTCACATTGATCCTATGGTTGTGATTCAGTTAGAAATTTAAACTGGTTCTAAACAATCTGAAGTTTAACACCTGAATTTAGTTACTTATGTAGAGGCATATATGGGCTCTCAGTATCTTAGCTGTGCTGTAGTCAGTGAAGAGTTAATGCAGTTAGCAGAGCCTGGAGAGATTTAGGCAACTAGTGACTGGGGCTGTGGTACAGATCTCTAAACATACGTGTCCTGTGTCACTTAGTATGCCCTAAGGTATTCTACTTGTCCCCACCTGTTATTCAAAAAGGAGAAGTCTTTCCTGTGGGTCTTGTGGCATGTGTGCCACCTATATATTGGTTGATGTCTTGCCTGTCTTTCCATGACTCTAGGTGCCTTTGAAGGCCATATAGCTTATCTTAATGTTGAATTACATATATTTCCACCAACCTGTGAGGTTTTTTTTAGGTAGCATCTCTCAGAAGTTCTGTCCTTTCTCTGAAAAATTGTAATTGCTGCTGAAAATTGCTCCTTCTGAATTATCCACAGTCCTCATACAAGTTTCAGGAAAGTGCAGAGAACACAAAAGCTTCTCTCCTGAGACCAACACAGCTAAGCAGGGCTGTCATAATAACACAGCTGAAATCCTTAGGGGCCATCCCCTATTCCCTGGGATTTAGAAAAAATGAAAGGCTTACTGAAAGTGCCTGCAATACAATATAACACAACTTGGTGCAATTGCTGACTTTTGTCACAGACCTACTAGTTAATGTGGGTCCAATTACTTTATTGCTTTGTGTCTTCATTTGCTTGTAAATCAAACTGAGATGATACAATTTCTAAAGGCTTTGAGATTCTTGAATGGTATTGATGCATAAGAGCTGAGCAAAATTATTTAATGTTTAAAATAATGAATAAAATTTTGATTTAAATTGCTGCTGGATCTTTTGAGCCCCTGAGAAAGAAATGCTGGGGAAGCAAAAGAAAATTATTCTAAAAAGTCTTAGGAAAAATAATTAGAAAATCATCAAATAAGCAGGAAAGCAGAGTCAGTTATATTACTCCAAGTTAATTCATGCAGTTAAGTAAAAAAACCCAAACACCCTAGCTCTTAATTTTGCTCAAAATTTTGCTTGTCTGACAAAGAAATGATGTTTTGTTTTATGTATTACATACAAATTGATATACATGGATTGCAGAAATGGCATTCCAATGTTAAGTTTTTGTGACAACAGTTATGTATAGACAGAATACAGATTGAATTTTCACATATTTGGATCAACAAGACCAGCTTTGAATTTTGTTCGATAAGCTCATAGTGTAGAGATGATACTTGACTCCTCCCTGACCACAGGGCTCTCAGGTAGGATGGGATAATTAAACAATTATAAAGAATCCGAGATTTCATATAATAAAATGTAATGAATATAAGAGTCAAGACAAGATAGACTAGCAAAATGTTTCAATGTTTTTTGATATAAAGGCCTATAGCAGACTCAAATATTCAAAGTAACTATTATAGTTAGCTTTGAAAATGTGATTATTCATTGTGAAATTCAGGAGTAATTTCACTGATGTTAATGGAATGAGATGATATTCCATTCACACCAGTTGAGCTATGGGACCACTTCTTTATACACAAAACTTTCCCAGTTTCTTCACTCTCATAATTTCATCTGCCAAACAGACTAAGATACTAATAGAAAAGATACTGATGTACCAAGTGAATGAGAACAGACAGGAAGCTGTATTGAAAACTGTCTGAATGTCTGGGCTCAGAGGGTGGTGATCAGAGGAAGAAAGTCTACATGGAGGCCACTAACTAGTGGTGCACCCCAGGGGTCAATACTGGGTTCAGTCCTGTTTAACTTCTTCATCATCAATGATCTGTCAAGGTCAAGAGGGTCATTAGGGGCAGTCAACATGGCTTCACCAAGGGGAAGTTGTGCTTGACCAACCTCATAGCCTTTTATGAAGACATAACGAGGTGGATAGATGATGGCAGAGTGGTGGATGTGGTCTATCTTGACTTCAGTAAAGCATTTCACACAGTCTCCCACATCATCCTCACTGCTAAACTGAGGAAGTGTGGTCTGGATGATCAGGTAGTGAGGCGGACTGCGAACTGAGAGAGTTGTGGTCAATGAGGCAGAGTCTAGTTGGAGGCCTGTATCTAGTGGAGTGACTCAAGAAATGGCAGGCATGCTTTCTCAAGTAGGATGGTACCAGGTTTTTATAATGTAACAAAGATTATGAACAGCAGGCTGGAGATAAACTGATTTGAAGTGTGAGCTGACATGAAACACGGCCTATGGTAAAACATGAAATTATGGACCATGGGTAAAAGAATACTGGTGATGAAGATTTGGTCCTATTTTCCACAAAATGTTTCAGCACATACATAATTTTAAATACACAAGGAATCCTACTGAAATCAGTGAATATTCTTAGTATTTAAAATAATACACGTTTAAGTGTTTTGGATGAAAGAGCATTTCCAGATTATGGATAGATAAAGCTCAGCTGCACAAGGAGACACTTGGACAGGAAATGGAAAAAATGGCTAATGAATTTATTGTAGAACAGCATTTAAAGGAATATCTGAATTGGGAAAGCAGATTTCATGACTGCCACAGAATTTTAGTCTACTTATGAAATTCTAAAATAGAGTGCATTTGAAACGCAGTAATTTTCTTTTTTTTAACTGAATACCAGGAAGTGAATTTGCTGAAAATGAGCCAGCTATTGCCATGATTCTTCAGCAACCTATGACAGCTTTACAACTTAATTTTCTTTTACAGGACAACATCTAAAAAGAGAGCAAATACATTTATTCACCTCCAGTACTTTCCACAGACTCCAGGGTAATTGTCTGCTTTTGAGTAGGGGACAAAGCTATGAGCGTGTGGGACTGGTGTGGATCACAGGTGGGACTCAAAGACATATCTCCACCAGAATATTAAAAGGTTTCAGGGCCAAATCCTGTGAAATGGAGCATGATGATCTGTATTGCTGAATAGTTCAAATTGTCCCTGATATAGTTCTAACCTGGGCCAAAAAAAGTACCCTCCAAAATTAACAATAGATGCATATTGGGAACTGGACCAATCTGGATCTCAGTCTAAATAGACGGCTTGGAGATGAGCACCTAACTTTGGAAATAAGACAATTTCGTAGTGCTGTGTTATTGAATAGTATAGGTTAATGACATGGAGAGAATGTGCCCATTGCCATCATAAATGGAGTAGAGGACAGGCTCTGCTTGGTTTATCAGGGCTTGAGTGAATATCAAGGAAAGTGACTGGCAAAAAATTGAACTAACACCTGGTCTGTTGAGGATGGCTCATGTCATTGAGGCCTAGAAGAGGGAACCAACTCACTTAAATGGATAGTTTGAGAGCTAGACACCTAAGGCTTGGTTACCTTAGTTACATGGCATCTAGTACTAGTTGAAATGCCCTAGTTCAGCTGCTGGCCCAGAAGGACTTGGGTCTGCCATAGATCCTGTCGCACCTGTGTAGACATTTCGTTTCTGTAGTCAGTGAAAAGACGCACCTCCAGAAGGCAGTTCATCTCCTCCTCAGGTACACAGGGCGACCTGCCTTCTGAAGAGAAAAGGCCCTAAACTTTTGATTGCTGAAGTCTGGATGGATTAATAGACACAAACTATTGGTGCCCACATATGAGTGCCTGCTGCTGTGCTAGAGACTTGTCTCAACTCTCCACACACCAGTACTGAGAGCAAGGGCAAGATCTCCAGATGGGCTTCAGTCTCCTGTGTGTCCTCTCACATATCTGGCAGACTCGTGGGGATGTCTTGGGTACTCACACGTCTCAAATGGTGCTAGACCTCTGTGTTTAAGCAACAGAGTTGAGATCTGTACTGATAAAAGTTGCTTAAACACTTCCCGTGACAATAAACACCTGTCAATAAAAACCTTCATAGAAGTGTCTTTACTTCAACCAGTCTATCTTAAGCTTTTTCCTTCATCTGCAAATTCTCCAAAATGAACATCTGCCTTGAGCTTTCTAGTGAAAGAAGGAGTTCTTGGACTTAGTTGTATTATTTCCATAAATATTCAAGGAGATTCCCCAAGTCCCTATATTTAAATCCTCGTATCAGCTAATCCATTTCATTAATGGATTTTTCTAAAGCAGTGGGGTTTTTTTTTTAGAGCACCTCTGATATTCAGGAGCAGACTTTCGGTTGCTGCAAGTCTCTAGAAAGCTTGAACTGTCCAGAGTTATGTAGCTTTTCCAGTTGCTCATCCTTTCTGGGGACTAGAAACTTTAAAGTTATATGGCAGTGTTTCTAAGGAACCTTTCAGGTTACTGGGCTAATGTTTCACTCCCCCATTTCAGGTACTTGTATCAATCACCTGCCTCTTATCATGTTTATCTGATACTGCTTCTTATAATACCTGTGTTCAGTTGCTTATTTGAAATAAGATTAAGTTTTCTATGCTGATTCCTGCTTTAGAATTACAGCATTACATCCTGTAAATGGAACTAGGTCACGGAGCTTGTCAATATTTTAAGCATGTTAAAACACCAAGGGCCTAAAGAATGAAATAAAAGCCTTACAAACAAGAACACAATGAATTATAATAAACCTACACTAAAATATAATTTGCTTAAAAATAATTTTCTTAACCTATAAAAAGCATGTAGCTTTCAAGAGAAACATTATTTTTTCTAAAAGGAATCCCAGTGAATTGAAAAAGGAATCATTTACCTGAAAGCCTCCACCAAACATGCATTAAATACGGACATATGTGGTGAGGCTCTCAGTTTGTGAAAAAAACGCAATGCCATTTGCATTTCTTGGGGGATGAAGTCTTGGAAAGATATGCTTTTGTAACAGGTGAACTTCATGGTTAACTTGCTGGGTTTTGTTATATCCTTGCTGTGCCTTTTCATATGGAAGAGAAACAGAAAGAATTAGCAGAAAACAAGGGTGATATGAAGATAAAGCCAAACCCCAAATTAGCCAACCCGTGATGCAGTGAACTGAGCAAAACTTTGTTTCTCTACAGGTGAGCTCATGAAGCCACCTCTGCCTTGAAGGCCTCTGTTGCAGTCTAACATCTCCCTGGTGCAAGGAGAAGATGTTCCAGGAGGAAAAAACTTCTCTAAGCCTGAAGCAAAACTGTGCTTAAAGCTCTTGTAGAATCTTTTAGAACTGTCTGTAGAATCTTTTAGATTTGTCAGGAGAAGGTGCTCTGCTAATCCAGCTCATGTTACAGAAAAAATGCAAAACAAAGGACTTTTATTTCCCAAATCTCAACATTAGTTTGAACATAAGAGTAAGAATATCCTCTGTCCTGCAGCGTATTAATTGGTGATTCATAAAAGAAGGGGAGGAAAATAACTATGCATCTTAAGTCAACTATTCTCTGAGGAAAAATGCTTCTCCCTCCTGCAAACAACAGGCTAAGGCCCAGAAATATTGTATTTTAGTATGCTCAGAACACCATGGAGCAGCCTGAATATTGAGATATAAAGGGCAATTTTATTCTCCTCAGGACATGCTGAGAAAGTAGATGACTGACCATAGATACACCTCTCCAGGAAGGACTACAGTCATCTGACCTTCTTTCTGCTCCCCCCCACCCCGAAACACATATTTTTATCAGAAACTCATTAAATTATCTTTTTGTTTGAGAGAGAATTACAGTTTTGCTGCATGAGAACAGTGTTGGTATCGGATTGTCCCAGCCTCAGACCTCCAAATTGGCTGGTTGCCTCCATGATCTCAGATCTGGACTCTCTTTACAGTCAGTGAAGAGCACTTTTAGAGTACGGCTCATGCTGCTTCAAGTATGCAGTGCTCTCTAGAAGTACCTCTATGTCCCACACAGAGCTGAGGACACCTGCTTCTCTGTGATGTGTCTTATTTCAACACCTGAAGTGAGATGGGATGAAACCAGACTGGTAAAGCCGTCAGCTTTTCTGGTGATGTAATCCAATGTCTAAGCACTGTCAAGGATGGGAAAAGGCATCTTATTGCAAGGTGAAACTTCTCTAGTTTCATGTTTAAGTCTCTTGAGATTTCTCTCTTTCCCCTCCTCGCCCAGCAAAAATGCAGAACTTCTGTTGTACCAGCTGTGTAACTTCTCCAGGTATGTTTACACCAAATACCCAAGTCACCTTCTAAATTCATCAACAAAGTTAATAAGTTACTTGTTTGGACGTGATTAGAGCCTCACATTCTCTGAGCTCAGTAGCTTTTATTTCAGAACTGGCAAATAGCTCTGGCTTACTTTTCAGAGCAATTGGGAGATCTATCAGAACGGTCCCCATCCTGCTTCAACAGAACACAGCAAGACCTTTGTCATTGATTTCAAGTACAGCAAATTTAGACTGTGCTGTTTAAACACTTTCAAAATGAAGAATGTTGCTTTGAAGCTCAGCATCTATTCTCCCTTTGGATCATTTACTATAGGAACAGTTCATGGTCTTTCTGAAGCCAACATCCCATCTCCAACAACTGCTCATAGTGAATTCTGAAATAAGCAAGTTTGGTGATAATAATCTTTGTTTTGTATTCTTAACTCCTAGAACAGAGATACTGAAGCATGATCTTTAGTATCCCATATGTTTTGCATCACAGTAGGTGAATTCTAGTCACCTCCAGCCTCACCAGCCTGTGGACTGAGAGAGCTGACTGGTGCACAGGCTGATGGCTTGATCAAGAAAGCCCTCTTTTATTTTCTTTTATAAATCCCAGGACTATTCATTACCTCATCAAGATTTTAAACACTGTCCTTGAGGAAAACTGCTAAATAACAGATGATAACGTTTCATTCATCTTTTTCCTTGTCTGCACATGTGACAATTGCTATTTCACCTAGAGCGGTATCTTTTGTCTGTTTCTAAATGTGGATGAACCCATGATCAATCCCTCTTATTTCTATGTCTCTCTTATAGAAAATATTACCCTTTGTTAATGATGGAGATCATCCAAGCTAAGTTTTGCTGTCTAAAAGCAGGCATCTAGTCGAGACAAGACAAATAAGCTTTTAAAAATCTGAGAGAGATGGGCACCTCCAGGAAGTGTCATCTCCCATATTGAGCTAGACAGCAAGAACCTCTGTTTGAACATTCCTCATAAGTTGCCTCCTTCTCCTTATAATTAATCTGCAATTTACTCTTGTCACTCTCAGGAAGTTCAGTCCTGACCTGTGTGCACTAATATTTTTACTGTTCAAAGTCATACGCTACAATTCCCAACGTGATTGGATTCATCACTGATTAAAAACATCCCACTCCTGCATGTTAATGTTAAAAGCCTTGTGATTTTTGGTGAACTGAGACATCGTGCAGCACAGGAAATGCTGGAAATCTCCAAAGTGATTTTCGTAAACATGCAAGAGAAATGTATTCTAGACAGTGTGTTTCTATTATTTTCAGAAACTAAGATAGAAAGATGTTGCTTGTATAGGCAGTGTTTGAGGAATTCAAGGCAAATTAAAGAAGAGATATTAGAATTAAGTGTGCAGTTCTCAGAGGCAACAGGATTGATTTAAGATTTAGGCAAAAAGTAAAAGCCTTTAAATAAAAGGCCCATGAATTCCGTTTTTGTGAATAAGAAGGCATCAAGCCAAGTAGGATAGGAGCATTTATCTGCATTTCTTAAAATGACTTTGCAGAATTGCTAAAGCAATAAATACACAGGCCAATACACAGACCGTCCAGTCCTTATCCTCTGATCTAGGAAGTCAAATGTCTTTCCCTGTATTTCTGAAACAGAATGTGAGCCAAGTTCAGACAGAAGTATGAAACCTGTGCTGCTAAGACGTACCTTAGGATATTGAGATAGTAAGTAAAGACATCACTGACCAGAAAGCTCCCAAATAAGGTAGCTATTTTGATCCCATATCTATCAATTATATCTAATAATAACAATTCAGTGCAGTTTTGTGTCCATGGAAGTCTCCAACATAATCTAACATGATAGCAGTGTTTATTTTCATATAAATTAGAATTTGTTTTCTGATCTAGAAGTGAATTAAATATTGTTGAGCAGGGCCAAACTGAAGATATGAAGACAGTAATCTGTTGTTGAGCTCAATGTCTTATGCACTAAAAGCTGTGATAGAAGAAGTGTCCTTCTCTATTCCTTGTGCATGACCCTTAAACGTGCATTGAAGCACTTTTGTTGTACAAGCAGCTCCTTAGATCTGCCAACTGGCAAAGATAATGAGGATACAATTCTGTTCTAAATAAACCTATCATTTATGGTGCCATAGAAATGGATTGTATTGTCCCGCTGTTATCTCAAATAACACGTAGCCAAGATTAATGTATATGTATTGTCACGAAATATTACACGGAGGCACCCCGAGGTTAATTTAAGGGACAACAGAGTCCACAACAACTTTTATTAAACCAGTGAGAAGCAGGGTTCTTGCACTCCACAAGTGACTTAAATACAGGTTCGGATATCAGTTGAGGAAATAATTTGAAGGGGCAGCAACTAATACAACAGGCGGTCCACAGTGTGCATGCACGTGGCTGCACCAAAACAATGCCGGAGACGGCCTCGGGGTCCCGGGGAAGCACACACTTGCCAAACACGGTGCAGGATTATTTTTTAAAAGAGATGCACGTACTCGTAGTGAGTACGGGAAGTGTGCACTCGCGATTCCGCGAGGGTAATACACTCGCAATTGTGCGAGGAAATAATTTACTTACACGTGCCAGTGTGCACGGAATCCTACACGTGCTTATGTGGAAGCACGGGAGGAAAATACACTCGCAGTTGTGCGAGGGGCTCTCAGCGGCCACTCGCGACTGTACGAGGATTAATTTAAAGTACCCGTGCAAATGTGCACGGGAAATACATGTGCAAATGTGCACGGAAAGTATAAATATGCTCCCAATCCTGCGAGAAGTTTTACTTACACACGTGGTGGCGAGGCAAGTGGAGTCTCCATCCCGGGGAGCGGGGGGGGCCCGTGGCTCCCGGCGGCAGTGGCCAAGCTCGTGCTCCGAGGGACCCGCACAATGGGCGGAGTCACCAACGAGAGTCCCATTTTTATAGGCTGATCAGATCTGACCTGTAGGCATTCTAGAAGCTTCTCTGCACCCCCACACTGTTTGTGGGATGCCCCTGAAGCCTCCAAAACATCCCCCACACTGGCTGCAGGCACCCAGCGGCTCAGTGGCACCTCGGCACTCCCTTCTCCTAATGGCCCTGGCCAGGGTGCTCTGGGGCCAAACAAAAGAAGCTGTTAGCCTCAAGTAGCAGAGAAAGAGGGAGATGCGCCCACTCCTTCCAAACTGAAGGGGGGGAAGGGGAAAGAGGGGGGTTGCATTCCTCCACATGTATATATATATTAAAGTTGCATGAAGGGCTTAGCTAGGGAAGAAGAAGGTGCAGAATTTGTGGACAAAACGCTCACTCAGACACATAGAATAATAGAATCATTTTTGGTTTGAAAATACTTTTAAGATCATCGAGTCCAATTGTTAACCCAGCACTGTCAAGTCCACCTCTAAACCATGTCCCTAAGAACCTCATCTACACATCCTTTAAACCCCTCCAGGGATGGTGGCTCCACTGCTTCCCTGAGCAGCCTGTTACAATGCCTGACAACCCTTTCTGTGAAGAAATTTTTCCTAATCTCCAATCTAAACCTTCCCTGGTGCAACTTGAGGTCATTTCCTCTTCTCGTATCGCTTGTTATTTGGGAGAAAAGACCAACACTCTCCATGCTACAACCTCCTTTCTATAAACACTGGTGCTTTCTATAAACACTATAAGTGCTTTTGAAGCATCCAGAGGGGAATTTCATCTTCCTGAATTACCGGCTTTAACTTAGTCAGACAGATGACTGCTATGGAGATGTCAAAGTCAGATAAACTTTCTATCATCACTTTGGGTATGTCATTTCTCAATGGCTTGTGGCTCTTTGCAGTTCAGAGAGTTTCATACTCTCTGTACTGCAGCACACCATGCACACCCTGTCTCTGCTCAGGACTTTTGGCACTTCTCTAATGCAAAGGATAAGGACAGAACTTGTTGGCAGATTCCACTGAGGTCAAATAACTCAGCTCATGTGTAGTAGACTTGGAAAGTAGAATTTATCCTGAGTATTTCTACTTGTGTTTTAACATAGTTGTTTGATATATTTATCAAGTCAGCCTATTGCTGAATTTTTAGTTCGAGCAATGACAATATTAACACATAAATACTATTTTAAAACTCATCCTATAATACCTAATTTTCTTGAGACTCGCTTCTTTGGAGAACATATATTAACATCTTAAAAAATACATTCCACAAGTGAAGAGGAAACATTTTCATTGCTCATACACGTGTTATTCTTAATTTAAGTAGTCTCTCACTTTTCTGCAGAAAACTCACCTGTTTCTGCTGATCTGTTCCAGCAAAGCTGTCAGCAAATGCCAATAAATTGTGAAATGGAAACTGTGCGTATTGTGAAAAGACCCTAAAATAAAGAGAGTGGGAGATTCCAAGCCCAGTCACTCAGGACATCCTTCTTTTCTATTTCAGTTTTGCTCCATGGGTGGCCAGCCTCACAATCTGGCTCCTGGCATCTATTTTTGATAGCACATCGCAAGGTGAACAGCCAGGTCCCGTACTAAACTGTCTTAGAAGCAATACCAGAGAGGTATTTCCAATAAGCCATTCTTGAATGGAATTAATCCTTTTGAAACAACAAAAATAATTGACTTAAATGTTTAAAAGATTAAAACATATACTGACAAATTATAGATTTGATCTGTCATTACTTGGTGTAAATGATAATATTTTTCCCTCCTGTACATGCTGAATCGGATTTGTAAATTGCAGTTGTGAAATAATTTCTTCTTCAACAAAAAACAATAAAAGGAGTGAATGGTAGTTTCTATGTGAAAAAATCAATAAATTGGAAAAAGTTAAAAATTATATGATTTCTAATGAGAACTTTTTTGTTTGATTTGCTGTGGATATTTCATCTGCACGTAGCATTATTTTGAACTGTATTGGTTTGGAAATATCTGAAAGAAATTTAAAATGATTAAAAAGTGGAAATGTGTCAAATTAGAAAAATGATTTAAATGTCTTGACTTTCTCAGACAACATCCTTTCACCCTAAGTGATTCAGAGAAACCAGTGAGGGCTCAGTCCTTATCAGCCACCAGAGAATCCCGGTGGTGGTGACACTTGTGTTTCATGGCTCATGGGGTGGGATGTCCAGCCTGGGCAGTGGTGCAAAACCCACAATGCAGCAGAGTTGTTCTTGAGGTCACCCTGTCCCTGGGGCCAAATCCTCATTGCAGACCTCAGCAGAGCAACAGTTTGGGAAGGATGTTGTGCTGTGCTCTCTCAAGGCAGAACAGGAGCCTGTGAACCCACCTTGGTGTGGACAGTTGGATGTGACCAAAACAGGGTCTTGACAGTGACAACATGAGCATTTTCCCAGTCTATGGCAGCAACTAATTTTTGTGCTTTTTAAAAATTATTATCCTGCAAACACACTAATAGTGATGCCATAAAATGCACCATTTTCAGGCCTGATTTGGAGCAACAGGCTGTTGAGACACTGGAACATGTGGACAGCCAGCAGCTGTGGTGCTTGTCCAGCTGTATCCTTCTTCATCGCTTGCAGGACCGTTTAGGACGGTGGCATATTGGTCGGATAAATACCAATCTTGCTACCCAGAGGTATCAGATATCTTCTCCTTCCAAATAACTTATTTTGTTGCTCTCCAGACTCGTGTCTTGGGTCAGATACTGAAGCAAGAGATGGGGACCAGGCTGTGGTTTGAGACTGTCAGGCTGGGAGAAGGTTACCCTGGTGCCTGCAAGCATGAAGGAACTTCTAATGTCTCTTTCCAGTTCGATGGGGACCTATCAGTGCAACGCTTCCACTCAAATTCATTCTCCTCTTGACTATTACTTACCTTACTTGACTATTACTTACCTTATTTATTAACGTCATCAGGCAAAAGCTAAAAGCGTTCCATGGGAAACCTTTCAGAACCTACAATTTCTGTTGTGGGAGAATTTATAGCTCAATAAGACAGTGCTTTAAAAATTGACTACTTAGAGAACCACACAGGCACCAGTTAATATATATTCATAATGCCCTTCATGAATCTGTGCACAGCTATCACAAACAAGGGAGATCATTTAAAAAGTGTGGTTTATATGCACAATATCTTGGAATTAACATAGAACCAGCAGGAAGGTGAAATCAATGGAAAGAAATATATGTGACATGTGCCATGTTAAACACCATTTCTGGCAGAAGTCTGTGATAAAAGCACCTTATAATAATCTTTCTCTGCTATGATATCTCCTTGCAATTCTCTGTTCCAAAATCCTAAAGCAATACTGAAATGAGAACTCTCTGCTATCATTAAATCAATATGTTGCTTAATGGTTCATATTAACATCTCCATCAGGAAGTAATGGACCTGTAGTATTTCCTATAATTGCTATATAGATATTTTCTATATGAAGTATTGTAAGTTCCCCCATTAGCCTAGAAACATTCCCTGCTTACAAAAATAAGACTACAGATCTTAAATGCAAACTCTGCATAAAATCTACCAGTTCAAACTCAGACGAATAACAGATATCAAAAGCCATTTTCATTCAGGCAAGCTTTGAATTGCCATTTTTCAGAGGAGAAAATGCTTGTGTGATTTTTCATTTATTTCAGGCTGAATCCTTTGATCCAACATCTCCTTTGAACCTGCTGCCTTATGAAGGTTGAGAGCACTTTTACCCAGAGATGCCTGAGCAGAGTTTGGCCTCTGGATTGTGATTGCTTTACGGCAGCCCAGACAGTGACCTCCGGGGCCACCCTGTGAGCCCTGCAAAAGTCCAGCTCCTGCTGCTCCTCCAGAAAACATCTGCTAACGGACAGCAGGAAAGCGTCTGGCATTTATTTTGTGCAAACAGAATTGCTGGAGAGACCTTTTTTCTAGAAGTGTGGTGGTTTATGTGCCCTTTGGAAGTCATCCATCGAAGTGTTGATGTCAGTGCCGAATTGCAGAGAGGAGAATCATATTAGACTTTTCTTGAGGCACAGAGTGAATTGACATAAATATGAGTTATCTGTTAATATCGTTATTATCACTGCCTGACCTAATGACTATGATTCCTATTTCCAACACTGGCCAAAATATTCAATCAAGGGAACTATGTTTTACCCCTTTGGACAATAAAATATTTTGCTTTTTTTTTTTTTTTTTAGCCAGTTGATTAGTTTTTAATACCATTTTTGTTTTCTTTGTGCTGATATTTCTGAAGCACTTAATTGACTCTGGAAAAATTAGCTATTTGAAATTAATATATTTCATTTTTTGTAATGAAGAACATGTTGTATCTCCAATTTCAAAATGAATTGGTAAAAGTCAGGAGTGTCTCTGTTTAAGTTAGAATTGTTCTTCATGGCTATTTGCAAAAAGAGTAAAAATCTCTCAAATACATTTTAGTAGAATTAATTCATAGTTTTATTTTAAAAATCCATCATCATTACAAATGCTTTGCATTCTTTCTTTCTTTCCTGCTGTAGAATGAGATCCAGAGTTTTTAGTATTCTTACAGGACAGCCACTGTTTTGGGAGTATATAATTGTTTTCAAAGGATTGCACAGTTTTCCATTATTAATGCTTAAAAAAAGGATCAGAAAAAGAAAGTGCTTCTTTAAATATACTTCCTTAATTTTTTTCATTTATTCTGTTTTTCAGTTCAATATAGAAACTGAGTTTGCTTCAATGAATTTTTCTATACTAGAGCTATGGCTGTACATCCTAAAACTGATCTTATTTCTTGTTTCTGGTTTCCCATGATTTTTTTTGGTATTACTGTCAACTGCGAGCTGCCTGTTGAGACCATAATCCTACATTGCTAGATGCTGTATGGATGCTTGAAGTAAGGCAACCGTCATCCTGAAAATCCTCTAATCTAAATCACCTAGGCAAACAAAACATGAGAAACAAGAGATTTTATCCTCAGGTGCTGATATATGTTGGAGATTAATGGCAAAGTTCATATTGGTAGGAAGGTGATTACCTCCTTAGTTGTATATCCACCCCTTTACAGTGAACAACCTGTCCTGTTGTGTTTGGGGAGTCTCATGCTGTGATTGTCCCCTGAACTGCACAGCAGGAGTTAATCCAGGGCAAAAACCTGTGGATTTTGGGTAGAGAAAATACTGCATTGAATTAGCGCAGAAGCACGCTTCCAGACACAGCTTATTGCATCAGAGGATGTTTGTTGTTCATCCTTCGTCTGCCTGCAATGATGGTTACTGACCTGGGATAATCAGCTTCCTTCAAGGCTTCATCCCATTCTTCGCTTCCTCATCATCAGCTCTCCCACTATAGGCTCATGGCTCTGAAGATACATTTTTATTTTAGTCCTGGTTTAAACAAGGACTTCAGACCTGCTACAGGTTTGCCTGGCATTTGGGTGTTTAGGAAAGAGATAACGCTATTCAAAAGCCACCACGTAATTCAGGGCAGTGCTGCTGTCTCCCTGAGGTCCCTGGACTTCACTCACTCTCTCCTGACCTCTGTCCTGGTTTTGTTAAAAACAAGTTTCTCTTTTAGTGAACCTGCCTGTCAGCTAAAGCCTTCGTATTAGCTGCATTTTCCTGGAGAACCAGATACATGTTTTGGTAAACATAGCAGTGGAATGCAAAGTTATTGATAAGCACGGATGGACATCTCGCGAGAGGGACAATGAGAAAACAGGTGACCAAGAAACTGACCAACTGAGTATAACATCCCATTCACGTGATACTTCATATAAAAATGGGAGATCACGAGGATTTCGTCCCTTTTTCCTTATGGCCGACATTAGGAGAGGACTTTGCGAGTTGTCCCTGCAAACTGAGGCCAGTGACAGACTGAATCCAGCTCCGGTTGGCTGCAGAGCCCAATCCAGGACTTCAGGTGCCAGCTCTGCAGTTGCTGAGACTTTCAAGATTGGTTTTGTATATTTTGTATTATTTTCTCTATTTTTATTAGTAGCATCAGTAAAATATTTTTAATTTTTCCAACTCTCTTCTCTCTGTCCTTTTTTCCCTCCTGATCGCCTGTCCTTAGTGGGAAGGGGGAGGAGTCTTTATTGTCACCCTGCAATCAAAACCCTCAACAACCTCTTACTCCAGGTTTCATCCCTCTAGGATGAGGCTCACTTCTCCTCTGTGCAGGAGTGATTGCTGGTGAGGTCCCAGGAGGGTCTCCTCCTGTGCTGGTGGGCGAGCAGGACAGGGCTATTCTCATGGTTGCAAGGCTTGCAGGGCTTGCTCTGAAGGCCAGGTTAGCCCTGGATAAGCAGGTATGAGAAGGTTCCTCTGCTTGTCTCTGTTATTACGATAGTCTGAAACATAGCAGTGAGGAAGAAAACAGTAATCTCTGTGATAAGCATTTGCATCATTAGGATAGTCTGAAACATGGCAGTGAGGAAGAAAATAGAATTGCCTGTACTAAGTGTTTGCATCATCACATACATTATGTATTTCACTCACATCAGAGTGTATTAAAACAAATTTACTACTGCTTTAAATTATGACATTCATATGCTACATGGTAACATATTAGGATTACATAATGATCTCCTAAATTCTCAGAAAACATTGTTATATTTCTGTCTCTGTTTCCTCCCCATTCCAAGAAAGGATGCTCATGGACTAATACTTCCCTCTGTCAAAATGTTTTTTCCAAAGCAAAGCTGGGTGACCACTGCAAGCAACTTCCCTCCAAACACTTGCTGGGAAGTTAAAAACAAGACTACTGTTGTTTTTTTTTTTTTTTTTTTTTTTTTTAGAGGGGATTATTTTCTGAATACAGATGTAACATGGCCCTATGAAGTAGAAACCATAAGCATTCCTGCTGCCCATCTCTGAGATGAGGTTAGGTGCAGCTGTCAACACTACAGCCATGCTGACTCCTTTCAGTGTAAGGAAAGTGCAGTATTTGCTTGATTAGGCCAGATAAAATGCTGAGGAGTAAAGCTCCTATGACCGAGAAAGCTATTAACCCTCCAGGATCAGAGACAGGTGGTAGCAGCTATTATTTTCCATGATATACATGAATATAGTTGTCTATGCTTGCAGTGAAGAAGTCCCTAGCACAGCTTTTGATGAACTCTCTTGGGGGGGGCAGCAATCCAGCTGTGGCATCCCGGAGCTCACTGGGGCTAATTTACTCTTGTTCTCAGCACGCTAAAATAAAACCAGTCAAGCTCTGTATGGCTAAACCTCATTTTGTGTTTTGAGCATCTCTAATTTATTTTGCAGCCTTTACATGTCTCAAATTGCATGATTTAATTTGTTTTGGATATCCACCAGGCATGTGAAATCCACCTGTGCTTATCAAATCAGTGCATTTAATGCCTTTGTTTGTGAGAGAGGGATCATATAAAGATGCCTTTGTTTTCCATTAGGTGGAATATCTGATTTTCTGTTATTCTTGCTTTCTTCATGATTATTCTCCTTTGAGAGCAAATATTTCAGTAATGCCCACAACAATTCCTGTATATTACCTGACATTGGTTGAGGCTGAAAGTTTGAACTCATGTGGCTTTGTATGGGATAGCCAGATATTTCTGCATGGAGCTTACAGCTTTGATAGAATCTAGGTTTCCTCCTTTTTAATCCCTTTGGGTGCATGAGTGTAAGATTTGCTGAGCAGGAAGGAAAGAAGGTAATCTATCTAACACCTTATATATTTGCTGCTTTTCCCTTTGTAATGAGTACTTACGTAGTACAGCTGAGAACAGAAGGGAGATTGAAGCTCGTGGTTGTTTTGGAAGCAAAGGGTTTTATTCCTGACCTGCAAATTAGTGATGGTGTTTTCCTTGAGGCCTTAATATTCTCATGATCTTGCAAGAAGACAGTAACCTATTTAATGGGTTCAGGATTTAACTTGCAGACCAGGCAATTCAGATGACTGTGTAGGCAATAAATTTGTAATGATGGCTGGAGCCACTGCTGGAGTGTACCCTCTGGAGCTTCTGGGGCTCAGAGTAGCTGTCTTGAAAAAGGCTTTCTCAGGCATGTTCAGACAAGCACGCTGGTGTACAAGCTGGTTCTGAGATATCCATATGTACTGAAAAGGGCGGAAGATGGAGCGAGACTGGATATGGTACCTCTTTTGCCCATTCTTGCTCTGAAAACTTAATCCTGGAGGTGGAGAGACATTGCTGTTGTTGCAAATTGTAACTGGGTACCTACCAGGCAAGTTACACAAGTGAGTCCAATAATTACATCTAGAAGGGAATATAATTTCATACTGCTGTTACAAAGTCCTGCACTTCTAAAATCTTAGCAGTTTCACCCTCTAGGATTTTAGTCTTAGGAATAATATTCTACCCCTTTGTAATGTTGATGGGCTTTAATTGTTTAAACCAGGGGTTTCAACTCTCCTTCCCAGCTTGTTTTGAACCTCTGGTTCCAGTGATATGCATATGGGGACTGGCGCTCTTGAGATTATTGCTCCAGGATAACTTGACCCTGACATTTAGGATGAAATAGTAAAGCAGCTGATTCAGCTCTTAAAAATAGCGTGGAAGTTCACTTTCCTAACAGGTATTGCTGATCCAGTGATATTATGGATGTCTCATTGACTTCCAGAGGAGCAGAGCAGAAGGTTGCACCATTAAATTAAGCATTAAAAAAATGCAAAGATGCCTGTTTCAGAGGTACAGAGCAGCTGGCTGTATTTCTCCTTGTCAGCGAGCTCTGCACACAAGCTTTACCTGGGCTAGCAGTGTCAGTCCCATGGAAACCTTCTGGTATTCAAACCCTGGAGAGTCTCTGTGCAATATTTCTTGTACTTGCCTCCAAATGCATGGGAGAAACACAAACAAATGAGGCAACACAGTAAAGAAAGAGGCTCTTCTGGAGCTTTTTCACTGCTTGATGAGGGTGATCATGCACAGATGTGTCAGCTCCAGCAGAGAAATGGGAGAACCTGCTGCTCTTCAGATCTACTCTCAGCTCAGATTTAGGGAAAGCCTCTGACTGGGGGTTTGTGGGGTTCAAATTCAGTTTTAAAGACAAGTCGTTTGCTGAGCTGACACAGAAGCCCTCTCCTATGACTGTCAGAAAAGCTGGAAGGGGAGATGATTTTGTCATGATGTCTTGAGCTCTAAATGCATACAGTTTAGGGAGACCAGAGTGGGGCAGAGGGGAGCCTTTGGGCACCAAGCTCTGCATTTTAAAAGGTATTTTTGTACACTTAGCTGTCAGCTGGAGGTCTTGAAAGTCTTAGGGCATATTCTTTTCAAGTTTTGGAGGTGGGATTTTTTTTTTTTTTTTGCATATTTATAGATATCACTGTCTGACCAAATGCCCAGACCCTGTTAATGATGACAAGAGAGAAAGTAGTGCTTTTAGAGGAAGATTTGTCTGATTGAAAAATAGGTGAAATGAGAAACATATCATTCAGTAATGATGCCCACTTCTCACTACAGACTATGAAGAGAGTTTTCATGACTAAATGATGTTTAGAGACTTCTAACGCAGGTTTCTAATGCTGACTTCTAAACTTCAGAGATCAGGCTCTTGGTGAGCTGAGGCTGCCCTTTGACTTTCTCCGAAACAACTGGCAAGTTACTGAGAAAGAAAACGGGCAGATAGTCCAGCCTGGATAAATAAATAAAGAAATGTGATTAATGAAGGACAGTGTCTTTGCTTCTACAGCTTCTATTCATAAATACTCTCAATGTACTTTCTGGACCCCAGTGAGTGAGTTTTGACAAGTCCCACCTGCATCTGGTGTCTGCCAAGGCTCCCAACCCTGCTGGGGCACTGAGAGGGACAGCAACTGCATTTCCATAACATCCAGGACAGGAGATTATCCCCCAGTCCTCCTAAGAGCACCCTGGATGACTTCTGATGAGGTCACACAGAACTGTATGATTTTAAAAATATGGATGAACTTTGGAGAGAGGGAATTAACATCAGACCCCCTCAGGTCCCTCTACCATTGCTTTCTGTATGAAAAATGGGAATAGTTTCACTCCTGATAGCCTTTAACGTTTTGCTCATGCAGATCATAAATTCTTAAGAATGGATATTGTCTTTTGCTACTTGTCTGTACAATAAGGGTTTAATCTCAGCAGGAGCCTCTGGGTTTTTGAGTAATTCAAATGGTGTGGTATGTGATTTACTTACTTATAAGGAAGCAGTTCATCTGATTCTGTTCTAGAATTTAAAAAGACCATGTACTCTGTACTCTGCCCACTACAATAATGACAATAAAAATTCCCAAATGTACCATATAAAATGGCTAGATTTATGAAAGTCTCTGTTTCCTTTTGGACTCGGTTCTCACATACGTTCTGACAATAATTCAACCCCACTGTTCCTCCACCCCTGCCAAACCTCATTGTGTTGGAGTTGCAAACAATTTATTAGGTATATAACCCTAAAATAACTATTCCAGGCAGTATACTTATTAACTTTTTTTTTTTTTTAATTAAAGACATAAACTCAGAATTTCAGTATTGCTAGCTTGTAGCCAAAGAGCATGGATCTTTTAAAGGGGTAGAATATGCAATATTAATTTCAGAGACACGGAGTCTCTGCATATGGAGTTCAGGATATGCAAAAGGTTCAAAAGAAGTTAATAAAAATCAAAAGTTAAACAAAAAATTAATCAATTTACAGGGAGACATATACAAATGCAGATAGAGAAGATGATATTAGAATGAAACAATAATTCCTTAAAATGGGACTAAAACTTTGTGCCTTAACAGAGTGTCAGAAAACCACTTTAGAAGCGATGAAGAAGCAGCCTCGGGTGCCAAGTGTTGCAGAGGCTCGGTGTCATGGGTGATGTTGTGTTTGGTTATCAGTAGAAAGTGACTGTAGTTCTCCTTCGGTCCTCTCACCCTCTGGGGTTTGATTTACACCTGGTCCCCTGGGAGATGCTTCTCACCTCCTTTGGTCCAGAGGCTGGGAGCTGCTGCCAGTGAGGAGATGGTGGGGAGCAGCCCTGGTCTGGCACCAAAGCCTGGCTTAAAGCTTTGCCTAGAATGTCAGCATGTGCAAAGCCTCACAGGATTTACTGTCAGAGCTATACTTTTTTCCTCGATGGTGTCTGGCTTGGTGGCCATCTGTAAACTTCATTTTACACCTCTGTGCCTGCCAGAAGGTAGAAATAAGCCATAAAATGGTTGCAAATGGATATTGGAATTCTTCCCTAACCCTGACTACATGCTCTGCTTTCGTTGCTCCCCTCCTTGAGGAAAGGGTTGTATTAGGAATGAAATGCTGCAGATGTACCTGCAATAGGGCAAAGCACAGCTCCATCACTCAGACAAGGGGCTGCAGCATGGGAGAGATGCAGGAGCACTCAGTCCTGATGCAATGGATGCAATTCTGGGTACAATTTCAGTGGCATGCAGAAGTATCAAAGTGATGGAATTTGGATGCACGCAGCAAGGCAGGGCTGTGTGTATTTTTCAAGGCTGCACGTTTGTGCTATTGACACTGCTTTCAGTCCCACTTCGCTCACAGCCTTTGCAGACCTGCTTTTTGCTAATGACATAGTCCTGCATCTTCTCTTTTGCTAGAAGTTTGTCTGACGCCACTGGACTGCCTCAGCTCACAGCTTCCCAGTTGCAAAAGTTAGCTTGGATTTAAGCAAAATATACCGCAGCTTAGCACAGCAACAACAATGACCTTACAGAACTGGAAGGCACAGTTAGGAGGTAGCAAGACCCAAGAGGAACTTGGGGGCTGAAGTACCTTTGCAAAATGAGTTGAGAATTGGGTGGATCAGCAGGAGATGTTTTGTTTTTGTGTCAACAGTTACCACATCATCTAACTATAAATCTTACCCTCTCAATTCATAAACACACAGTACACAGCAGAACTCACTCAATTTTCTCATTTGATTACCTGTCTCTACATAATAATAACTATGAAATTCCACAAAGTAACACAAATACATTAAAAAACCAATTAGCTGGAACTAGTACACTTGAAAAAAAGGTAGGTTGCCATATGCACATGGCATCAAATAACTACTTTGGTTTCTATTATGGTGATAGCTTTGTATTAGCAATAGTTGCAGATTGGCAGACAAATAAGGAAGGATTGCAAATGCGGCTTTAATTGATGAAATAGTTAATCTGGAAATTAGGATTCTGTCTCTCTGCAATTTTCAGTCACACATGGTAAGTTTCCAGCTCTTGAAGTACATTTTGCAGATTTTCTGCTGTGCATAATTTAATACGGTTCTCTAAGCACCTGCCTCACAGCCTTGTCTGCCCCACAATGACTGACAAATTCTGAATCGAAGTGGGAAAGAAATAAAACCTCTGCTTCTAAAATGGGCTGAATTACCATCTGGATCAGAAACAGTTGCTCCTCAGTAGCCCCCCAGGATGCAAATGGGCTGGCTCACTCTCTGCTTATACCAGTTTTATCATGTTGGTTTGAATTGCTGAAGAAATTAAAAACGGGACATATTATCAGCTGCTGTAAATCAATATAATTCCGATGACTTCAATAAAACCATGCAGACCTACACTAACTGCTCCACAGATATTTTAAGGCAAGAAAAGTTTATTATGTTCATCCAGTCTGACAACACAGGCCATAGACATTCATCCCGGGCTTCCTGTGCTGAACCCAATAGGTTATGGATGAAATAGAGCATGGTTTTTAGTAAGACATGTAAGGCTGGAAAATTAACCAGTATAAATGAGTATACTTCCAAGATCAACCATGGGTTCTGTCAGTTGAGATTCCAGAACTGAACCCCATTTAAGGACTCTAACTAAGAGAGAGCTCATCACATTTCCCCATTTACTGCTTCTACTTGCCTCAACTATAAAAAATATGCTTGTGTTTGCAATTTGAAATTCCCCAGGGTTGAGATTCGATTAGCTCTTCATCAGTGGTATTAGAAAGCCCTCCTGCATCAGATATCTTCTCCTTGCACAGAGCATTTTAGTTCCTAATAAAGATATTCTCTTTCTTTTTCCTTCATTGATATGATACTGTGAGCTCCCAAAGTCGTGGAGAATCGCTCCCTGCTTGAACCATCAAGAATCAGACCATTTCCAGGTGTAGAAAATGAACTTGAGAGGTTGTTTTGAAATTCTGGACTTGTATGTGGGCAGTCCCCGACTCCCTGGTGCAGGCACTGCCATGCTTGAAACCCTCTGGAGTAACCACTGGTGGTGGAGAAGGAGTTATGAAGCAAAGTTTGTCTTTTTCCTTGGGTTTCATAAAGTATTTAGCAACACACAAGGGTCCTGGCATTGCTGCTGAGCATGTAGGCATTGTGACTGCAGGACAGCCCAGATGCCAGACTGTTATGTTGGGATGTGGCAGATGTTTTTGCTGCCTGCATTCCTTCCCTGCATCGCTCCTGCTAGTGCCCTGGCTGGCCAGGCCTAGTGTGGTTTGTAGCTCCAAGTTACAAATAGCTAGAAACTGTGCTACAGCAGCAAAATGTTTTAAGGATGAACCAGTTAGCTGCTGGGGAATATACCTTCTTGGTGCACATGGTTAGGGGCTTTTTAGTAATTTTTCAGCTGTTGCCATTTTATTGTCTCTGTGACTCCTTAAACTCCAAGCTTGGGCAGGCCAGGATGTTGAGAGGGGACTTGAGGCTCACACCATATCTCTGTGGAGACCTTGCTGTTGCAGGCTCTTGCAAGAGCTAAGACTTTCTTTACCTGCTGAAACTACCATCATCAGCTCAAAAGTATAAAATCAACCACATCACTTTGTGGTGGCTAATGCTTGTGTAGATTCATTGTTTGATGTACTGCTTTGTGGACTTTATGTGGTGGGATGTGCCTGAGGGGCCTGAGGAACCCTTGCTGCTGCAAAGAAGCTCCAGCCTCTGTGCATGTGGGGAAGGGATGGATGTGGTCTCTGCCCTTGGAGCTGTTAACAGTGAAAAACATTCCATGAGACACTCATAAGGTCTTTCTTTCAGACAGGTGTTATTTGTGCTGTGTTCATTATTCACAGTGGCTTAAGCCGGATCAGCTGTCATGTGAGATTTATTGTTACCTGATACAGTTGTGCAATACTACATTCAGAGGGGAACAGCTCCAGAGTGTGAGAAGCAATAAAGATGACCGGAACTGCCAAAGATGGAGATGAAAGGAACCTTTCAGGTGACTCTTTCAATCTGCTGAGAATAAATCTACCTTACTTCTTTTTGCTGTGTAACCAGAAGATACATCTGTGTAAGTAGGTGATGCTGTGTGAGTCTGTCCCTTGCTTCTAAGCACTAAGGGTGACACGTGCTCTGGAGATCGACATGTTGCCTCAAGTTGCATGAGGGCAGATTGAGATTGGACATTAGGAAAAATTTCTTTGTGGAAAGGTTAGTGAAACATTGGAACAGGCTGCTCAGGGAAGTGGTGGAGTCACCATCCCTGGAGGTGTTTAAAAGGTGTAGACATAAGGCTCTTAGGGACGTGGTTTTGTGCTAGCGTTAGGTTATGGTTGGACTTGATGGTCTTAATGGTCTCTTCACACCAAAATGGTTCTATGATTCTATAATTCTATGATTCTATGTTCAGAAATGTGCAGAGCAGTTTGACTCTTGGGGCTGAGATCAGATCCTCAACTTATGGAAACTGGCATGTTCTCTGCCATTGAGCTGCACAATGATTTTGGTGGAAACAGGCCAACTTCCATTGTTCATGATCTGGCTATGGTCCTTCTGATCCTCCATCTCCCAAGCAGTGCCACTTCACATCTGCTTTGTGTAGTTTTCAAAAGCAGGATGAGGGTGCAGGGCAGTGGAGAGCCAAACTATTTATTTAGTTATTTAAATGTTTTTATTTTTTCTTTTGAATGGTCAAATTATTTAAAAAATTCTCATCAAACAACTACAGCCAACCTGTGCCAAGACACAGGTCTGAATGGCAGATCAGCTGCTAGTGTAACCAACGTCTAGGGAGAGCAAGCCTGACTGGGAGAGACTGATTTAGTCAATTGCTTTGCTCCAGCTTTGCCCTGAGCTACCCACGCTTCCATCTGCTTGATGTGCATCATCATCAGGAGCAGATGGTGCAGAACACACTGGACACATTCACAAGTCCTAATTCCTACAGATGAAGTGTCTGTTCCAGGCTGCTCTGTGGGCTCTCCAGGACATGGATGGGGCAGCTGTGGATGGAGCCTACTCACCCAGAATCATAGAATCATTTTGGTCGGAAGAGACCCTCAAGATCACATTAAGGCTGAGGGACACCCTCTGCTCTGTCTGGTTTGGGGGATGAGAGCAGTGATGCTTCAGCAGATGAGGAAACAACTCCCTGGTTGGGAAGTGATGAGGGTATGAATTCTACCTGATTTGCAGCAGAGAATTGAACCAGGGAAGACACTTGCTTATAGAGGCAATTTCTCTGGTTGGGGTTGCTCCACTTTGAGCCAGTAAGGTATTTATTTGCTTAGTGATTAATAACTGTACCTTGCCAGTGGCTGAGCACTGGTCACATACAAGCCAGTTCAAATCCATCTTCTAAAATCTCCCAGGTAGGATTTATATCTAGATTGCCTACTTCCCAGGTAAATATCCTGGCCTCAGGACTCTTGCTTTTTGCATGTTCTGTTTTTTTTTTTGAGGGAGTGCCTAGATGAGGAAAAAAAAAAATTAGGATTTTTTTTTTTGTGAATGAAATTGAGTTCTCATACTTCCGCTCAGTCTTTTATCACAACCAAGTCAAACATTCTTGCACACATAAAAAATATAAAATGCCGAAACAAAGTTAATTTGAACAAACCCTCAATCACTTAGCAGTGGCTTTGTGGTTAATGTGGCTGCCTAGGAACTGAAAGGCATGACTACCTGTCACATCCTTGCCCTTTATTGCCTATAAAATAGATGTTTGTCCATTTCTTGGAGGTGTTGAAATGTACCATACATGAGAGATTATAGGTTGCTATACTCTTGTGTAGGTGACAACTGAATGGTGAGTTCTTAGTCACTTTTGCACATGGATAGCCAAATACATCTTCACAGACTCTCACAAATTGTTCTGAAGTGTCAGATGTATTGATGGTTTAAAGAATGAAAGGTAACTCTTTGTTTCCATCCATCCACTCAGTTTCTGCTGAGTTGGAGGAGTTTCAGCAGAAATACACTTTTATGCTATGTACAGTCTTCCAAAATGGTGTAATTGTCACAAATACAGCATGTGCTACAAGTCATGTAGAGAGCGGTGTGAAAATTCCTTAATTGCTGTTAGGTCTTGGACCAGAATTTCAGTTTAGTGAGATATCACTCTTTACAGATCTGTGCCTTCTCAAGCATCAGAAGATGATGGCTTCCTCTGGACCTCTTATGTGAACCTGTTCTCTGGGTCTGTTCTGTGAAAAACCTTCAAACAAGGCCAATAGAACTTGTTTCCCAGTGGCCATCAAGTTTTAGTCAGCTTCTTCATTGTTTCCCCCTGGGTCCAGTGATATGACATGATAGGTTGTGTAGGAATGGTTCAAAGCTGCACCAGGGGAGGTTCAGACTGGACATTAGGAGATGTGTCTTTACCTAGGAGGTGGTCAAACACTGGAATAGGTTTCCTAGAGAGATGGTCAATGCCACAGGCATTTTAGGATGCAGTGTTTAAGAGACATTTGGACAATGCCTTTAACATGCTTTAGCTTTTGGTCAGCCCTGAAGTGATCAGACGGTTGGACTAGATGATCATTATAGGTCTCTTCCAAATTTTGTGTTCTATTCTATTCTATTCTATTCTATTCTATTCTATTCTATTCTATTCTATTCTATTCTATTCTATTCTATTCTATTCTATTCTATTCTATTCTATTCTGTTCTGTTCTGTTCTGTTCTGTTCTGTTCTGTTCTGTTCTGTTCTGTTCCGTTCCGTTCCGTTCCGTTCCGTTCTTCTGCTTTAGGTTAAGAGCAAGGTGTAAGTGTCTTTGATCTCTCCTGTGACATGGGAGGGCAGCTTTTGGCTAAGGAGTTATCAGCAGAGCAAATGGGATGATTCCTACATAGGAAGGTGAGGTCCAAACCTTGTCTGTGAGGGTGTTCCATAATGCCTCCAATTCTAGTTACTCACAATAACTGCATCTTAATCTCTTTGCAAATCAAAACCTGTCACCTCCTTCAAAACTTTTAACCCAAGAGAATTCTGGTTTTCTCCAAATCAGATCTCTTCTGTCTGTCTCATTACTGTAGACCTTTCTCCTGCTACCATTATCCTCATTCCAGTCTTTTGAAGGCAGGTACGTGAGTGTCAGTATTTCACCATGCTAAAATTTGCAGTGTTGCTTTTTTGGTTACATTTCTGAAAATGGTTTCACATCCTGCAGTACTCTTTCTGGGCTGATGCCACTGCTCTACCTAAGACAGGACACATCTTGAAGGTTCCTAATGTCTTGTCTCTGACATGGTCCTGGCTAAGTTTTAGGACAGAGAAAAGAGAAGTGATGTTGGATGGCTGGAGGCAACATGAAAAGCAATTCTCCTTGTTCTAGAGAGGTTTAAAGATCCTGTTACTGGGTATCCTCTTCTACCTGCAGAGTGCTTTTGGAGTAACAAGTTAGTCTAATGTTTTCACTTGCATCTTGTTATCCTTTGGACCAACGGTATATTCTCTGATGCTCCAGTTATGTTGGTCCCTGCTCATTGCAGGGGGGTGGACTAGGGGACCTTTGATAGTCCCTTCCAACCCAAACTGTTCTATGATTCTATGAAAGAGATCTTTGCTTTCGGACCCCAGCTGCTCATCTCTGCTAGGCATTGCCATGGTCTGAGTGAAATTGCTTCTACACTGTGTGCAAATGTTTCCTGTCCTATTAACATCCAGACAAGCTGGGTTCAGAGAGGTCCCTCTGCTTAAATCATTCTCTCTGTCTGTAACAGATTTGGATGCTCTCACACGCTAACTTTAGACTGCATATCACTGGGACTGTAAACTTCTACTCTCGGTGGTGAAAAGTGACTGAGGTAAGACTATGGGTTGCAGCTTCTTTAGTTATAAAAATAGACCTGGAAACAAGTGTGCACCATGATCTTGCTTTTCCACACCCTCAGGTTAGGGTTAGCCTTAGAAAGGGATGATGTGACCACTCAAAGTCACAAACCCCTTATCCAAACCCTTAGTGACCTCAGTTGTTCCATGTCTACCTTTTTCTAACAGAATAAATAGACTTTTCTCCTGCTAATGCAGTATTTAGTATTTTTTCAGCACTAGCACACATCTAATGTGAGGGAAGGAGACGATTGTTCAGATTTGTTTACTGTTGCACCCTCTGGGTTTGACAATCTGCCAGGAAGCAGGTGCATGATTTGACAAATGCCTTACTAGGGTGTCCGCCTCCTCTGTATCCCTTAGCTTGTAATTTTCAATGGATTGATGTATGGTTTCTAAAATGGAGGAAATGTAGCTTCTTGACAATTTGATTTTTCAGTTAGTAGCAGAAAAAAAGTGGAGAATTTTAAAAAGGTACTGAACAACATTGCTGGACCAGATGGAGAATTTACCAGATGCACCTGTAACTATAGAATGCTCCTCGTGTAGTTTTGTGATCACAGTGACTATACATTACCTCCTCCTTGCCTTGCCTTGCCTTGCTTTGTTTGATGTTTTTACCAGCTGATTAAAGTCATCAAACAATGCTGGTTTCCTAGTTGAGGGTGCAATTAAGCCATTTTTCTCATATGTAGCTGTTCTACTCAACAAACATCTCTTTTTTTGGCAAAGCTTAAGAAATGACAAGAGAGATCAGCCATTCATAGCCATAAGTTCATTGTGGTGCCAGACCCACAGCTGGTGTCCATTGGTAACTCAGGGCCAAGCTGTGGTATATTCTTTGCTCAATGGGTCACACTCAGGCCCACAAAAATTATCAGAGAGGTGAAACACCTCTCCTGTGAGGATAGGCTGAGAGAACTGGGGTTGTTTGGCCTGGAGAAGCCTCCAGGGAGACCTTATTATGGCCTTTCAGTACTTGAAAGGAGCCCAAAAGAAAGATGGGGACAGACTTTTTAGCAAGGTCTGTTGCAATAGAACAAGGGGTAATGTTTTTAAACTAAAGGAGGGGAGATTCAGGTTAGACGTGAAGAAGAAATATTTTACAATGAAGGTGGTAAAACAATGGCCGAGGTTGCCCAGAGCACTGGTACATGCCCCATCCCTGGAGACATCCCAGACCAGGCTGGATGGGGCTCTGAGAAACCTGATGTTGTTGAAGATGTTCTTGCTCATTGCAGGGGGGTCGACTAGATGAGCTTTGAGGATCCCTTCCAAACCGAACTATTCTATGACTCTATGAAATGGTGCAAATCAATGTGAACAAGCAATGTTATTGCTTTCCCGCTGTGCAGTGCCCCATCCCATGTCACACTAGTGCTCTTCCTCTGAGAGTCTCCTCCAGTCCCATGCACATCATGGGTGGGAGAGGCTCTGGGCTGGTTGACCACATGAGGTGGGGAGCTGAAGCCATTGGCACTGCTCTGAGATCAGTGTTACAGCATGGACAGGTGTTGGGAAGGGTCTCCCTGCAGTGATTAATCTTTAATCTGGTGAACTATTCCGTGTTATTACCAAAGCCATTTGTAAGGGGATTGACATGCCAAATGGGGAGCACGATCTCATAGAGAGCAGAAGTTTAGAGACAGTTCCTTTGCCTGTTACAAGCTACCTCTGTGCTGTTTCATCAGAAAAAAAACCCAAAACACAAAACCACCACCACCACCACCACCAAAAAAAAAAAACCCAAACCAAACAAATGAACAAATACAACACAAAAAAACCCAGAGTTAAAATAACCTGGAGGCCTTGTTCCTGGGTACAAGAGTTACTGAGCAAGTTAGTGGTACTGGGAGGAGGCAGTTGGCATCTGGTGTGCTCCTTGTCCAAGGTGAATGTAGAAAGATGAGGAGAAACAGCTCAGAGCTGCCTGATATGGGAAAAAAAAATGGTTCTCAGAAAATGGAACCACATTTTTCTGCTATTAATAAATAAGGACCTGCTCTCTGGCCTGCAGGCCAACTGCCATAGTCTGGCAACAGACTGTGTAGCTCCCTGACTTCAAGGAAAGCAAATTTAATGTGGAACTAAGCTCATGCTTCTCCTCTGCTGATAAATTCAGTTTGTTTCCTGCTGTTCAGCTGGAACAAATGCTTCCATTTCCCCTGCCCAGATATCAAACAGGAAATAGCTGAAACCCTGGAAGGGCATTTTTTTATTATTCGCAATACATAAAGTTTTTGTTTGTTTGTTAGTTTTTTGTTTGATTGTTTGTTTAAGGTTAACCTGTTTTAAAACTCTTTTTTTTTTTCTGTCAAATACCTTTTCATCTGGTAATTTCTCATAGTCATATGATTTCTTTTTTAATGCAGCTATGTATAACAAATTGGTTTTACTGACATCAACAAAAGAACTGGAGAAGCAATTACATAAGGCTTTTATTTTAGCTGCTCACACCTGGATTAATCAATTAATATTTACAGTGGACAACTAACTCCCATGGGAGTTGATTGTGCTATAGTTACAGTTTGAAAACACAGCTGAAATAATTTTATTTTTTTGCCTCCAGCAGCAAAGATTTTTTTTCTTGCAGCAGAGAAAAGAGGAAATAATGAGAGAAGGAGGCTAAAGAGAAAACTAAATACTGTCATATCTACACACTGCAGTGAAAATACAGAGCAATCCTCTCCCTGTGGATTTGCTTGGTGCTTAAGCCATTAGAATTGTCTCAGAGCTCTGCATCTTTTCTCTGCACACATTAAAGGTGGTGTGGTTCAGATTCCAAGCTTGCTCCGTTGATCTGCTGACATAAGAAACAAAGCTCCACATCCTGATAGCAACCACAACCCATGTTCCTGTCCTAGTGTCATTTTTGCTGCAAAGAGAGTTAAAAAGAGCAGAATGGTAGGACTGGGGGACAGTGCGTGGAAATGGCTGGAAAATATATACACCTCTGTGAACAAGAGTGGGTTAATCAGCTTAGGTAACACAGCTGATAGAGGCAGTGATACCAGCCTGAGTGCTTGCCAGGCTGGAGAATGTTTAAAAAGAAGTAGTTAAACTTATCAATCTGGCAGTTTTTCAATTGCAAAACAAACTGATATTCAGAACTGTAGAGCTGGTGCACTGGAAGCAATTCTAATGTCTTCATCCCAAATCTTCTCACACAAAAAAAATCCTCATCAGACTGTAAATTTCTTTATAAGGGCAACCCACTCTCAGTAAAATAAATAACATGCTTTCACAAATGGCTGCAATATTTTTCTGAACAAGCACCTTGCAATGAAGTCACTTGAACACAACATTTTTAGTCAGCTGATGCAGAGAAAATCGAGAAAAACTGACAAATAATAATTCTGGACTAAGCTGCTGAGTCCCCTCTGCTGAGGTCAAAAAGGAAGTGAGAAACTAAGGCCAGGCTCAGTCTTGTGAATCACTATTGATTTCTAGCTATATTAAATGAAGTTTATAATACAGATGGAAAAAAATACGTATGACATCTGTTTCTCTACTTATTTCTGCCATTGTTATTCATGTGTGACTGTAGTAAGGTCATTAGAATTATACTGCATAAGCTAAGTTTGAAAAAGATTTAGAGTCCAGATTTTGTTTGACACTACCTCTGTAATAACTGTAGATACTTGTCTTGAATATCTGTGCGATGGAGTCTGGTTGTGCTACGTTGCTCACTCGATCCTGCAGCAGGCTTCCAAAGATGCACTGGAAATAAAGAATCAGGACATCAATCCCACCCAAATAATATTCACAGATGAGAAGAAAACTGCCTTCAGTAAGCCTAAGAATCTTATTTCTATAGTATTACATAAGCTGGAAAGACGTTCTTCCAAGATATTGTGGCACAGTGTGGTGATTATGAGCTCAATTCAGTGACACAATTACTACAGGCCATTTAACACAAATGTATCCCCTGATGCCATCCATTATACTAGAAACTTTAGTAATATCAATGGGCACAGCTGAGAGCACTGCACATCATGAAAGAAATATGATTATACGTTACTAGCACAGCTCAGCCGTACATTTATAAAGTGAAACCTATGACACCACCTTACAACTCGAATATTTAGGAAAACGGTACCTTATGTACAAGCTACAGGTTGCTGAAATCAGATGTTTGGTCAGAATATGATTTTTTGGATTGGGTTCATCTCACCTGTTTTATTCATCTGAAAATTCATCATCAAAGTCTGAGCTAATCACCTTGGACTCTTTGTAGAGTCAGTGCAGAGAAATATGTATCTCCAGAGGGTGACTTTTTCTCATCCTGAAGTAGATGCCTGGGATGGCACAGGGGACCTATACCTTTGCTTACAAGTAACTGGGTGAATCTGCTCTTCTGTCCCTAATAATTTTATTAGTCTGTATTCAGGTCTTTTCTCTTAAACCCTGCCTAGGATCCAGAGTGACCTTGGGGTGGCTGGGAAGCCATGGAAATTTCATACCCACAGGAAGAACACTGAAGTGGAGGAACTTATCCATCCTGGCATCAGGCAGCATCCCTCACTCAAATCTTTGGGATGCAGAGGAATATGTGGGGTGTTGCTCCACTAGGCTGCAGAGGGATTTGGGTAACTACTGCTAATTTGGGACAGATGTCTTTCAGTGTCAACTGTCAAACTGAGTCTTCCTGGCAGTGGACTAAGGAGAAACACATCTGAACCTCCGACCTCTCTTTGGGAATGTAAAAACAGTAGCTGTATTTGTTTTACAGAAGTCATCTAAATGTTTAAATAAAATACATTAATTGAGAGCTGGAGATAATATTTACTGAGCATTTTAAGCTGTCTAACTTTAAAAGGAGTATGAGCTAACTGTGCAGAATGGTTTGCAGAGATGGGTACTGAATTTCTCTTCTAATAAAGGCCAGCAGGAATGATTGTTCTCTCTAAATGCAAAAGGGAGATAAGGTTATGAACGTACAAGATGCTGAAATGTCTCTAAAAAGGTTTTTAGAGGTGAGATCCTGTGTGATGGTAATGTACTTGATGGTAATGGCACTTGATGCTAGAAACAGGTCACTGAAGAGTGCCCCTTGACACTGTGATTTGCACACTGGTGCCCTGGGTGCCTGCCCACCACTTCGGAGAGCAAGAGGCACTGAGGTTAATGTGCAAGTCTCCAACCTCGTGCTTGTTAGGACTGTGGAGCTCTAGAGATGCTCTCACATCTCCTATGCAATGTCCTCAATGAAGAAGAGGAGAATGGAAGAAAGACTCATGTCCCTGCAATGTCAGCAGGCCCTGCAGCCAATGGAGCAAGAAAGTACCTTAAATTGAGATGCATGAGAGAAAATTATTTGCTGGATTTATGATAGACTTTGCAAGTTCTGATTTAAAAAAAATTGCCCTAGAACCCCAAGTACCTGCTAAGAAAGCGCTGAGGAAGCTCTTGAAGAAATCCAATTTCAATTTGCTTATTTAAGTTAGTAGAAAAAATACCTCTTTGTTATCTAATTTGTTGATGAGTTCAGACACTTTCTGGAATGACTTCTTGCATAATTTACCTTATTGATACATAATTTATAAGTGCTCATTCAGTTTCAGGCTTGGTGTTTGGATGTAGGTCTTACATAATGAGTAGCTGGTGTCACTTTGTGTCAGAGGAATTAAAAGTGGTTTTGACAAGCCAGGGATCGTCATTAAAGCAGTGATACAAGCAGAGTTAATCTTTCATTGCTGAATCATTACAAAATGCTCCCTTGCCATTACTTCATAGGAATCTAATAAATTATAATGTCCTTTATTGGTTAAAGAAGACAATTTCCTGAGGAGCATCGGTTCCTGCCTAAACTGCTCCCTAAACTGAAATCCAATATCTATGACTGGAATCTGTGCTTTCAAGACTTTCCAAGAGGACACATAAAGGATCTATTAAAGGTCAATCTGGATACACAGATATGGGAAGACCTGTAGTGTTTGCACTGTAAACTTCAAAACATGGGCGCTTTGCAAACTGCTCAGTGGTACACTTCCAATTTAAAGAATTCACTGAGGCTTTGTCTTCTACATTGCCGCTGGGAGCTCAGGATTTCCTTTCTGGCAAAGTAGTTTAAATATATATATATGTATACTGAGAAGAGTATATGTATATTGACAGATTCTCCCCTCACTGTGATAGGGAAACACCCTTTAGTGACAGGCAGGCAATACATTTTGATAGAGATAAAGGATCAATTCATTGCTTGAGATAATAAATCACTTCCTTTTGTTTTAAAGTCTGATGCTGACTAATAAAAAAGACAGCTCAGCCTATCCTGCCAGGAGCTGAAATATTCTGTTTCTGCCTTGCTGTTTTGTTTAGTAGAACATTATTTCAGGTCTATTCCATGAGAGTTTATTACTTATTATGTCAAGCTTTGAATCAGACTATCCTTATTGATGTAAAAACCATCTAATCCGTGTTCCCTGTGAAGTGTGCTGAGTATTTTAGACAGCATCAAATCCCTGTTTGTCATGATAAGATCCACTGCAAGAGTATTTCCTGTTAACTTCAGGCAAACTGAGTTTTGCTCCTAGCTGTATTTTGATGCTTGTTTAGAAATAAAGACATGGGTTTGAAATGGCTCTTTTACTATTTCCTTTCATTTCACTCCAAAAAAACCCAACTTCTTCTGATTAAAAAGTCACTAAACTTTTTAAATCTAGTTGCCAGTACTTATGGTGTGGTGTTCTACATGGACTGTTTGGGAAAGATGATATGTTAAAGGTCCCATCGATGCCAATGTCCCAAGTATCTTCTGGTTTACTATGTTTGGAAACAAATGCTTCATTCTTTTTGCATGATGACTTTCAAGGGATTAGTGGGCACTATGGTGACATTTTCAAAACACTTCTCCAAACCACCCAGGACCTGATACACTTTTCTGAAGAAAAGGGAAAATGCAGATTCCTTCCAGTTCTCAGGCCTTTGGTTTGAAAATAGCATCTTCCCCTCTCTCCCCACTTTTTTTTTTTTTTAATATTATTTTTAAATACTAATTTTTAGAAGCTGGGATTGGATGGGATTTGATTGGATGAGCCTTCATACTAAAGATCAGTAAAAAAACCCAAACTCTCCATAAACAAATTTCATTACCTAGTTTCAAGCAAGTTGACAGTAAGTCAGCTACCAAAAGTCGATTGGCAGATCTTTGCTGAATACCCATTGGAGTCCGAAGCACATTGTTCTCCAGCCCTGTTCATAATCAACCTTCCACACCATGGGAATTCATTAAGTGGTGTACTTAATTATGTAAATACAATGGCTTCTGCATGCCCTCTGTTTGCACTTGCAAGTTTGTTTATCTATTGATGTCTGCGTCCCTCTCCATGCAGGCTGGCTGTGAAAATGCACTGGAAAAACAGCTCTGCATGGCAAGCCTGGGAGTGAGCAAGTACTTGCTGTTACAGATCGGTAGGCAGCAAAGCAAACAAACATGTCCTCGTCAGAAATATTCCCTCAGGTGAAGCCAGACCAGGAAGAGAAAGTAAAAGCAAAAAGTGGGGATTGGGACAGGTGTTTTATTTTGAATTGTAGATGTCACAGACAGTTAAGTGCATCTTTACAAATCCACCCTCTCCTGTTATTCACATGACACCACGCTTGAGACCAGGTGTGGATCTAAGCCAGATCAGAGGCCAGGCTGGATAGGGCTCTCAGCAACCTGATCTGGGTGGAGATGTCCCTGCTCATGGCAGGGGTTGGACTAGATGAGCTTTCAAGGTCCCTTCCAACCCAAACTATTCTATGATTCTATGATTCTATTCTATGAACTGTTCAAAGGGCAGATGCTTGAGCACATACTGTACTGTAAGGAAGGATAGATGAGCTACAACTTTGACCACCAGCAGCTGCCGTGCTTCTGACTCTTCCCAATCACCAGAGGAACACCGCGTCCACTTACCACCAGATTCATATCTGAGACTGTGAAAAAAACACATGTAGGGCATGGGTACATGCTGTATTTCCCAGCCATTTTGTTGCAGAATCATAGAATCATAGAATAGTTTGGGTTGGAAGGGACCTTCAAAGCTCATCCAGTCCCACCCCTGCTATGAGCAGGGACATCTTCACCCAGATCAGGTTGCTCAGAGCCCCGTCCAGCCTGGCCTGGGATGTCTCCAGGGTTTGGGCATCCACTACCCCTCTGGGCAACCTGGGACAGTGTTTTACCACCCTCATTGTAAGAAATTTCTTCCTCATGTCTATCCTGAATCTCCCCTCTTTTAGTTTAAAACCATTGCTGCTTGTCCTATTGCAACAGACACTGGTAAAAAGTCTGTCCTCATCTTTCTTACAGGCCCAAGTGTGAAGGCTCCTACTTAAAAAATTACTGAAAGGCCACAATAAGTTCTCCCCAGAGTCTTCTCTTCTCCAGGCTGAACAACCCCAACTCTCTCAGCCTGTTCTCACAGCAGAGCTGTTCCATGAACACAAAGGTCTTCGGAGTGGTCTTTGCCCCTATATTGTGCAGCTAGAAACCAGGATAAGAGCAAACAGCCTGACTGGTGGTGGCCACAAAAATTAGCTTTTAGCTTTTTTTTTTTTTTTTTTTTTGTATTTTAAACCACTCACCTTCATTTTAGCACGATGTTTGCTGGAAGGGGATTTGAAGAACACAATTTGAGGAACTTCAATCATATTTATGGAGAAATTGTCTATATTGACAGCAGCAGAGAAAAGCATGGGTGAAGCTGTGTTTCATGGGAGAAAACCATCAGAGAATTTACAGATGCTGAGCATGCCCATACTCACTGTACTTTCATCAGGGAAAGTTGCCTACCTAAGTGTAAAGTGGCTGCAGATGAATTACAAGATGATAATCTAGAGAGGGAAGTCCCCTTGTTAGAGCAATTCATCATTAGATCTGGAGATCTGCCCTTGTATGCAATTATTATACAGTTGCAGCAGCTGAATGCAGGTCAGATGCAGGTCCTTGAGATGCTTATGCAGGCAGCCTTGTCCTTGCAGCCTGGATATCAGAGGCTGGTGTCTCTGGTCACACTCTGTAACCACCCTACAACCTGGAGAGTCCTGTCCTTCCATTGATGCAAGTGTCCCAGGTAAGAACATTCCCAGATCCTGCTTGTCCCTTGCATTAATACATGCTGGACCCCTGTTCATCGATTCAGAGGGACAAACATTTTTCAGAGAGCCATTACTGGGGCCAAATATGCTGCAGAATTAACAAGGATGACTGTGCTAGACTCTTGTTTTGCTAGAGTTTATGAATGAGTGAATGGTAGAAAAAGGATGAATTCAAGAAGGGTCGTGGAATTTGAATTTATGGACACCTGAGTCACTGTGACTAATTCTTGTCTCAGGTCACTTTTATAAACTATGGTTTAGAACACGTGTGCACAGATTTTAAAGATTTTTCTTTTCTCATGAGCCATCTATGCATGGGTTTATCTTTGCTAGTCCTACAGGAGAAGACATAAACAATATCCCCATGGAATGAAAGTTTCACTTAGGCATGCTAGATTTCAATAAACATTTATTTGAGTTCCCGAATTTTAGCAATAATTTAATTCACCAGGTGTGTCAGCAGCTTGCTTAATGACAGTAAAAAAATAAAAAAGAAAAAAGCAAAAGAGAAGGTGCTGCTCAAGTTACTTTGATTCAATAGGAAAGGAAAATAATACATTGGTGCATTGTTGGATGTTTTCTTCCACATAACTGCTGGAGTGCAGCCAAATCTGCTGAGTTACATGACCATGATTGTCAGTTAAATAAAAGAATTTTGAGTTACACTGAAGTTTAGCAAAAAGTTATAAGCTCAGTTTTAGGAGAATGATCATTCAAACCTTGTGTTTTGGCCTTACCCATCAGGCAGGCAACCTTTGAGATTTGGTAAATGTAGCCAAAAACGGCACAGATCTATCTTGCTTGTACCAGTTTTTACCAGCACAAGCACCTGGATTTTACGAAGATTACAAAACAATTCTGTCACATTCGCAAACCTTTTTGCATTACATTTGCAATGGGAGTGAAACAGAAAAAAAAAAGAAGAAAGGAGCCACCTCAAAGGAAGAATAGAAAAAAAAAAATCCACCCACTCTCTCTGTGGTTTCAAACTAGAGCAGAACATCAGAGATGAAAGGATCTGCTTTTCTTTTAATCTCACAGTGCAGCTGTCTCATCTGTTGTCTGCAATGTGTCGGTGTCACAGTAGCAAGTTTCACCTTTCTCCAAAAGCTACATCCTTTTGACAGCAGTGATAAACAGCAGGAAGGCAGTCAGGCTCATAGGAGCTTCAAAAATACCAACTCCCTGGACCCAATGCTCATTTCTTCAGGATCGCTGTAAATCATCCTCCAGCTTTTCTGACTCCCAGGGATCTTGGGGAAGCAGAGAACAGCAATGCAACCTCCCCTTCTTAGTCTTCCCAGGCTGCTCCTCTGTCAGCATCCCAGTTCCAACCAGAGATATTTTTGAATTACTCCTTTTGATTAAACAAATACATTAAGTCAAACAGTTTCACCAGGAAGGATGCAGGGGTCGCCTTATTGCTTAGCCCTGCCAAGGGCAGAGAATAGCCCTTTGGGATCTGACTGACGGCCTTTCTTAGCCTGTGCTGTGCCTCCACTGTAGGATAACACCAGGGAAAACATTCAGTGGGATTTCCTGAGTGTATTTTCCAAATTCTCAGTGCTTTAAACTCGGGAACCTTCTATGCCTTTTTTAAGAGATGTACATCAGAAGATGATTCTCTCTTGTCACTCCCAATGTTAGCTGGCATTTCAGTAGATTAGACACAAGAGTAGCAAGGTGGTGAAGAATCACACCCTCATAAGCTCCACCAAGACAATATTTAAAGATTATAATAAATTTTTCTTTATATCAGAGGAAATAAAAAGAATGTTTACTTTTCTTTGAGATTCTGAAAAAACCCAATTTGTTAGAACTTTTTTTCTCTTTATGAGTAAGGCAAAATGAGTACCTGGAGGATACAGTAAATTTTTCTAGCCCTGAGGGTGACACATTTGATAAAAAATAAATGAATACCACAAAGCTTTAGCAATAAACTGGTTAATAATGTATTGATCTTTGAATTAAGGGACATGGTAAAAGTACAATATATCTTTTTGGAGGGCACACCTCCATTTTCAAGCATTCTGCTTATTTACTCCAGACACATAAATCTGCATTACTGAAGAGAAAGTTTAATGCAGGGTAATATTGGCTGCTGATCCAAAACATATTAGAGAGTGACTTAATTATGTAACTGGCACTAGCACATACAAGAAAAATGAAAAGAGAAGCTGGTGTTTTTAAAGTAAACACAGCAATACAATATTTTTCAGACTCATATAAGTATAACTAGGTACCAATAAGGTGTAGACAAAACTTCGCTTTCCTTGTTTATGCAAATATTGATTTCCATATATAAATATATGCATAAAGCTTAATTATCATCAGAAAGCTTAATTATGATGATCAAGAATTAATTTTGCCTTTTCCGTACTCTGCCTTAGTGAGGTAACTGGGATATGAACATGTTACCAGTGAAGTCTTGGGTGAAAAAATATCAAGTGGCAAAAATCAGGCTCCTAATTCTCACCTGAGTTTCTTCATGGCTAATATGGTTGCTCCTGGTTCACCAACACTATGCTTGTCTTTCTAGATCTGCAAGCCAGTGCCTGTTAAAATTGAGACAGTTGTTTGGGCTACCACTGTTTCTCTCATTAACTAGAATATTACAGCACAACAAACCATAGGAGGCATCTCTGAAGTTAATGCCATCCATGTTCACAAAAAACATCACTCCAGAGGCTTACACAGCCTTAGTTTGTATTGTATCTGTTGAGTCGGTGCTAGATGTTAGATTTTGGACAGGACATAGAAGACAAAAAAATATAGAGGACTGTCAGAGCATTAACTGCTGAGGATACCAGAGGAGAAGTCTTCTACTTCATCTTCTCTTTGCTTGAATATTTTAGTAATTTAGGCTTTGAATTTGGAACAAAACTGTGTGAAACTCATAGAGAGGAGAATGGGTTGCAGAAGGAAAACTTTGAAGACAGCAAGAAGATAGTTCTTGTATTGTAAGCTTAAGTGTTACCTACACTTGTTGCACTTCTAATACTTCCTTTAATAAGGCATTTACTTGACAGTTGCAAAATTCTCCCATGTGAACGTCTAACACATGGAGAGGAGACTGAAGAAACTGAAGTGTGTGCTTTTCTACTCCAATGTCAGCTCCACAGCAAAGAGTTTCAGGAGTCCAGCTCACTCCAAGATGCACGTCCAGTGGTCTCAGGCTACATTTTCAAGAGGTGCCAGTGCCATGACTTCTGTTGTCTGCTTTTAGATGAGTGTGTCCATATTCATACTATTAGAGTCTTTATCTTCTAAATTAAGAAGGGAGCTGTGCATGGAGAACAGTCATTTGCTCAAATTAACCCTCAGAGTAAGCTTGGGAGGTTTATTGTGTTATGTCTGTAGTAGTAGGGACAAATTTTGAGTGCAAGATGCAGTGTGTGGTTATCTATACTACTTAATTCCTTTGGCACTGTCACAATGTCCAGGCACACTTTGGAAGATGTCGTGGGCCACCCTATATGGCAGAGGCAGAGAATCCAGTAGTATACATCTGAGCTGTGCTGCAGTGCCAGAGCTTGGGGCAGAGAAAAGAGCCTGGCCAAGGTAATTTACTGGTATAGACGTGGCTGTTTTGGAATTCTGCAGAAGTACTGTAAAATTACAGCAAGCACAGCAAGTGCTGAATAAACATGTTTCTGTGGTTAGCTACATATTACTTGTAAAAAAACCCACAAAACCAACAGTGACTTTAAGAATTACAGGTAAAAAATGGAAACAATTATTCTCTCTATGTTTGCAAAGTAGTTTCTATAAAAGCGAACATTTATATTATCAAAAGTGTGCATGGACTCTCTTTTTCTGTGTTTCTTGTTATTACTGCAGAGGCTTCTGTATTACAGAGGTATTTTTCTATATCCCTGCCTGTTTGCTTGATCACAAGATGAAATCATAATCCTGATTTGAACATCACTGCTTATTGTCATGAATGTGTCAGTGATTATATAAATAATGTTATCACCTGCATCATCTGATGTGTTCCCCTTAGTGCTAGGTGTACATTCCTTTTCCCTACCTGTTTCTATGGTGTCAAATTACTTGCAAGCTTTTTACAGCTGAGGCTTTACCTTCACCTCTATTTTTGTGTCAGCTTGTAAAACTTGGTTTCATTTTTGCTTCCTGGAAAATTAAAAGAAAGGACAGATGAATCAATTCGTTCTCAGAAGAAGACATAGTCTTGTTCAGGTAGTCCTGAACCAAAAGGACTGAAGTACCCTTGTGGAACTGGCTCTCAAAAGGCACTTTTGATGGCAGATAAGCAGAACATCCCATGGTCCTCACACTCCTGCCACCAGGAGTATCTCAAAACTGGTTGCAGAAAGCCACACTCTACTTCTGTGTTGTATGTATGTTAATTAGTATAAAGGGCTTTACTCAGGTCTAGGATCCATTTGGGCAACTCTACTGTGAAATGACAATTTGCACTATGATTGATCAATTGTTTTAAGTATATTGGTTTAGGTATAGAGAACTCCTCCAGGGGCAAAAATAAAAAAAAAAAAAAGAAAAGATCACCCATAATATCATAGGGGAGCACACTGAGCCTTTGCTCTTACTTTTGCCAGGAAGTCTGCCACTCTTATTCTGCTGCTGTATTACTTTACTCACTCATCTGACATGAGAAGGATTGCTTGACAGTTTCAGAATAATGTTTCGTTTAACATGAGAGTCAGAGCTGAATTTTATATCACTGGAACTGAAATTCTGACTGCTCCACACTCTGGGAGTAGCACCAAGAGTCCCACTGATTTCAAAGACAACTATTCTCTGAGTGCAGTCACCTCTGGCTCTTACACCTGGAGTCCCATGTTTCCACCTCTGTCTAACTCATCACCAGAACTGTTGTTTGCACTCAGAGGTCCCAATAGCTTTGTCCTGACTTTTGTTCATAGCTTGAAACATTTCTCCATAATTTCTTTGTGGACAGCTGATTTTTCTAATGCTTTATAGAAGCCAAACAGTTGAAACTCAAGCAGAAGTGCCATTAGTGGTCAGAGGGATGTGCTATTGATTTCAGATTAGCAAACATCATCTTAGAAAGGCTAAAGTTAGCCTGGTCTTAAGAAAATCAAACTAGGAAAAATGGCAGCAGGGATCTTGCAAAGCGCAGTTTTGCTCAGGCTGGGGAAATGGACTAGCTAATGAAATGCTGCAGGTCTCTCTCATTGCTGTGCACCGCATCAGGATTCATCTGTTTATATTTTTATCATTTGTCAGCTTGATGGATGTGCCACATCCGAGGAAGGCGCATTGTCAGGTTTAGACACTTGTTTTAATGGGAAGAGAATTGAGATTTCTCTCTCAGAGGAGAGATGTACGGAACAGTTCTGGTTGCCTTCCAGACAGACCAGCCTTCTCCAGGGTGCCATCCAACAAAATATTTAGCTATGAAATATTCAATAGGTCTTCGACATGTGGGTAAAGTTAAGTATCAAACTGATTTGCTGAAAAGATGAGAATTGCAGACGCAGGCTCTTATCTGTGCAAAAATAACATTATACTGTAAGGACAGCTCCCTTATATATATATATTCTACTCACATTTGGAATGGCATTTTCATTCGTCATCCTTGTGACATTTGAAATAGCACAGCATGAGGCTAGACAGAAGGGTACATTTGAACCTTAGTACTCTAATGCCTTTATCTGTAGATTTACATAAGCTCGGGTGTGTATTCCTGCAGTTAATTACATGCATTCATCTTTCGATGACACATTTCCATTACATGACATCTTTCCAGTGTCTTTATGTGCCTCTCAGCACAGATTGGTTTGTTCTGAAGAAACAAAAGGGAGATCATAACAGTCTTCCCGTCATCACATTTTATGACCTGAACTTCTAATCGTAGAATCATAGAATCATTTTGGTTGGAAGAGACCCTCAGGATCATTGAGTCCAACCATAACCCAACTCTGGCACTAAACCATGTCCCTGAGAACCTCATCTTTATGTCTTTTAAACACCTCCAGGGATGGTGACTCCACCACTTCCCTGGGCAGCCTATTCCAATGCCTCACAACACTTTCCATGAAGAAATTTTTCGAATATCCAATTTAAACCTCCCCTGGTGCAGCTTGAGGCCATTTTCTCTTGTCCTATCACTTGCTACTCAGGAGAAGAGACCAACACCCTCCATGCTACAACCTCCTTTCAGGTAGTTGTAGAGAGTGAGGTGGTCTCCCCTCAGCCTCCTTTTCTGCAGGCTGAACAGCCCCAGTTCCCTCAGCCGCTCCCCATCAGATTTGTGCTCCAGACCCTTCACCAGCATTGTTGCCCTTCTCTGAATTCTAATGTCCATGAATAAGAGTGATGAGGACTATTGTGCACTACTAAGGCCTTGAAGTTTTCTCTGATCATTCTAAAGAAAGGTATTGAATATTTCAAAGGTAGAGTACTGTTTTCTTATGAGCTCAAGTTTTAGTTTTGGGAAAAATTATATTTCCTGCTGGTAGAGAAATTTATTTGGAGCTCTTCTCAGACCTTCTCTCTTGTGATATGGGAAATCTTGATTGCCATGTGATGAGGGAAGAGGAGACCGAACTGCCCAGTACGTCAAAGAGTGCAAGACACAGATCAGCCTTGAGCCATCCCCTTCAACAACACAGAAAACTGAGATGCAGAGCAATGAGGTGACTTTACTGAAGTCACCCAAAGGCAACTACTAGTCCTAGAAAAATGCAAGGACTTACCCCACCTGTCTTCTCTTGGCAATGCCACGTGAATTTTCAATATTGTCAGCCACTCTGTTGAACACAACATTTTTAGACAAAGTCAAATAACAGACGTGTCTAGGGGATTGTTGTTTTTTTTTTTTTTTTTTTTTTGGTTGGTTGTTTTTTTCCTTAATAATTTCTGAGCAGAAAAAAAGAAAATTAATTGAGCAATTCTGTTATTTATCATGAAATGTGTGCTCAGTCCAGGCTACAGGTTCTGTCCCTTCTCCCAGTAGACAGTTACACATTGTGAAGCCTGCATCATGTCTTACATTACCTAGGTGCTTTTTTTTTGCCTTTTTCATAGTAGAAAATGTAAATACCAAGTCATCCTGAAGACTTTCACCTGATAGCAAGAAGCCAGGTGTTAGGACTTTATATTAATACAGAATACAGAGTTTTTCTGCCCAGGCATTGTCAAAGTCAGAACAGGTAACTTCTGTTACTCCTGAGACAGGGTAGGGGGAACGAAAAGAATATACAGGCAAAAAAGAAAAACCTGTACATCATCTTGCTCATGGAAAAGTTTAAGCTGGTGTTCTTTAGCTTGGAAATGGAGGTGAAAAGAGAGCACCGAACAAAGGCTGCACAGACTATTTTTCGAGGTAAAGTACTCAAAACCGTGATTGAAAAAGCCCACAAAAGACAGGGTGGTGTAAAGACACCTGAAGAACTCTGAAGAAGGTCTGACCTGTTCATGTGAAGGAGATACAGAAGTGTCCCATCCCTGCTGGCTAAAACATGTTTGGCAGGTTCCCATGCCTGATATTCTGCCAATGGGTGTGATCATAGAGTCATAGAATAGTTTGGGTTGGAAGGGACCTTCAAAGCTCATCCAGGCCAACCCCTGCCATGAGCAGGGACATCTTCACCCAGATCAGGTTGCTCAGAGCCCCGTCCAGCCTGGCCTGTAAAGTCTCCAGGGATGGGGCATCCACCACCTCTCTGGGCAACCTATTCCGGTGTTTTACCACCCTCGTTGTAAAAAAATTCTTTATTTACATGTGCACCAATACATACATGGCTACATGACTTGTGGGGATAGTCCAGGTGTCTCCAGCTCTGCCCACTGAGACAAACCAGCTGATAATACAACTGCTGTTACTGCTTAACCTCTGACAATATGGAAATATTAAACCCCTGGATGTGCCAATGCAATTTATGCTTTCCTGTAAACTGGACATAATTTCAAATCCTGTCTGATCTCTAATACATGTTCTGATATTTCCAGTCAGTAGCAGCAGAAAAAAAACCCCTCAAACCAAAACCCCACAGTACACTTCTGCAGCTAATGTAACCAATAAATCATACCTACTTGTCACACCAAAAACAGTGTCTAAGAATTTGCTTGGCTAACAGTGAGATTTCCCAGACACACTTGAACTCAGCCTTCCCAGCAATCACACTGTGTTCCAGTGAATATCGCTTCACATTTGTTCTAATGGGTGATCGATGATACCACCTCATTCGGTATAGCGCAGAATTAATGGAGCATCTGGAAAATGAAAACAACTACCGTTCACTACTCTTTTGTCATGGAGAAAATGAGCTAATGATAATAATAATCATTTAGTTCCCAGACATTGCCCACACTCACTACAATCTTAAATATTTCAGGCCTGGAAATAAAATGTGAGCAGCTTCAAGCACAGGCAACTGTGTTCAAGAAACTCTCAGGAAGTGATCAGGACTTCAAAATTGTCAAAGTTAAGACTGTCCATGAAATTTTGATATGCTTCTTGTGTGACCATGTGTGGAAATGGTCTATAATTCCCCATGGGCATATTTTATTTGGTTACATGGGGGCATGAGTTGCTTGGTTTACAGCCTAAGAATTACTTTCAAGGTTTTGGACTGTGAGGGTAGATTGACATAGTGCCTTGCTTATTTATTGCAGAAGTTGAAAAATATGTTGTGATGGAGGCAGATCCATATTCTGCTTTATTGTGAGTTTACATGCAAATCAGTGTAATTCCTTTGAGGTCAAAGCTACCAAAAGTGGTTTTACCTTATGCCCCTGGGATTTGGCCCACAGGAAGGACATGCTTTCTACATGAACTCAAATCTCAGGGAGTTCACTGGCTGATTATAGGTCCACTCAGGAGCTTGCAGTTCAGCCTGGATTTCTCCAATAGCTTCAATAACTTTTTGTCCAGCTCCTGTCTCTCTACAACACTTGTTCCTCCTCATTCCTTTCCCCATGTCAGCAGAAGGAACCAGTAGCACCCAAAAGGCATGTCTTGGTGCAGATCCACAAGTATTTGCAAACTAGCAGACAGTGATCCCCAGTATGTTGAACATGGTGGGCCCAGATCCCAAGCCCTCTTCTACCTGTTGTCCTGCCCTCCACATGGCCATGGGGTGTAAATCCTGTAGTGTGAGGGTGGAAGGAAGAGATGAAGACATTCTGATGACTGTAGTCCAGTAGCTCGCCTCTCCCTCCTTTCAATGCATCCTAAGGAAGAAGATTTGTTTGTTTGTTTGTTTGTTTTTCTTCACCTCAAAAACTGCTCGTAGATCCATTCCCTTCTCTCCCTTGCAAAATTACTTCTCTCAGCACAGTCACAAGTGACATCCTGGTCACCTCAAGAAGAAACTGAAGGCCAGAAGGAGCTGTGGAGCTCAAAGCAAGACAAACTGCTGTAAAACATTGCCTGGCAGGATGACTCAGGAGGCAGAATGGTGTCAGAAGCAATGTATCTGCTGGACATCCCACCTGGGAGCAGGTGGAAACAAGGTATGTTCAGAGGCGGATGGGATGGAAGGTGATGCAGGGAGGCTCTGCTGCAGCACATTTGACACTCCTCTTATGGTCCTAATACTTTTCTGACTCCACTAGCACTGAGCTAAAGAGCCTCTTGGACATGCAGACAAGAATTCCTGTTTGGACTTAAATTGTGGTCACCACATGTTGTCACAAGCCAGGCCTTTCTGCTCTCTTTGTTTACCAGTCTGCTGGAGATGTTGCTGGGACATGTGCTGGCCTTGGCACTCTCAGGGCACACCAGCATGCCGACCATGAGATTGCTTCTGAGAGGCTGTATCTTGACTCTTCCAGGGTGTAACTCAGGTTCAGCATCTCTCTCCTGCCCTGGTTTCCATGGACTTCATCATGTATACCATGGATTGGAAGGGAGTCAAGGCACAACATTTTTAAGGCAACTCCCTGGAGAACTCATGGCCTATCGCTGAACCATGAAAATATCTTCGCCATGTTATAGCCATTGACCCTATCCGTACTTTCAGGCTCTTAAACTGTTGTGGTTGAGACGGACAAAAGACATAGATCAAGTTCTTCCAGGATGAAACTAGTAGATGCCATTTATTGCCACAAGTGCATTTTTATACAGTTTTTACGAATTCACATCTCTCTTCACTATTGGTTACAAGTTACAGCAGTAACATCTCATTGGCTAATTTTGCTATCATCAATGTTACTCTTTTACTCCCTTCTCTCTCACGGGTACACCTTAATATCTCCAGATACTCCTTTACTCCTATCTTTCTCACGGGTAGGCCTTCATATCTTCAAGGCTAATTTCTGTTCCCATGCCCTCCATCAGGGAATCTACGGACTCCCCATAGTCTCCCACAATAAACATCACTGCCCCTCTGGCAGTAAGAACCTCACAAATGAGGTGGTGTTTCTCCATGCTGCTCAGGCTGGCCATGCTCAGTGAAGGTGGGCTGGACACATAATTTAAGTGCGGAACGCCTAAGAATCTTTGTATAGCACATGCAACCTAAAGATTTTGTTGTTTTAAAGATTTATCAAAAAGGTGGATGCTTTTCAAAGAAATTGTAACAATTACATATCTGATACTAAATTGATTTTCCTATCAAAGCTAAAGGATGAATGAACTTTTCCAACAAAATTTGTAAGACATACAATGTGTGTATACACACACATACATATAAGTGCATACACAAATGGGATGACAAACTGATATCCCTTTGTACTCCCTTTTTCACTCTGGGAGGAAAAGAAACCCAACCCAACCAACCTATTATTATTATTATTATTTTTCTGAAACTTGCTATTAGAACGATTTTGCAAACTATTAAAAATATTATTCTTTCTGAACAATGATGTTTTTTAATTGTTTTTTTCCCATGCAGGTTGAAAAGGATGTTGAAAATTGTTTTCAGTACAGGTTTCTTCAGAAGCATGATTTTCATTTAAAACAGGAGTGTCTGAGGGCTGAATGACCAGGGATCATTGTTAAAATTTACACTCTGTATTGGTATTACTATAGGCCATATCAAATATAGATGGAAATGAATTAAAATAGCTTCTAGCCTCCAAATGCCTATGTTCCCCAAAGAAGGGTATTTTTTCATTAAGTTGTGAACCCAATTAGAAATAGATACTGTGAATGTGTAAATGTGATATCTTTCTACTGAATTCCATTCAGAATTTTATATGAGTCTGGGGGATTAAATTATGAATTGTTTTGATGTTCATAGTAATAATTTCTTCATGAAAAAGCAAAACATAAATCAGAGGAAATGTCAGGGAGATGCATTGCCTACTAGAAAATTAACATCATCTCAAAAACTTTCCTTATGAAAAAATGAATTATTTAAGAGCAATTTTCCTGGGTTCAGGCTGAATTGGGTTGTACTCTCTCAATTCAGATTAGAAACCTCTGAGTTGCAATGCAGTGATGTGAGTCAGGATCTCATGCCTTGTACACAACTTGCATTTGCTATGATGATATGACTGTCTAAACTTTTGGTGAGTTATTATTGACATTTCAGAGAGGAGCATGGGAGTAAGGAACGGAATTTAGCTAAATACTAAAAAAAAAAAATGCCCAAGTTGGGGGTGTTTCTGAGGGGCATGATGACATTACAGTCATCAAAGACTTCCTCTGTGTCAAATGACAGACCTTCAAAATGAGAATTGGTGTGTCTCTCTCCGCTGATGACAGAAGGATTTCAAAGTGATGAGGAAAAAGTGTCCTTAACTCAGCTATCTTCAGTTATGTGGGATGAATCTTGGTCTTAATGAAGTTGCAAAAGTTATCCAGGCCACCTCTATAGTAGTAAATGAAACAAGACCTGGGCTTAGACCATTGTAATTACTACGAGAGCTGGATCCTGTTAGAAGGGGAAGGACACAAGGATGTGTTTGGATTGTACAGGGCCAGTGTAGCAGTAACATACCTTGCTCCAGTCACAATTTTAACTCTCGATCAACCCAATTTCTTGCCTTACAGAGTAAGTTCACCACTGGTAAGAATGACGTTTAGTGCATGCTTAAGTGGATTTCTTTCACATTGCAATGAATCAAGGCATTGAGAGACTTGCATTTTCACTCCTTGTCCAGATGCTTTTATACTGCTGCTCAGCATCCAAGTTATACAGTCAGTTAAATAAAACCAGACACACATTATTATTAATATACGAATGTGTTTTATTTTGCTTTTGCTATGATGAATCTGAACAATTGGAAATAGAAAGGAATAACAATCACTATCATTTCAGAAGGGCCTAATACCTATATCTTCATTCCTTTTCAGGAGGTGGATGCCATGAGGAAATTACTGTTTAACCGAACAAGCAGCTCAAAAATGGCAGGACATGAGCCTTGTTAGAGGAGACCAAAGGGTTACCTAGTAACAACCTACACTAACTGAATAGCATTTACCAAAATGATGAAGGTACTTCTTGGTATATCTGTCCACCTTTTCTTGGTAGTGGCACATGGTTTAACATGACACGGGAACCACAGACAGTGGCTTGGGTTGTTCAGATTGCATATCAGGAAAAAGACTTTCTTCAAGAGAATGAAGTAACACTGGGACAGATCACTCAGACAGGTTTCGACATCCCCATCCTTGGAGGTTTTCAAGAACTGACCAAAGCCACAGCTGACCTGATCTATAGCTGGTGATTACTCTTCTTCAAGCAGGAGTTTGGACTAGAGGCCTCCAGAGGTCTGGTCTCTTGCACCAGTCTACATACAATTCTGTGATAACTTCATTTTACACTGTTTCTCACCTTAGTTGTGGGTTTCAGACTCTTCTCCCATGTAACAAGTGATACAAGATGAAATAACCTTGAGTTGCATCAGGGGAGGTTTATTTTGGATATTAGGAAAAATTTCTTTCCAGAAAGGGTTGTCAGGCATTGGAACAGGCTGCCCAGGGAAGTGGTTGAGCCACCATGTGTGGAGTTGTTCGAAAGAGATGTAGATGTGGTGCTTAGGGACATGGTTTAGCGGTGGACTTGACAGTGTTGGGTTAGCAGTTGGACTTGATTTGAAGGTTTTTTCCAGCCTAAACAATTCCATGACTCTATGACTCTATGTTTAGTTGTTTGTGCTTATCAAAAGTGTTCTATTCTTAACTGCCTCATTCTAGGAGCCAGAAAGTACCTCAGTAATAAAGATATCTTAATTGTCATATTCCCACAATTATGGGACCACAAAAATGAAGTCCAGCATGCCACAAAATTCATGAATGTTTATGCCCTGGAACTCACAAAACCATGCACTTCTCTCTATATTTTCTTGATTCAGCATACAGTCTTCTGACTTCTCACCTTGGCTCCATGTTTGAGAACAAGGGTAGTGCAGAGAACTTTAAAAATATCTGATTTGAAAGGGAATTCCTTACATGGCCAGAGACCCTTTTTCCAATCTATATCTAGGTCACCCAGAATAAAGAGGCTTTGCTGACCCCAAGAACAAAGTGTGTGTCAAGTGCTATAATTTAATTAAGTATTTTTAAATAAAAAATTTCTGGCACACTTTCTTGTACTTTAACTGTTAGATCTGTTTTCTAGCAAGGGTGGGGATAATCGATAACTTTTTAAAGTAATGTGTATTCTTACAATTTTCCATTTTTAAGAAGGGAATACTCTTATTTTCATCCAGAAAAACTGAAATACATTATTTCCTGGGATTTTCAAGTATTTAATGTGCTATAAATTCAAAGAATGCATTATCTTATCACTTGCCTTCCTGCACTTTGTGTATTTTGCCAATACAATGTTGGGTGTGATGATTCAAAATGATTCCTCTTAATTAACAATGGAAGATGCTTTTGAAATAATTTCCAGCTTCTTTCCTAGATTCACTTTCTGACTGTTATCTTCCAATGTGTTGCATGTGCCAGCAACTTGAGTTGAAATACCCACTTTTGAGATATGATTTCCGCTGCCTGTGGATTGGGGTGGACTTGCTTTTTTATTATATATCACAGTCACAGACAGACAAATAAGTCTGGATTTAAGCATTGAGCTGGTTGCCCAAAATTGCTTTTCCACAACTGCTCTGGTATAATAACAGACTTTCCTGAACATATTGCTGCATTTTGCAATGAAAAGCATCTGATAGTCATAAATTTAAGTCTATTATGGTGAAGAAATAGTCAAGATTATTTCATCATGTACAGAATCAGGATTTCAGCTTCCCAAGTCCACCTTGTCTGTGAAGATGAAAGAATGCAGTCAAAGTCTGAGTAGCATCTTTTGCTCCGTATGGGTAGCTGTGTCACAGCTGAGGAAGCTTTGAGGAAGCTTTGACTCACCCAGAATTATGTTTCTTCACTGATAAAATAAAATGCAAATTGTGTTGGGGTATATGAAACATCCCATGCATGCGTAGAGACCTTTGGTAGCCACTGAGGTTAAAGGAGATGGCACCGTGCAAATGTCTCTCTTCCTGGATGTTTATCACATGGGTGTTCAGGGGACAGCGAGGTTATGCACCCATTGGTCTTTCCTCACATCATCAATGGTTACAGTTCTATAAGCCTATGCTAAGTTCTTTAATTTTTTCTGAATGTCTGCATATGAAGAACTCATTGTCTTATATGCATTAATCAAAAAACATATTCAAGTATCATAATCAATTCTGTCCTTGTTAATGTCATACAATAATAACTCTTGATACTAGCTCTTCAGTTCTCTTAATAGCAACGGTTGTAATGGCTCAGATATTTCCTGGGACAATACCTGTGCAGAATCACATTTTCTGTACAACTCTGATTACTTAAACTCTAGCCAAAGCACCTGATTTAGATGAATGGTGGTTCTGGTTTTGCAGAAGAGCCAATGAGTTCTGCCACATAATTGCAGCTTGTGTGAAAATTGATTTTTTAATCTTGTTTTAAACCAGATGACATGGGTAGGACCCTCTGGATTAAACAATTCCCTCCAGTTAACGTTCTACAGTCTCCCATTTCCAAAATCCACCCACATCCTGAACCCTGAAACAATCAAACTTTGGCATGTTTGAAATGACATCCATCTTTTGGACTCAGGTATGTTATCATATTTATAAACTGTAGAATCACAAATCTTTTATTAGCTAATAACGTATTTCAGGAAAACAGGAGAAAATATGTCAGAATATGTAATAATGTCACCCCCAAAAGCACTGTTATTCCTTACAGTGATGACATTCTGAGACATTAGAACCTTCTTGGTTTTGGCTATTAATAAATATAGGCAAAGGGAAAGTAAAAGAGAAATACTGAGTAGTGAGTGTACTTCTTCCCTAAGGAAGTTGGTACATAAGGGGAAAACAACAGAAAAGATAAACTTAATACATTTATCTGTGGACATCAGACTCTAAAGATTCCCTAGATTTGTTCAGAAATCAAGGTTTTACACATGTTCACATAACAGAATAACTAGTTCGGAGCAGGAATTATTCTTCCAGAGAGAGAACTGAGAACAGTAAAGCAGATGCCTCTGTGGCAGATTGAGACCTGCACTGACAGGCAAGGAGCGAACAGGTGACTGTCAGTACCACAAACATCACATCTATTTGAAATAAAATGTTTTGGGAACAAAAGGAGGGGTGGAGGTGAGGTGTACCTGCCCAGAAGAGCCTTACAAGCGTGTAACAGTCCCTGGGACTTTCAATACACCATTTATCCTCAGAGTCAGCAGTGTTTGCTGTGCACAAAAGCCCAAGGTTCGACACCACAAACTGAGAGCGAGACCATCATCATAGTTTTTATCTCCTGGAATTACAGAACCATAGAAAATCCTGAGTTGGAAGGACCCACAAGGATCATGGAGTCCAACTCCTGTCCCTGCACAGGACAACCCCACAGTTCACACCATGTGTGTGAGGACGTTGTCCAGTCTCTTCTTGAACACTGTCAGGCTTGGGGCCGTGACACTTCCCTGGGGAGCCTGTTCCAGTGTCCAGCAGCCTCTGGGTGAAGAACCTTTTCCAAATGTGCAACCTAAACCTCCCCTGGCACATCTTCCTGCCATTCTCTTGGGTTCTGTCGTTGGTGACCAAAGAGAAGAGCTCAGCACCTGCCCCTCCTCCTCCCCTTGTGAGGAAGCTGTGGCTGCCATGGGCTCTCCTATCAGTCTCCTCCAGGCTGAACAAACCAAGTGACTTCAGCTGCTCCTCATACGACTTGCCCTCCAAACCCTTCACCAACTTCGTAGCCCTCATCTGGACACTCTGGATACTCTGGACTCTCCTGCTTGAATTGCTCATAGATCAATCTATCTTTTCCCCAGAGCTTAATGAAACGTAAAAATTTCTCTTTTTAGAAACCCTGCATGCATGGGAGCCTCCAGGCAAACACAGAGGGCATGATCCTGCAAGGTGCTAGGAGACTCAGCAATCCTTGAAGTCGGAGCTTTATGAGTCAAGTGTGTGATTCTTCCAGCTTCAGCTCTTTCATGATTTATTTTTTTTTTTTTACCTTTGCTGATTGCTGCTTCCAGGAGGAAATCCTTCATTTAATGCAGAGGGATGTCTCTGGCTTTGTCCTGCTGTTAGTGTCCTCAAAAGCAACAGTATTTAAAAACACTAATTAAAAATGAAAATTCATCATTTATTAGTCATTCTTGTGCACAGATCTGTGTTGTGCTTGAAATACCCTATTTTCTGTGCATGTATTTGCCTCAGTATAGTCATCCTGCCTGTTCACTCATAGTTAAAAACCAGGGTGATTTTAGTAATACAAAAAGCACCATTCACACTTGTTCAGTCCGGGCTCATTCATGCTGCTTAACTTCCTACTGCAGGAGATAATTCCTCTTCATTATCACCTTACTCACTTCTCCTAAAACCCGTATTTCATCTCAGGCTCTCAAGTTCCCTGGAGGATAATGTTCTGCATGTCGCTGTGTCCTGCCCATGCTGCCTCCAGCCGCACTGATTTCCAAGTGTAATGGGACATATTCGGAACATAAATGGTTTCTCTGTCATGGCTCACTAAAATGGCATCTGTGCTACAACAGATCAATCCCTTTCTGCAGACCTTGAGGACATTAATATAACAAAAAACGTATTTTCAGGGTGCTTTTTACTTACACTGAAAAAGCCGGAGCTCTGGCAGCATTACTTGCATCCTCTCCTAAGGGTACAACATGTTTGGGCCACATGCAACAGGTTAGACTTAATCCTCCTGTTCAGCTGATGGATACAAGGGGGGTTTTTTTAGGATTTTATAATTTTTTTGGATAACTCAGGTGAAAGACTCTGGTGAAAATTGTGCCTGTGAAGTTATGGTAGTCTTACTATGTTGGTGAGGGGTGGGATTTTTACCAATCCATCCAGTGTAGAATGGACTAAGTGACCCATAAATGTGGGAACACACAACAGTGTGCTCAGCTCCAGAGTGATATTTTTCTCTTTTGGTTTACGAAAATGCCCACCAAATTGAAATAATAATTTTCTTATTCTGCAAGGCTTAATTTCTTCACAATCCTGACTTTATTTAAGGCAGAGCACATTCTGCTGACTTTTTGGTAAAAATCTGTGTTTAACAAAATCCTTTGGAAAAGGTGTAAATAAATGTAGAATACTGCCCATTATGCCTCACTGCTCCGGCTGCTTCAGCATCTCACTGCTGTAATAGTAGATTTATCAAATTGCGCCTGAGCATGTGTGAAATCCATTTCTGACTAACACAACTGTGAAAGAAAATAATGCTTTTTATTTGTTGGGAAATGCCTGTGAGATGTTTCACATTGTGAAAATGACTGGCAGTTACCAAATAAAAGCTTCAGCTTTGTAATTAATTTCAAACTGGTAAAAACATTTTTTTACTTGTCAGTTTTGTTACATTCAATTTTTTAACAGTACAGGTTTTTTTTGTTTTTGAATATTTCTGATCAATACTATCTCATAATTTTATTTTAGACAGTACTCAGCTTTGATGGTTTTCAATGTCTGAACTGGCTAATCAATCAGAACTAAACACCAACAATACGGAAAATACAGCAGAAATGAGATCAAATCCTTGAAAAATAACAACAGAAAATAGAAAACCTAGAAAAGAAATAAAATTTCAAAGGGTACTATAACAACAACTGAGTTCTAATAAGAAGCAGCCTTCACAAATATTTCAAAATATTCAGAATTCAATCTGAGCCAAAATCAGGAATGTCTATTGCTGAAGTGGGAGAAAAGACACTCTGGACCAAAGACAACAACTGACTCATGAATTTTTATGCCTTGTTTAACCCATAGAAGCTGCTGGCCTGTGTTGTACCTCAAATTACTTAGCTGTAGTAGCAATAATATGTGTATCAAGGTGATGGGGGCTTTGGCCATCATCAAATAATACTTTAAAGCCATGTCTGCAAGCCAGAAGTGCGCATCAGGCTAGATATCATGTGCCAGGTGGTGACCCTGAGCTAGAAATGGTGTCAACAGCGTTGGACTGCCAGACAAATCTGTTGGCAAAACAGACTGAGGCAGAAATGCCACTGATGTTCACAGTAGTTGCATAAACTCGTGGAGGAGGTGATGGTGAAACTGAAAGGGCTACAAGTGAGACAGTGAAAAAGACATTTTAGGACAATCATGCCTTCTTATTTCAAGAAAGAGCTCGTATGTGGACCTCCAGAGAAGAGCTCGTGACTGGTGACCTGAGAGCAGCAAGATGCTGTTTTGCATCGTCAAGTACAGGGTTGATAGAAAGATCAGGTTAAAAAAACCTTTTGCCATCAGGACTTCCCCATTGACTCCCTGTGTATCACTCTGAGCTGGATTTTCTGAGACACTCAGCATTCAAGAAATTACATTAACCATTATGATTCTCTTTGGGGGCTTCACACTCACTCCTTCCCTTTCCTGTGATGTGCCACAGAAGTGGTGTATGTGCACAACTTGGCTTTGTGAGAGCTGTGTGCTATCCGTTTGCCTCCAAACTGATCTGAAAACCTGAGCTGTGAATAAAGAAAGAGATAGTATCTAAAAAAATTCATAGAAGGTACAGCAGGAAACATGGGCTACATTAAGAAATGGTCAACGTTATTTTCTCTGAGGCTTCCAGATTCACTTTTTTTCCAGGTTGTGTTCAAGATTTTCAGCCTGTGTTATGAAACCTACTGTGCAGTCATGTGGACCAAGACAGGCTAAACTCTTGTTCTGCCTGGGATTTTTCAGACTAATCTGACATTTTCCAGACAGACACAGCTGTGCCAGAGTGGTTACAAAATTTGAACGGTTTTATTACAGTGCTAATTTCTGTGGGTTATATTTCACTTTCTTTTGTGTGAAATGAAATCAATTGTTTTGTTTTGGGTTTTTTAAACTGAACTTAAAAAAAATGTGCAAGTTAATAAAAAGTCTAGCTGCTTTTGTTCAAGTATTAATGGAGCTGTTGTGTTTGCTGTGCATGGGAATTCTTTCCCGACAATGCTCAACAAAACCAAGACGTATTTCTATGATGTGATCTGTTATTCTATGTTTTATTTATTCAGTGTCTTTCAGTGGATTTAACACAAAATACTGTAGATAGTAAAATGTTCATGAGCTTAAAAACCGTCCAGATAACTAATTGAAAACTATTCTATTTGAAGGTATGAAATAAAAATGTGTAACATTTGGCTTAAGAATGAGCCTGGGTTGCAAATTTTTAGGTGCTTGGAGGGTGTACCAGGGAAATATTAAAATACATTAAAATAAGTTGCACTTTCCTTGGGCAGCCTCATCTATATGGATTGCAGTATTGGTGTTAGTTAAGATTAATATGCTTATATTTCATCTTTTTAAAAAGTGCCACAAGGGTGTTGCAATTGTATCTGGACCTTACTGTTATGGCTGGTACTATCCTTCATGGTACAGAAGTCACAGGAGTTAGGTTGAGTGAGCATAAAGAGATTTTCTTGTTAAAGCTGCAGGACACAAATAGCATCCCATGACTGTTTCTGTCTCTTTATGACCTTGCCTGAAAGGTAAATATACCTCTTTCTGATCAGGGCCACTACTCAGGGTTTTTATTAAATTCTGGGATATGGAAGAGAATAATGAATAGATTCACAGAGTAACTCAGTCTGGAATGGACCTTTGCAGGTCTCCACTTCAACCTTCTGCTCAGAACAGGTCTAACTTCAAAGTTAGACCAGCTTGCTCAAGATTTTGCTTGCTTTCAAGTTTTTAGTCTCCCCGAGGACTGAGATTTCATGATCTCTCTGGGCACTTGTTCTAGTTCTTAATCATTTGGAATTTATTTTCCACTTATAAAGCCAGAAATTCTGCTGCAACTTGTGTCAGTTGCTTCTTTCCTTCATACTTCACACTTATGAGAAGAGTTGGGCACCGTTTCTGTAGTGGAAGAAAACACCGAGAGCCCTTTTTAGCCTTCTTTAGGCTAGAAAAACACCAACCGGTTCATTACAGCCTCTCCCAACAGTGGTTTGGTAGACATCTCAGACAAACTTGCACCACACGGGGTAAACCAGCCCAGTCCTGCTCACAGACAACAATAAGCATGATCCAGGTGCCTGAAGGGATAAAATACAGAATGATAAATACATGCTGAACTACTAAACTGTAGAGGCAAACAGGGGTGCTGTGATCTAGATGTCTGTGATGGGATCTGGTGACACAATTCGGCTGTGAAAACTGAAAGGGTGAAGGTAGATAAGCAGGGAAAGCTGCTCCATCTGGCTTTTACAGATGGGGTTAGAGGGACAGCATCCTTTCATCACTGAGCTGAACTGGCTGTAAGGTGTTTGTGAACATTTCCAGTCTGTCTTGGCACTGCTGAGTGTTGTAGAAATGGAAGCACCAGTCTATATCAATCCTGTGGGAAATTAAGCTGTTGTTTATAGCATATAGAGCTGGATAGGAGTTTTTATGTTTGTTTGTTTGTTTGTTTTTTACCAAGAGCTTTGTTACAAAGATATATCCATAAATCGACACCAATACTAAAAATTATGAAGAAATGTGCAAAAATGTACTCAGCTTGGCAAAACCTTCACCTAGAAAGGTTTTCTCTCAAGTTACATGTAACTTTTTACTTACGAATAAAGAAAGCTCATAGATTTCATGGGGGCTTTCAATGTTGATGAACACCTCACCTGAAGTCTATACTTGGGACCAGGTAGTGTTGCAAGGAGTGTGAGGTCTCTGAATTATTTGTGCCTGCATCACTGAACTGCAACATCTGCAAGTGCAGATCTCTCCTTTTCCTCATGAAATAGTGCAAAAAGCCTCCATTTTTTCTGCTGCAAAATAAATCCACATAGTGAAGGATCAATATTTTATGCAAAACAGAATTACTCTTCCCTGGTTGGCTCTGATATTACACAGTCTCAGGATTCCAGTATGTGTCCACAGCATACAAGTGAATAATTTCCAGCAACAAATCAACAATGTCCTCTTGTTATTTGCCATTGTATTTCAGCAGTTTTTTACATTTATTTTACAAAACCTTTTTTTTTATAAGTGTCTGTTTTATTCCCCCAAAATTGGCTGAAGCTGCTTATATATGTGAAGAATGATAGAACAGCTACAAGTCTTTTAGCAAATAAAAAAGACCTTCAGAAATTATACTTCTGTTATGAAAGATGCATTAAATTCTGGCTTTATCAACACTGAATGAAAGTTTCAGAGTCATATTTATTTTTCCCAGATTTACTTCACCTCTAGATGAGTGAAATATGTCACCTTCCATTGCTAAAGATCTGGAATCTTTCCCTATCACTTAAACTCACTTGTTAATGCAAAGAAATAGGTAACAGGCAAGACACGCTGCAATATTTTAGGTCTAGTTGCAGCATTCAACAAAATTCTGGTTCCAAGAATGACATGAAGCACTAAATTACACTGGGTTTATGTTTCTCTGTACCTCCTGTTACTCCTTGGCTTTTCTGATTGCTCCTACCTTGGCCAAAATGTAAGGCTTGATCTTTGGCTGTAACTAAATGTGAACTGTGTAGAGATCAGTGTTTCGTTTGCAGGTTTTGCATTTCTGAAATTGGTTTTCCTTCTTAGTATGAAAGAAATCACAAGTCTTAAAAATTCTTATGTAAACCATGTCTGATATTTACTTGTGCAGATTTGATGATCTGGAGGTGGCACTTCGGTAGGCTGGGCTGTACTGGGAAGCAGGAGACTCCAATGAAATGAAGTCTTCCATTATGGAATCTCACTGTGGATAACTTTCTTGTTCATATTTATCACACTGCTTCTAAAAACAACCTTTCCACCAGAAAATATGTATTTTCTAGTGCTTATAAAATGTGGGGCATTGGCGTGTATCCTGCAGTATTTTGTATCAAAACTGACAGACAACTGAGCGCATGTTACCATCCTCTACATCTGGTGTCTCATTTTTCACAAAAGATTCAGAAGTGTCGAGGAAGCTGTTGATGTTGAAAGCTGTTTAAAGAAAACACTTCCACTCCTTTTCCTGAAACTGGGTCACATATAAGAATTCAGCTGCCACTAATTAACTTTTCTATTAGTCTACTGTCACATCTAGCTTGTCACATGATGGACCTTAACTGTCAGTGCACACGTTACTTCGTCCTCCACTGTGGATCTCAGCAACTTTGTTCCCAAGGTCAGGCATCTTTATTAGCAGCTTTCCTTTATTGTGTGTACAGTAAGCCGGCTCATCTGACCTGATGTTATCAGATAAAACCTGATGGCAATGCCTGCCTCAGAGGTTACCTGGCATAAGAAGCAAGACATCGTTCAGTTATGCAAGTGATAATTTTGCTTAAGGTTTTTGTTGTTGTTTTTTAAACAATCAACCAACCAACGGAAAAAAAAAAAGCCAAACCAAGCCAAACAACAGCAACAAAAAAAACCACACTACCAGCAACAAAAAACCATCCTAAACAACAACAACAACAAAATCACCAGGAACCAGTGGGCTTTGCTGGTGCTCGTGTGTTGCCCTGGGGTGCTTGCTGTAGAAATCATGTGCTCTTTGCTGTCTGTCTAGGGCTGGGGAGACATATAGGCATGTGTCTTCACTGGTAAGTCCTTAAATTCCTCTTTCATGTAGCTGTTATCTACCTCACTACAGGTCAAATCCAGCAGCATGATGAGGGACCCAGCATGAAAAATAATGTTTTTCATGGTCTTCAGTTTTTACATAGGAACTACTGTGATCAAGACGTTGAGGTTCAGGGAAAGGCAATGAAGCTGGTGAGGGGTCTGGAGCACGAGTCTGATGGGGAGCAGCTGAGGGAACCGGGCCTGTTCAGCCTGGAGAAAAGGAGGCTGAGGGGAGACCTTATCGCTGTCTACAACTGCCTGAAAGGAGGTTGTAGCATGGAGGGGGTTGGTCTCTTCTCCTGAGTAACAAGTGATAGGACAAGGGGAAATGGGCTCCAGTTGCACCAGGGGCGACTCAGATTGGATATTAGGAAACATTTCTTCATAGGAAGGGTTGTGAAGCATTGGAACAGGCTGCCCAGGGAAGTGGTGGAGTCACCTTCTCTGGAGGTGTTTAAAAGATTTATAGATGTGACACTTAAGGACATGGTTTAAGGGTGGACTTGGCAGTGTTAGGTGAACCATTTGACTCAATGATCTTAATGGTCTTTTCCAACCAAAGTTATTCTATGATTCTATACCTGCACGTGCTTGTTGCTGTTAGAGGAGTGCTACACCACCTCCTGCCCAGACTGCAAGTCTGGGTGATGACTCTGCCTTTTTCTGAGTACTGACAGTGCAATGATGATGCTCACCAGTATCATCCACACCGGACCCTCACCAGCACAACACCTAACTGCAGCCCTGGTAGGGGAGAGCAAGTTCTCGCCTGATTTATGGAAAGAGTCTCTGAGATTTACTGCAAGGTGTTATAACAATTTTACTGTACTTTGTGGTGCCAAGTAAGAACAGGGATGTATTTTGCTGTAAATCTCAGAGAAGCTCAGAGAATAGCACAGCCTTTGATTTGTTAGTTACTGCCATGCTGGTGAAGTGTTTTTTTGTAACTGTAATTGCAGTAGAGTAATTGTAGAGCACATGTAGTGGTGAAATTACCCTTTATTTGTTTGAATAAAAGACTGTGGGCAATGTATTAGGTCACCTATTGAGGTTTTTTTCAAGCTTATATTTCTAAGCTTCTGTGACTCTATTGGGATGACAAAAGCTAAGGACAAAGATTTGTCTCTGAGCTTGCCGTAATTGCAAAGCAACTGCTGAATATGATCCTTATAGATGAATTTTACAGCTTTGGGACAATGGGCTACTCAATTCAACAACTTTTTTCTTTCACTAGGTGCTATTCCTTATTCCTGATAAAGTGCTCTCTTGGTGATGCCTGTTATCATCTTTCATAAGCTACAATTGGAGGAGCATTAAGTACATAATACAAAAAGCCTGATCATACTCCCAGAGTGGTGTGGGTAAACTTTACGGTTGACTTATGTGTGAGCAGAATTTGGCTCCAGGGACAAGCTGCCTCTGAGCAAACACCAGCAAATACTCGTTTCATTGCTCAGACTTGCCCATCAGAGTATTATTGAGCTGCAGATGGGGCAGGGTTGTGTGCTCATCCCACCCAAGGGACAGCAGCCACCCACGCTGCAGGGCATTGGGCAGAGGAATCACCAGAGCACTGGTGTCAACTGGACGATATTGAAATGGTATTTTCTTGTCCTGGCCATGTCTCTTACTTCCTTTCTTCCTCAGACAGCTCACCAGTGACAGATAGTTCTGTGAACCACATTCCCTCACCGTGGAATTAGGGCTCCAGCTGCTTCTGTTGACTAACTGCAGAAATTTCCAAGTTGGTTCCTTTAATTTATCAGCCCCATATCTGCCACATATCTATCACAACCAGGCTGAAGTTTCTGTGTTTCCACTTGAGCTGTGGGACATTGTCAGAAACATTCTTGAAATATTTCCTGTTAATGGGGATGTCCCCTTATCCCAAAGTAAATACCTGGGAGATACCATGCAGAACTAACTTGTGTATGAGGTTCAAAATAAGTTTGCCATAGAGAATTTGGAGATGTTTCCACCTATCTGGGATTCCCTCCTGTGTGTTCCCATGAAACACTCCTCCCCTTCCAACTATAAAGTGAACATAGGTTTTGTTAATTGTCTTATGTTGTTTTCCTCACTAGATTACTGAAAAGCAGAAGTGAAAATTAGCCAAAAATTCTCCAGGGAACTGAGGCAGTCAGGCTGAACCTAAATTTTAGACTAACGGTGAATCAGTTCTCCAGGAATTAAATATCTCCATTCCTTGCATAGCCAGCGTCTTGCAGGAGCTGCTTTGAAGGCTTCCAGAGGGAAATCCTGCCTGACGTCCTTTGACATTCACTTCTCAGGCTGGTGCAATCTCTTTACGGGGATCCATCAGAAAGATTGGCTTGCCAGGCTCCAGAGAGCAATTAATCTTGTATGCATGAATTTCAGGGTAGAAAACTTAACCTCTACTTTTATTATTTTCATTAAGAGCAGCTGGATCTAAATTCTTACTCTACACATCTCCTTTAGACATCCAAATGAGATCAGAGGAATCCAGATCTCTTGAACCCCAGGCTCGTTTTCTGAGGGAAACTTGAGGCCAACTTTTGTTGAGAGGTACCCTGTAGTAAGAAGCAGTTTTAACACCTTCTTTCCTTTTCTATCCAGTTTTTGTATGGCACATGCAAAATTATTTCTGTCCCTTCCAAACAACTCTGCAGCCATCCCAAATCTACTTTGGTTACTTGATGTTGTTCTTTCCTAATCCAAGAGTCTGAATCAGGTACCTGATTCAGTCCAAAGAACTTGGTCATCATTGACCAGTTTAGTGAACTCAAATAGAATTGTGGAAGGCTTCTGCAGGCATTTTTTTTTTTTTTTCCCTGAACTGTCCCAGCTCATATGAAAAATAATTGTAATTAAATGACAAGGTGAATAAGATGGGGATGGCCCCATGCCACTGATCCCTTCATGAGTAAGATTCTTGTTATGGCTTCCTTTGTGCATATTGATATTTTCACTAACTTCAGGGATGCTCAGGCAAAGTACTGGCACTGGAAGGAGCACATTTGTCATCTCTACTTAGGAAAGATTGGGAAAACAAAGGCCCATGGATCATGAGGCCATGGACTAATAAGATAATCTACTATGAAATGATATGAAGGATTAACACAAATTAAATCATTTTTTCTCTTCCTGTTCTCTCTCTCTCAGGCACACATGAAGTTATTTATATTTTGTATATAGTGTGTATATATCGTGAAGCTTCTTACAGAATGGTTTGGAAGCTATGCCTTTCCTCTGCATGTTAAATAAAAAAACAAGCAACCTATAGCATAGATCTGTCACATTTTCTTTTCCAGTCAAGACTGAATGCTGAAAAAACCTTGGCCCTCCTCAACAATCAGCAAAATGTGTTCAGTACAAAAATATTTTTGAACAGACTGTAATACATTGGGCAATGTGTTCTAAAATGAAAGAACTGATTCAGTTCTTTTGCAGGTCGTGTGGGGCTGTGATGCTTCAGGCTGCTTGAACAATAGACTTGCTTTTCTGTATCTTCCTTTTGACTTTCACTCCCTGCAAATCTTCAAGGGACCATTGCTGCTGAAATGAAAAGTGAGTTGGAACTTTATTGACATTTACCTTTAAAAATAGCATGTGTGATGAAGTAACAAGACTGCATTGTTTTTCAGAATGATCTTTTATTTGTCATAGTCATCAGCTTCTGTACCTGGAGAAAGAAAAGGCAGGTGTGTTAACCAGATGGACAGGTGGAACAAAATGTCACTGAATTGTGCAGGCATGGAAACAGAAAGACTTAGGACAAATGGCATTTTGGATGGAAGGTGACCCAGTCAGTCAGTTGTAGGTAAATTATTATTAAAATTGAAAGAAACTTCCAGAAAACAAGTTGAAAGATGCAGGCGATGCTGCCAAATGTTTGTTACTGTTGTGTTGGAAAACAGGGAGGACACAGACAGGTCTGAAACTGGAAATTTAATACACAAGAAACATATTGGAGGGCTTCCTCAGAGGAAAATGGTGCTGGTCACTTATTCCCTTCAGCCACCTTGGCTCAATTAGGAGATCACTTTGGTCATTTAAGACCTTTGGGGGGCACCACTCATTTCAGAAGAGCTCTGTTTGGGAATATCTCCATTCTCCTTTAAGCTATCACCTCTTTGGAGTCAGTTCTTCCACTTTTCTCTCTTTGATTACAACAGCCTACATCCATATGCTGTTTCCCAGCTTCTTACTCTGACCCATGATCTGGATATTTTTCAGGATATTTTTTTTTTACCAATAACAGATAAGCTGACTGGCTTATGTCATGCAAGAATTTATAATAAGGACTTTCATAGTAAGAGACTTTTCTGTTATTACTGCTGTATAATGATTATAATGATAGGCTGAAAATAACAACTATAGTGTGATTCCCATCTTGGCTAGACAGCAGCAAGGAGCAAGACATTCTAGCAATCAAATTGTTCTTTCTGGAAAGCCACAGAGCCCCATACAATTGGCTGTTTTTTGCTAGAACACAAAAATCTGTTTTTAATAGACATAATCCTTGAAAAATCACATAAGCTAAAAGTAACCTCAAATCATTCAATGCTAAGTAGAAAAAATACCCCATAATTAAAATAAAAAATAAGCAAACACCAATGGCTTGGTATTGGCCTAAAAATGAATAAAAGAAAATGCGTTGGTTGTGGTCTTTGCACTTTGGCAAAGTGACCAGCCGCCCAGTCTGGCATAATTAAATAGATATGCACAAAAACAAGCGTGCTAAATTGCCTCAATTTTCAATTCAGACACATGGATGCAGTGACTGAGGAAGAGCAGAAGACACCTGTAAGCCCATCCATGACTGGACTGTAATGAACTATGAATATAAAGGCAGCTGTCCTGCAACTTGAAATTCACAACAAAGGTGGCAGAAAATACAAACTACAGGTTCAGGACATATACATAGTTTTCATTTTCAGTCAATTTGATTTATTTACACTCAAAAAGCAATTTATGCTTTTATATATATATATATATATTTTTTTTTTTGTAGCTGCATTTTTTGATGTAAGTTTATTAGCCAAAGCAAAGACTTTTTTCTATATCTGTACAGAACATTTACGATGAGAGGGTTTATATCTTAGCATGGGAAAAAAGCAATGATTCAGGTGTGTATGTTGTTTGTGTGTGCCAGTGTACAAAAACAATCTTTCTCTTTAGTAAATTGCAATAAATGATTACCAGTAGTAACTACTATTGATATTTTCTTACTTTAACCCATTGAATAACCCTTAACTTTTCAATACAACTTTCATGTTTAAAGACATTAGTGAACTCTAACCACATAGTTATCTCATAGTCATTTATCTGTAAAGTAAGTGGTCTATGTTTTTTTGACAGTTTCTGGAGGCTACAACACAAGACATCATGAAACTCTAGGATACTCATTCATACTTGTTCTCCTTGGACGTTTCCATCACCTCAGCTGTGTTCAATGTAAATATCAATATTTATCTGTGTCTGCTGTAATTATGGGAGATAGGAGGCAGGAAGACAGAAGCAGCTTTGGTGGGGAAAAAATGGTAATTGCTTTTTTACTTAGAAAGAAAGGCACTCCATTGCACTTCTAGGGCAAGATGAAAAGTGCTATTTTGTAACAGGTGGTTTCCAGTCTTGATCCAGTCTTCATGTGGATCTGCAAGCTGGTACTGATGACCATCATGACTGTTCACATTCACCTCTTATGGGTTTCAGATCACCAGTTTCTCAAAAGCATTAAGAAAATTAGCTTCCCTGTATTTTAGAGGTAGGCAGACTTCTGCATTGTTGACCCTTCAAGCCAGGTATTTCCCTAACACAGCCTGTTCCTTGCTTGTTCACTTAATAAGTTGATCTTAGCACTGTCATACTGTCTGTTCTTCCTCTTCCTCCCTGTGACAGGGAGTCAATCATTAGGTGGAAGTGGAGTTTACTTCAGAAGGGACAGAATTTATTTTATCTTTGGGTAAAACTACCTTCTACAGCCCAAAATCTCCTCCAGCCAACTCTACTACCTATCAAAGCATCGTGGGCCCAGATTTTGAAAAAGCCAATATAAATTATGATGTAGTTGTTAACAGGGACCATCCTCTGTCTGCTGAAATAGCTGAGCTCCTTTTGGACAAAGTGTCTGAATCTAGAAAGAAGAGTTTCATCTTTTTATTTAAACCCATCCAGATAAAGAACTCATTTGGGATCACCTTATCTTTTTGAGCAAGGATTTCCAACATAATTAACATTATAACTGAAAAAAAAAGGTCTGTGTAGATCCACCTGGGATGAAGAGAAGGAAAACAGTGGAGGGCTCCAGTAAACTTTTTAGGTCTCTTGCTATTTATAGATGTCTTTTCAAATTTTCCCAGTCCTTGAAGCACTGATCTGATAGACCTCAACAAATCAATTAACACTGAGATGGATGTCATAATCCCCTGAAAGTATCCTAGCAGGTCTGGAGAACAGAGACCAGGCAGCAAAGACTGGAGAACATCAAGAGCAGCAGATGAGCTTTGTTATGAGGGGTCTGGTGATTCGCATGGTTTCCTGCACCAGGGTTGTCCAGCTCCCAGTGAGGGAAGTGGTGAAATGGGCAGTCTGTCTTGGTACAAGGCATAGAGAGAGAGAGCAAGAAATGTACCTTGGTCCTGCTGCTTCTGGAGGCACCTGTAATTTTACAGATCCTTCATTTCAGGGACTGGAAGTGCTCCCACATTGCATTTTTCACACCCAAGGGAGAGATATTTATCCCTAAGAGGAACCAGAACCAGGCAATCCAGTAGAGCCTGTCTGCAGAATCCCTGTGTGAAAGCGAGAAGATGACCTTGTTTAGTCTGTTGAGTGTCACAGAAATGGGATCTCCCTGTTCCAGGGTGAGAAAATACAGCAAAACCACCTACTTCAGGAGGGTTCAGAAGGACTTAGGAGTGATCTGTGCATATTAAGATATAGGGGGACATCCTGCTTTCATGAGTTAATTAATAAGTGGTTAAAACTCATTCCTTCACTCCTCATGCACTGTTTTCTGTTCCCTGTAAATCTTCCCACCTCTCTTCAATCTTGCATACTTATCTGTGGGGAAGGGGAAAATACCTCCTGAGATTGAAGGTGTTAGATTTATGTTCTTGTCTTTGATTTTCTGAGCTTGTCACTCCCTGCCAGACAGTGTTATTAGTATTGAATTTCTTCAAAGAAAGCAGCAGCGTCTCCCTGATACAGAGAGGAAACCTTAAGGACAGGTACCAAGAAACCCAGATGCTGGGAAAAATATCCCAACTCCTCAACAGGAGTGGAGGAATCCTGTACATCCTCAGAGGGGGAAGGCATTTGAATTACAACATGGAGGAGAAGCTGGATTTGCTTCTGATTTGACTGGGAAAGCATTTACTTTTACATGTCTGCTAGCAAACTAGCCAGTGCCAGGAGCTGGCATGGAGACTTGAGGCCAACTGGCACAACCAGGCTGTGTTGTGCCATTTACTTCCCTCTAAAATCCAATGCCTGGTGGGAAAGGTCCCCAGTCTGAAATAATCCCAAACCATGCTGGGGAACCAAACATTTGGGAGGCTGCTCTTTGGTCTGGGTTAAAACCAGTTAAAGCCTTTTTTATCTTTTTAGCAGCATGGATATTGAATTCCTGCACCTGTGCCCTTGTGCTGTTAAATTTACTGGTACAGAAATAGCGGCAAATGAGGAAAGATCAGACTCCAGAGAGGATCTAATCTCATGACATTCCAGGGGTGCAGGAGCATAACTACAAATATCTCTATTTTCTCTCCAGTCAGAGAGAGACAGCATTTAATATCAAGTACTCAGCACCCCAATAAAGATCTATTTCTTCTGTGGTAACAATACTGAAAATAAAACACAGACCACACCTCACAGTTCTCCATGGTTCACTGTACTAGCTAAGCACTACAACCCAGCCTGCCCAATTTATTGGGCCACCTACCCTTCATTTCAAGCTGGGAATACAGAATTTAAGGTGCTAGGAAATCACACTGGAGTGCCTTGGTGTCCCTTGCAGCCCTAAGGCAGTGAAATGAGGACACTAAAGTCTCTTCTCACCAGGGCTGTATGCATTCTATATACTTTAGTGTTACCAACAGGCAGGGGGAAGTGCTGCTTGTGTTTTCATTGAGACTGCAGTGTTTTTTATGATTGATGGCAAATGCATATTTAGGTGCTTAGATTTCTATGACTTCTGTTCACACTGTTTTCTCTCCACAAAATAGCCAAATAAAACAAAACAGTAGAAATGCCAGTAGAGCATACTGCTTAGTAATAATACTGATTACCCTCTGTGATGAGAAAACAAGAGAAGATCAGTGGGTGTTGTTTGCCTTCAATTTAGTAAGGCCTTCAGCACAATCTCCCATGGTAAACTTATGTTCAAGTGTAGGAGATAAAGACTGCATGAAAGGATAATATTATAAAATGCGAAAAACTGTCTGAACTGCTGGGCTTGGAGGGTGGTGTTCAGTGGTACAAAGTCCAAATGGCAGTTGGTTTTAGGGGAAACCTTGAAGGTAAATTACTGGGGTAAATACTGAGGTAATAACCTGGATGATGGGGCAGTTCGCACTCAGCAAGTTCGTGTTGGTGGGCTGGTTGATATATGGAGAGTGTGCTTACTATATTGAGGGACCTAGGCAAGTCAGATAAAGGGGCTGAAAGGGGGTTTGGCACAGAGAGAGATATGAAGAGGAAACATTGCCTTTATAATTTGGCAACAGGTCATCTGGGACCAGTCTATGTCACGTTACAGTGCGGAACAAAACCTATCTTTAAAATGTCAAATTTGGAGTGAAAATTACGGCTATTCAGACTGACTGAGTAAGATAAGAGAGTGAACTTCATGATTCCCAGCATGGAATAGGCATCTCCAGGGTTATAGGAGATCTCCTTTTTATTCTTGGCACTACTGGTTAGATCTGATGCTTGCAGATAATACATATTTTTAGCAGTAGAGCCACTGGGCTTAGAGGGTGATATAATTTGAATTCCATGGTCAGTTTGTTGTCCTTCATAGTTGTCTGACATCTCTAAAGAAAATAATCAGATAATTCTGGAGGTATTGGTGATTTCTGGAGTAGCATTTTTCTTTCTACTAGTAGGTTTCTACCCTGATAATCATATTTTGATAATTTTTGTGGTCAAAAGGCAGAACCTGTTTAATCCAATGGATACTCTTCACTGTCTTCATAAGGGTTTTAGCTAGGCCACTGTTTCAAACACTGAATGAGAGGATACAGATCACTGTGTAATCCTGTGCATAAGATGATTGATTGAAATGGATACTTTGTAAATCATATAGTTGCTAGTGGAAACTAAGTTGTGGATTTTTAAAATGCATAAGTATGTTAGGTGAAAAGTCAGAGTTTCCTGTGAATGATTGATTGATTGATTGGAAAGAGCTTCAAAATCATTAATGATCACAGGTAGCTCAACTGAATTCTGATCTTTCTTTGTGTTTTAGCAATTAACTACTGCCAAAGGCATAATATTGAATTAACTGAACACAGACTCATATTGATGAGCTTTGTTTCACCTTACTGAGGAATGGGATTCCATCCTTCTGGTTTTGTATTCCTGCAGTGTAGATGTCTGTGTCTGAAACAGTCATCTAGGACACTGTTTATGCACAATGGAAAGTGATGGGCAATTTTATCTATTTTAGCTGTCTTTGTTAGTGTGGAAAGAAAAAGACTCAAGAGGTTGTACTATCCATTGAGTTCAAAGTGAGCATCCGTTAAGCTTAGAGTAGGAACAACTAGATCCAAACATGAATATTTGCTTTGTATATGTCAGCATGTGGGCAAAGGGATCAAAACCGATATCTCTTAGTCTGAGGTACCTATATGATCATCAAGAGAAACAGGCATGATCAGTAGGAGATTTATTCAATATATTTCAAGATATGACGATCTCGTCTACAGAGGACTCTATTGCCCAGAATTAATTGTGAAAGGGCCACCTTGCTCTTCCCATTGACTTCAGGAGGAGACAAACCTTTTTTGTCTTGACATTATGAACATCTTCCTTCCTTCCTTCCTTCCTTCCTTCCTTCCTTCCTTCCTTCCTTCCTTCCTTCCTTCCTTCCTTCCTTCCTTCCTTCCTTCCTTCCTTCCTTCCTTCCTTCCTTCCTTCCTTCCTTCCTTCCTTCCTTCCTTCCTTCCTTCCTCCCTCCCTCCCTCCCTCCCTCCCTCCCTCCCTCCCTCCCATGGTAGGTTAACAAGGAGTCAATCCATACACTAATGGATCTGGGCTTATTTATCACACATAAACCTACATACATCCAGTGTTAGGCAGGTGACATGGGATGAAAAGTTTCAGTATTCAGGCCACTGCAGTCTCTTATTTCTTTGTGTCCTTGTGTAGTTAATGGTGTGTCTCCACTTGCCAAGGGAAGAAAGATGGTTGTGACTTTTCTCTGTGTGGCGTATCTTTTCATGGTAGGCATTCCTCCCCCTTATCTTCTCTTGCCTCTGCAGGAGAACACCTCTGCTATTGTCTGCTCTAGTGGAGGAAGGATGAATGATAACTGAGTTTCCATCACATGTCTTAGTGTCTTCATGGTGTTCTTGAATCTGCTTTGTTCTGAAATGTCCTGTTTTCTGTAGAATTAGTAACTGCTGATGCAACATCTGCTAAAGCATGTGCTTGTGAGAAGGTGACTTTCACAGTTCTTCACTTAACTCCAGGTGGCAAGTGCCCAAGAAGCTGTAGATGTCTATGACTATAGTCTATAACTGGAGTAGGGACTAACTGAATATAATATGTTTGGCTTTATCACTTAAGAAAACAGGCCAGTACAACAGCTCTACAGGATTAAATCTTTGTTAAACCTAGTATCCAGAGATATTTTGATCTGAGCAGGTCTTTACATGTGTTTGGATTGGGCTGTATGACAACTATACCCTCTATGGCAAGCATTGTTGCTTGATGATGTTTCAGTCTAAGGCATGCACCACTCTATGATAACAAATATCCAAAAGCAGTTAGATACTTCTAGGAAAAAAAAAAATCCATAGACAACTACACAAAACAATTAAATATTTGGCTAATGAAGCCACTGACTGGCAAATCACAGAAAAAGGGGAAATATTCTTCACTTTTTGGATTTCAGGTGAGGTAGAGGTTTAAGCACAACTGACTGCTACAAAAGACAACATAAAACAGGATAAAAATTAATAGTTTGAAAAAACATGTCCTGACTTTTAATTTTTTCAGCATAGTGCAATTAAATAAACTATCAAGACACATGTCAGTCTTCTTCTGTTGTGCCCAAGCAGGAGTGATTAGATGGGAGGTCAGATCATGAAGATTGTGTGGTGAGTTGACCCTGGCTGGCCACCAAGTGCCCACCAATACTGCTCTATCACTCCCCTCTGCTGGACAGGGAAGAGAAAATACAATGAAAGTCTCATGGGTCGAGATAAGGACAGGGAGAGATCACTCAGCAACCATAGTCATGGCTAAAACAGAGTAAACTCTGGAAAACGGTTTAATTTATTACCAAACTAATCAGAGTAGGGCAATGAGAAATAAAACCAAATCTTATAACCACCTTTCCCCTACCCCCCCCGCTTCTTCCTGGGCTTAACTTCACTCCTGATTTCTCTACCTCCTCCTTCTCAGTGGCGCAGGGGGAAAGGGAATAGGGGTTGCGGTCATTTCATCACATGTTGTCTGCTGCTTCATCCTCCTTGGAGTATGACTCCTCATCCTCTTCCTCAGCTCCCGCGTGGCGTCCCTCCATGAACTTCTCCAACATGAGTCCTTCCCACAGGCTCCGGTTCTTCATGAACTGCTCCAGTGTGGCTTCCTTCCAGGGGGTGCAGCCCTTCAGGAACAGTCTGTTCCAGCCTGCTTCCCCCATGGGGTCACAAGTCCTGCCAGAAAACCTGCTCCAGTGTGGGTTCTCCATGGGGGTCATAGCCTCCCTTGGGCACCCACCTGCTCTGGCATGGGTCCTCCACAAGCTGTAGATGGATCTCTGATCCACCATGGACCTCCATGGGCTGCAGGGGGACAGATGGCCTCACCATGGTCTGCACCATGAGCTGGAGTGGACTCTCTGCTTCAGCACATAGAGCCCCTCCTGCCCTCCTTATTCACCAGCCTTGGTGTCTGCAGAGTTGTTTCATATATTCTCACTCCTCTCTCTCAACTGCTACTGCACAACTTTTTTTACCCTTTCTTAAATACTTTATCGCAGAGACGCTGTCACCATTGCTAATGGGCTTGGCCTTGGCCAGTGGTTGGGCCGTCTTGGAGCTGTCTGGCATTAGGTCTATTTGGCATGGAGGAAGCTTCTAGCAGCTTCTCACAGAAGACACTCTTGTAGTCCCTCCACTACCAAAACCTTGCCACACAAACCCAATATAGGTTGTTACCCTTTCCTGCAGTAAAAATAAAATGGTTGTCACCCTGTGCCTCATGTTAGCACATCTGTAAGAGGAAACAGTTTTTGGGCCTCTCAGAAAGGAAACTTATTACCTACAAAAGAACGCAATAAATGTTTGTGTTAGCTTCTGTCAGGGTGATGTATATCTGTATCCCAAGGTTACTCATCAATTACTGTGCAGAATAAACAAGGTTCAAGGGATTTGCTTTTGCCATATCCATTTACAAAATTGCTGTGCTTAAGGGTGTGAAAAAAGGGCTGGCAAGCTTCTGTTCGCAATAGTTAAGTTTAGTACTGGATCTAATTTGATCAAAGATGTTACTGTTGAAGAAGAAGAAAGCATAATGGGTGTAATAAAATAGCTTGCGTTATTATATCTGTATGTTCTCCAGATCCACCTGGTAGTTAACTGTAAATTGTTTTGAGGAACATTAGTAAATGGATAAACGAGAGACAAATTTTAAAACCGAATTGTTGCAGTACTGTTTTGTTACAGGTGGGAGGTGGGGGGGAGAGAGGTGTGAGAATAATGCTATTACACTGCAATGGTATTACACTGAGTTTTATGTTCCCTATGGGATTTAACAAAGGACCAGTAAAACTAAGGGTCTCAGTCACCATTAAATATGATGAGATATTTTACTGATGTAATGAAAAAGTATTGCTACTGGTTTTTACAAGGAGCAGATTGATGTGCTTTAAACACCAATCATGTTCAAAGCGGTATATTGATAATAACATGTAATTAACTGACAATCACTGAACAGTAGGTTCAGGTTAAATAGCAACTTATTCAACAGAAAAACCTCAATAATACAGGTGGGGTAGTACTAGGGGTGCAGATCCCCTCTTGCACCCCTATCCCATGGTAGATGTGGGTGCTCCAGATGTACAAGTGCCTGTGGTGCACTCACCGGGATGAAATGCTCTACAAAGTCATGCAGAGCACCAAGTGATCCCAGCTCACCACCCCTGGCTGTCCCTTGCTGGCCAAATGCTGTCTCCCCATGGTGTCCCTGGGAAGTACACTTTTCCCAGCCTGGGCAAGGTTATAATGACATAGGATAACTTCTGGCAGTACCAAGCCGGGTTCAGACTGCTGCTCTTCTCACTGCAGGGTCTCTCTTCTCTAACACATTTCCAGGCTTCTGCACTTCTTTTCAGGCTGACTCCTCCTGTGTTGCCAGAGTCTTTTTGCCATTTTAGGATTATATGTGAAGATAAGCAACTGGAAAAGCATCCACCCTAGGCACAGGGTGCTCTCCTGGGTGGGCTGCAGTGGAGATGACAACACGTGAAGAGATCGAACACCTCATGGTGGCACTTGCTGTGAGAGCCTTTCCAGCTTTGTAGGGTGAAAGGAGGAGGAATGCACGCATCACATCCATACATCAAGATGATCACACAAGTCAGAACTAATGTTTTTCACCACAGACCTTCTGTTTGCTTATTTATGTGAAAAGGCAAAATGGGTTGACATATCCAGAGGCCTCTGGAGGCCTCCCAACAACTGCACGTTAAACAAATACATTAAAACTATGAAGCTCTTAAAAGTGCTTTAAAATGCCCTCTTTTCCAAATCTTGTCTCAGATATCAGCAAAGTGCATCTGTGCCTAAATGTCTCTTTCTCTGCCAGACAAACCATTACCTACCTCTGCTACAGCCACATGGAGTGTGTTGCCATTACTGCTGGCATGGAAGCCAGAAACACTTGAGATTTATAACAAGTTATCAAAAGAGTTTATAATAAATTAGGGTAATCACATGTGAACCAAGAAATTAATTCCTGTAGTAATTCTGCTGAATTACACCTGGCATGAATTTGGACCACTATTTATTGTGTGTTTGCAACCCAGCACAGTAACTAACACAGTGTGTTTGGGGATGCAGATGAAAAAGATCCATGTCGCTTTTTTTCCTCCTGACTGTTTCTCATATTGTTCACAGATGGATGTTTCTGCTAAAAATTAACAGTGAAGCTGATGACTTTGTTTTTATTGAGCTGAACAAGTCAAACAACTAGTTTTCCTTTCTCAGAAGGTTTATTTTGGCCTATCTTGAGACTGAGAATTAAATCCTGCAGCTGTTCCCAGTACTGATAACCAAAATCGCAGAGGAGACCATGCCCAAATCATAAAATAGCACCAAAAAGTATGAAGTTTTTAGAGAAGAAAAGGGTCTCCTAATGATTTTTAGACTTTTGAAATTTCGGGATTCAAGGAATACGAAATATTTGTTTCCTGCAACATACCTTCTGTCAGACATTTGGGAAACACATGAAAACCAGAATTGTTTGGTATTTCCATACTGTCACCATTCTTGGAGCTGGAGGTTAACAATAAATGTCAAATACCACAAGAGCTTTAAGAAGATTGTCAAGTTGGTAGCAAGGCTCAAATAGCAAGAAAATCGAAGGCAGGGATCCCCATCTTTACTCTTAGACAATAATTCTAAGCAAGCAATGCCCTGTGGGGAACACAATATTTTGTGAGATGAGCAATTCTTCTCATTTTATGGCATTATAAGTAGCATTGCAGTTTCTCAGGTCGCTGCATTCCCTGGTAGCTGGGACATTTATTACCATGACATCTAGAAATAAAATGAAACACAGGCACAATGACTTCTGATCCTGTCATATGAGTATGGCACTTACCCATTACTTCAGAGCTTTTCCTGATTTGGGGGTTGGTTGCTGCAGCCCAAGTACAATGCAGTATTTTCCTGAATTTTTTTGCAGGCTTATATTGGAGCAATTGATTTGGGAATGTTGCAGCATTCTGCAGCAATCCCAGGTTTCCTTGTTCTAAACAAGCACTCAGGTTTCTTGTGTGTTTTGATCACTGCTACCAACTAATCACACTCAGCTGCAAGCCCTTTTTGCAGGTTATTTCTGGTTTTCTCTTCAACCACTACTGAAAGGCAGTCAGAGGGACTATCTGCTCAGACTTTGCTCCTTTCTGGTTATTTTATTTTTTGCTGTGGAAGAGTTTAGTCCTGTTTAGCTTTCTTTCTTCTTACAGGCTAATCATAGGAAAGAGTAGTTTCATTTATCAAAGTCATCCATGTATTTCACTTCATCTCAGAGGAGCTACTGTGCTGTCATCTTTGAACTTGAGCTCAAAAAAAAATCCAAGAATAGGAGGCTCAAAATAGTCCTATCACAGTCAGAATGTACCACTTATCTCATTTTCAAGTATCTTCCTTTCAGACAGGTTTATAATTGAGTTATTTAAGTAAAGGCTTTTTTTAAACTTTTGGGATTCTGCTCTTGTAAGTAAGAATGCTCAGGAAAATGAGAGGAAACCTGGGAAAGGACCTCTTTGTGTCTATACTGTGTTTTAAATGCTCATGAAGGATGAGGGGAAAGGAAGAGGAGAGCAAGAGAAGACAGAGAAGTGAATGTTTTTGCAAAACAGCAAGGCTAAAAGGAGAGCATCTCCAACTGTATCTACCCAAGCCTCTAGAACAGGGGTGTCAAACTCATTTTCACTGGGGGCCACATCATAAATGCAACTACTCCTACATTTATACAGTCCCAAAATTACATTTGTCACTTTGAAGACAACTGCCAGGCTGATGTGCCCCCCGCCATGAAAATGAGTTTGACACCCCTGCTCTAGAGAGTCATGCATGACATCTGACTGATCAGAGAGGTGACCACATTGAAGGTGTTCAAGTAGCAAGTTTGATAATTTGTAAGTCCTTCCAATTCAGCTGTTTCTTTGCACATAACACCGAGTCATAGCATTGATTGTGATGGTTTTGGAGCCACATCCTGTCCCAAGAGAGATGCTGAGAGATAACACATGACTCACAGGGAGGAGGGGACATTTTAGGACACCAAGGTAAGTGGTAAACACATAAATAACCTTTCCCATCTCTCATGACATGTCTGTGTGCCCTGTCTTGGGCAGTTAAGGAGATAGGCAGAGAACAGTAAATCATCCTGTCCTTGCTCATCCCAGAGGGGAAAACACCTGAAGGTTTATGGTGATGGGCTTGTTGGGAACATTTTCTTCACCAACATGAATGATTTTGCCAGGGGTGCGGGAGCTAACGCTTGTGTGGAAATGTCCTAAATGTCCTATTACTGAAAGCCATCAGCATTACACCTGAACTCAGCCCGGCCCTTTATCTAATCTCACACACCTGCAGCACTATTGCCCCATCTATGTTAAAATACATCATTGTCACAGCGTGTCTGCAGCCTCCCACTCTGGCCGTGACCACACACACAAGTACCAGTCACTCATGGCAGAGCTGGTGATCCTGTGTCACAAGGGATGTCACCTTTAACTCTTTCTACTAATGCATGTAAAACAGTCTATAAAACATATGCTACTTATATTTGTTGCATGTTTTGATATCTTACACCTATGAATCAGTAAGTGGCACTTTAAATGCAGTGATGATGACTGTGAAACACTGCAGGTATAGGCTTGACTCATCTGGCCAGATTAATATCAGTTTGCAAAGCTTTGGGTAGGAGATGAAAACAATAGTCACTGCATGACCATGAATATGGAATTGGAAGACTGCATGGCACTGCTGCTGAAGGTCAGTAATATGCAGTGACCTCATGAAATTACTGTTCAGCAACAAAGTTGTAGGGAATAATTAAGGTAATTTTCATTGCTGCCTATAAATCAATGCTGCATCTCTACCTAGATTTCTACATTTTTATACTGTATCATAAAAAAGGTATAACATGAGTAGAAAATGTTCAGAGAAAGGCGATTAAAATGGGCTAAAGGAAGGAAGACTTTCTTTTGGGCCACCGTGGTACCTCAGACTGGCCACACAGAAAACATTTTATTCAAAAAGAAGGGATAAGCTTATGTAAAGGGAACAGAGAGATAAAATGATCCCTCTCATGTTATCCAGATGGTCAAACCTGGGATCTTATTAATCTATTAAAGTTTTAATGTGGTCAATGGCAAATTGCCTTTTATAATTACATTATTCCTTCCAAAAACCCCCAACAACCTTAAACTCAAATCATCGTACCACGGGTGATGTGGTCCTGAGATGTCACTGTCTAGTCTGAAAACAAATTCTTGATTTATTCACTTCTACAATTGTCACTGGTGCAGGTTTTGCAGCTTGTGCAGATTGAGGACAAAGGAGCAAGCCTTTGCTATTTTTTTCAGGGGTCTTTATTTACCTGCAACACTGTTCACTTTAGAGAGATGGACAGCACTGTCTTTCCAAAACTAGACTGGCAATACTTGTGTTTCTCTTTGAGACCTCTAATTCTGCCTGGTACCTGTTGTTGTTTCTTTGATGTCTGTGGAAAGATGCTGATTTCTATTATGTCATAGCCTGGCCCTTTTTGTCCAGCAAAAATTTTCAGCACTCCCTGTCTAAAGGTATGTTTGATCTTTTTGCTGTTATAACACCCAGAGGGAAGCCTTGCTTAAATACTCTTGAAGACCTTCCTTCCTTGAAAAATTTACATGGAAGGCATTAAGCTGTAAAGTTTGAGTTCAAAAAGTACAGTCACTCCTGAGTGGTATCACGTGCTTCCCCTTTATCTGTCTGTTAATGTTTAGCTTAAGCACCATAGACTTGTATATTTTTCATCCTTGACTTGAGTCATTAACCTGTACCTATCTCCATGTCCTTCTAATTGGGTTTTAAAGAGACTGGTCCCATATCTTTTCTATGTCCCTCTAAAACATGATTACACATAGACTGCTGACAAATTAAGCTGGATCTGCTGCAGGCTTCTGTTCATATGAGAACAGTGGGATTTTGTGCACTATGTCATCTATAGTACAAACAACATTCTCTCCCCAGCCATCCCCTAATGGTCCAGAGACATTAAAAATAATATGGCAGAGAGAAACAGTGGGAAAGAAGAAGAGGGAAATTAATTAGCAGAGGCAGGAGAAAAAAAGAGGTCTTCTGAATACAGATGTTTAATGAGCTGGGGAGGTGGTGCATTGAAGAGACCTGCAATGTGCTGAAAGCAAATGGAGATACAGAAATGGAAGATCTTTTTACAGCATTTTTGTTTGTTTGTTTTGTTTTTGTTTTTTGTTTGTTTTGTGTGTTTTTTTTTTTTAAGTGGAACTGTGAGTATTTTAAACTCACTATCAATAGTATTGCTTAAATTGGTTGTTTTGTGACACACGTGATAGAAATCTCTAGTGCTTTGACAGTGTCTAAGGAAACATGACAAATAAATGCATTTGAATAGCAGACCTACAGTTCAATTGTATCTTTTTACAAACAGCCTTTAACTCCAGATCCTCAAGAGTGTTAAATAAGGAACTGTGCTGACATGCTGATGGTGGTTGTAAGACAGTAGGCAACCTGGATGGCACAAGATAGTTCAGAAGGAAACCTCTCTTTCCAGGTTATATTTTAAATATTTAAAGGGAGGCTTGGGTGTTATGTGTAGAAGAATCCACTACTGTAAGTAACCAGGAGCATGATTCTCTAGCTACAACATCCTACCATGTATCCTACCAGCACAGGACAACTTTGTGGCATGGAGTAGGACTTTGGTTTATATTTGAGCTTGAGGATTTCCGTGTGGTGATGAGTGAAAAAAAATGCAGTAGTAAACTATGTCTCTGCCCATTACCTGCAACAGATGATCATTGTATCAAATTGTTATGTCAGTAAAAGTTAATGACCAGAACTGTCTGTACAGATTCCACTTATTGCATGGTTTGCAATTAATGCTGTGATACCTTTGGCTTGTAAACCTCCAGCTTTTTTGGTAAGGTATCAATAAATATTTGTGAACCCCAAGAAAAAGACAGCGAGCTGATTCCATGATTTCTGGAAATATGCTGGGGTAAGGCACATTTTTCTTTAAATTTATCTGCTAATTTATTAGCAACAGCTATTACAGGATTTTTGTGTTTGTTCCAAAACCTAAATGTAACTCACAGTCTGCTCTACGTTCCTCAGAGGGTAAAAATATCCCTGCAGACTCCTAAATATCTCCACCCTCACCTTTCTGTGCCACGTTGGAGGGCCTGGTCTGTCATTTAGGCAGAATAACCAAGTCACAGGGAGCTGTGTTTCCTGGCTGCCAAGCTTACAGGGACACCAGTGGGACCAGTGTCAACATAAGGGATCCACAATCTGTGCTAAAGAGGATAAGGAGCCTTATATTAATGCTATAGTAAAGCAATGTCGCTCACTGTATAATATACAGCATTGATTTTTTTATCTGTTGTACCACAATTTGTATGTTCATGATCCTGGAGATATGGAGAGTAGAAACATTTGAAGTTACCCAGACTTTTGGATCATTCAGCTGTAAAACTGGAGAATTTTCTCTGATCTTTGTTCTAAAGCTACTTCAGGAGGCTAAAGAAAGTCTCTGTTAAAGTACAAAATGTTTTTTATTTTCAGCTTCTGTAAAAAACTCAGATGAAATGCTTTGCATTGCTAGACACCAAATATGAACCAAAGATGGTTCTGAAAATGCCGGTGCTCAATAGTTCAGCAGCAGTATAGTCTGTAGAAAAATGTGATGCACATTTTTCAGCATTCAAAACATTATTCCTTACCATGGTATATAATGGCTGAAGGACATAATATCGATGCTTGACTGAATTGGAGGCAGAGCCCCAGAGAAGATGCCCTAGTGTTGCCAAACTCTACTGCACCCAGCACCTTTGGCTTTCCAACAGATGGTCACAAATGGAGATGACACAGACCTGCATGGTTTGTTGACAGTCACCTCATGGCAAAAACTTCAGAACCTAGCTTGACTGGAACTGAATTTGATTTGCTTTCCTTGAGTTTGCAAGGAAAACCTAGTTTGATGAGGAATTTCTTCCTCCTACAGAAATTCCAAAGAGCACAAAATTCTGCTTCCCTGCACTTGCACTGTTTATTTCTTATTCACAGCTTTCTTTTTAATGTTACCTAAGGCTTTTGACCTTTTTCCCCTGAAAAATCACCAGGCTTCTGATAACAAAAAATTGAAGCCATCAAGTGAACTTCCTCCTCAAGGAGAGATAAAGACCATGAAATTACCTTAGTCAAGGAAGACTTTTATTTGCCAAAAACTCAAAAAGAGTTTGAATGATGAAAGCACCATCACCTCCGTATGTCTTTTCAGAATGATTTATTTCCTTTGTCCTTTAACATCTAACAGTGATCATGATTCAAATTGAAAAATCGTCTATCATAATTCACTTTGTAGTTGGGTGTTAAAGGACAAAGAAAATACATATAGCAGAAAAAAAAAAAGACAAAACTGAGTCTTTATTGGCTTTTCAGTTTTTCAGTTGCTACCATGTTTATTTAGTACTTGTTGGAAGACTGAACAAAAAAAAAATATTGGTTATGTCTTTCAGTGAGGCAAGAGGAGTACTTTTCTGAGATTAAAGAAACTGGGAAGTCTGCCCTCCATTTCATTTCTAAGTCAATGCATGGTATTAAAGACTTATTGAATCCAAGTAGGATAGGAAAGTCCTGTTTCAAATCTGTCTCAGGAGGAAAAGTCTGTACAACTGCCTGCACCTATTGTGGGTAAACACATCAATTTGAGGAAGGGATGAGGCTAATGACCTCTCACAGAATCATAGTATCATTTCGGTGGGAAGAGACCCTCAAGATCATAGAGTCCAACCATAACCTAACTCTGGCACTAAGCCATGTCCCTAAGAACCTCAAACCCTAGTTCAGAGGCTGTAGCAGTCAAAGCAAAACAGACAATGTCATATTTCCTGATAGGTATATGCCATCAGCAGGGACTCTTCTGGAGGAAAGACCCATACTTGGGAGAGTACTGGGTTTTTGGTACAACATTCAGCCTCAGTGCTGCCTTGGACCATCTGCTCTGTTGTACCAGCAAGAAGCTTGGAGACATTGTATTTTCCCAAGAATTTTACAATCTTTATTCGCATGGAGTTCCCCTTTAACTCACATAGCAGTGGCAGCAATATAAAGCAAAGACTTGAACCTAGAAGTTGTACACTTTGTGAATTCAGATCCTCCTGTCTTGTCAGCCACCATGCGTAAGGCCCATAATGTACCTCTGCCACAGCTTACCCATTTCCAGAAGCCCAAATAGATTCAGATATATTTGTATAGAAAGGGCAATACCTCCCTGTAGAGAATGTTACTATTTTTAAGGAGGCTGTGTATTTGCTTTACTTGCCTTTGCAGTCACATGCATAGACATCCTCTGCTCTGGTCTGTCTGGCAGCTACACATGGAAGCAGAACCCACATGTCAAGCACTGCTATTTATACCCTAATTAACAAGGGAAACCTTTTGCTCCAGCATATCTGACACAGGGGTAGAGATGTGAAGCAACCATTGTTTGACAATCTGGCTTATAATTTAATGAAATAACTTCTCATTGGCATAAGAGCATATAGGAAAAGAAAGGACAGATGGAGATTGAAATCTATTTGTTTCATAATCACAGGCAAACTGCATTCCATGGACGTCTGTTTCAAAGGATCAATCGTGCATTACATGAGTTGCAGACTTTCAGGAGATCACTTGCAAACCAAAGGCAAAGAGACTAGAGGTTTCACTGATGTCTTTCTTGTGTACTCTGTTTAAAAGCAAAAGAGCACAGTTCCATGTGAAGGCCATGGAAAATTCAGGGTCCCTCAGAAAAGGGCATTGCTGACAATGTAGGTGCTGGCAATAGGAGAGGATTTATGCATTGAAAATCATAGAATCATAGAATAGTGTGGGTTGGGAGGGACCTTCAAAGCTCATCCAGTCCAACCCCTGCCATGAGCAGGGACATCTTCACCCAGGTCAGGTTGCTCAGAGCCCTGTCCAGCCTGGCCTGGGGATGGGGCATCCACCACCTCTCTGGGCAACCTGGGCCAGTGTTTTATCATCCTCCTTGTAAAAAATTTCTTCTTCATGTCTAGCCTGCCTTACACTACCTTTAGCTCTGTATATGTTTCAACATACTTATTTTTAAGGCTGTTTGACCCTCATTCTACTTATTCTACAAATAACTTTTGTCTAGTAATTTTTGGGTTTTCCAACTCAGATCTTTTGCAGATCTGAGTCATTTCATTGGCTATGCAATTATCTTCAAATATGTCATTTACCTGACAGAAAAATAGGAGAGAATTTTTATATTTTTTTGGTCTCATAATTTATTTTAAAATACCATACAAACCTTTTAAAACAACAGGTACTAAGAAGGAAATGGTGCATAAAATTTGATTCTTGCTCATTTTACAAAGAGTGGTTGTATCGTGATAATTGTTTTCAAAGGCATTTTCACAAAGCCCTCGTATTTTAATAAGAAAAAGAATAGTCAGTCACTGAGGAAATGAAAGGTGAACTTGTAAGTATCTTTTCGTCAATACTCAGCAGTGCATTCATTAATTATAACTGTTTATATTGCTTTTAAATGCACTTATAAGACTTATCCTAAATGAAGTTTCTATATCTAATGATTTATTTCTTTAATACTTTTTTCACCTTGCAGTCATATAGTACCCAACTGCAGTCATTATTACACCTACCTTGTTTTGCCTAACAGAGGAATAAGTCACTCAGGATGCCTTTTCTCTTAATGAAAACAATTCTGTATTAACCTCTATTCAAGTGGAAAAGCTCAGATGTGAAATGTTCAAGGTGAAGGGAATCAGGAGAGGGGGAAAAGAGGTGTCTGTGGTGTAGCCATGTGAGGTGGCCTTGGGTAGGAGATGTGGTGAAGGCATCAGTTTTGGACTTCTAATTTGGAGTCATGTTTCTTCTCTTGGGATTGTTCCTCTGCCTTATCTGCAGGGGGAATGCAGGAGCTGGGACAAGGTTCAGTATATAAAAATATGTTCAAGCCTAGGTGAGAGATTAGTGGATGTCACTGAAATGATGCATTTGGTGTTGTGGCTGCTCTACAAATATGGTATGAGAGGGCATGGAAATAGCACAGGTGTGGGAGAGGGTTCATATTGGCAGATAGTTTAATGAGTTTTCTTAAAAGAGAGGAGCAGAAAAACAGTTTTCTGCAGAGGGAAGGTGTTAAAAAACTTCTAATCTACTCTGGGAAATATCTGCAGCTTTTGGGGGATATTTGAGTGTCTGAATGCAAATTCTGAGTTACTGGCTGTATAGAGATGGGGCTGAAGTGGCTCCAGTTTTCCGATCTGGTTTGTATCTGATTGCTGTAGCAATATCATATCAAAGTTGAATGCCTTGAGCACCAGGCTGTTCTCGCATTTTCTGTTACTGCCAGAAAAGAAATATATTTCTGATATGCAAAAAAATCTATACAGTTCTTTGGGTACATAGACCTTCACCAGTAAACTTCTTTTATAAATAAATCTGTGTTTTCTTACCAAAAAAGTCACAAGAAAATTCATAGCTAGTTCCATTCTGTGATAAGTCTCATCTACATTGTTCTCTTGAGGGATTCCAAAACAACTTTGACATGAATCACTGGACAAATGTGAGTTACCACTATTCCACCTAAAATACTGATGTAGAGTTGCCACAAGAAGAGGGAGCTTAGCTTAAGCCATGGGCTTCAGGAAATGAAACATCTTCAGCAGAAAAGACTCTGTTAACTCAAAATCTAAATAATTCTTACTGTTATTTAGGTCTGTCTTGACTATGCTTGCAGTAACCATGAGAAAAAGTACCTTATGATGCTACAGAATAGATGGGGAAGGAGCATACCTTGTCAGCAGTTTGCCCAGCTGTGCTCTTGCTGCACTGATGGCTCTAATTCCACCCTTCAGAGAACTTAAATGGATTTATAGGAACGGTGCCTTTGTGGAAGGCATGGAGGCATTGAGGCAGGTTGAAGAAGGTTGCTGAGTGTGCTAGACAGAGTTTGAAAAGCAACCGGACAAATGCAAAAAAATGGAGGGAGAAAGCATTGCTGCAAAGTATAGTCATCTTCAGATGGAGAAAATGCTGATGCATATTTTTATTATTTAGCATTCAATATCCAACTCCTTTGTAGAACTTGCTCTTAGTGGGGGATACATTCCTTTCCAAGGAAGAGCTTTGTCTGTCTGGATGGCTGGGGATTTAGAAAATACATTGGGCAGGCGTGGGAGCAGAATGTCAATCTACTGTGCTTAAGCCAAGGCCAAAGGCTTCTGTTGGAGCAAGCTCTGCATTAGGAGGAACATTAAAGAACTCCTTGCAGCAGCTGCTCACAAATGCTGGGAAGGAAAATCCAGAAGTATAAAGATCTGTTTCAGGGCAGTCAGTTAAACTTGTCTTGACTGACTCTTTGGAAGACGGTAACGCTACAGGTTGCCAAGAGTAGGAAAGGTAATGCATTTTCCATTGTCAACTGGGGATAAAATCTCAGTGTAATTCAGTTTAATGGGAGAAACTTCTGTTTGACTTTGGTGGTATCAAGTTGTCACTCAAAGTGTTGAGGTGGTGACTATGTAGGTTGTATTTCAGAGGAGAGAAGGTTTGTGCCACACTGTGGAATAATTTGTCTGTGCTACATTGTGCTTGTACGTTTGTGCCGTTGTGGTAAAATACATAGCGATGACGTGCAGGTTTCAAGCTGCCAAATTTCCTGGAACTCACCATCACTGCTGATGGTCAAAAGACACCTGGAAATTTCATTTCTCAGGAAATTTCCATTTCTTGTTCCCATATAAAGTTTAAAACAGTCCTGAAAAAATGTTTCCAGGCAGAATTTCCCACTGTGCACTGTGAGAGGAAGGGTGTGAAAATGGAAAATTGACGTTTGATCCCTTCTGTGCTGCATGCTGTTGTCTTCTGCACACCAGTTGTTTGTGGTGTTTTATGTGGGGTAGCCAGGAGAACTTCTGGCCTTCTTCACTTTCTGCAATCCTGATAATATCTTGTGTGTGTTTAAATGGATGAGATGAAGTCTTTTATGATTCAAACCGAGATCTTCTCTCATCTCCTGTAGATTTGTTCCATGGAGACGTAAAGATTTACTGATGATCACCTGGCATTTCCTTTGCTATATTTCATCTAACTGGTCTTAATTATTTCCTTAGGGAACATGTGCCAATTCCCCTGGCTTATAGATGATGATGTCACCATTTCTCTTTACAAAGGATACATTCCAGGAAGAATGGAACAAAGGGAAATCATGGGGGTTTTAGATGTTTTCTGAAATTTGTCCTCCCTTTAAATATTTCAGTGAAGTTCTGGGGTATAAAAAGAGTAGTTTTAGTTCAGTCAAAATAGTTCGCTCTCTATTTCTATTAATGTATAATGTAATATTTCAAAGCTATAAAATGAAAAATAGCTCTTACAAAGTAAAATTGTTTTTATTTTAAAAATGATGAAATAGGACATTCAAATTTCACAAGAGCTGTCCCACTCAACCCTTTATTCCCCTTTAATCTCTGATGTGATTTCATGAAGTGCTTGCTTGTCTGCTGAACAGGATTTTCTGTTCAGACACATCTCTGGACACCTTTTTCTATCATGCTGGAGGATCATAGACAAAAATGTGAACACATACAGAGATTTTTTTCAACCTGCTCAACCTCATCTCTTCTCAACTGCTTTGTCCAGCACTAAACTTCCTCGATAGGAACAGAGTTTGATCAATGCTTATTTCTTGGTGCCTGGTCCCATGCAGGCTGATTGATGACAAGGCGAGCATTCAGAAATACTCAAACTTTCTCAGGCTCCTTTGGCTTCTTTCCCACCATCTTCAGCTGGGGATGGACTGCAGGATTTAGCCAGCTGAGTTACCATGTGGACTTGTCTTATTAGCTCCACCAACAACAGAATGGCTGTATTTCCTCAAGCCTTTCCTCAAGCTCAACAGCCCCAGCTCTTCCAGTCAAATTAGCAGTAACAGGAGGTGAGAGAGTGGCCATTCTGATGGAAGATGCTGCACCGCTTTTCCCTTTTGGGAATGTAGCAGAATGTTATGCATTTATATGTCTGCAAATGAGCAGAGGCACTTATCCTTCATGAGCAATAGATCCTCAGTGGTACCCAGTGGGCAGCTGGATTGTAATTAATAGATTATGCTCATACCAATAATTATGGAGGAAAAATAGAACAATTTAGAGCAATGGAAGTGAAGAAGAGTTGACAAAACAGTAGAAATTTAAATTATTTTATTTAAAATAGGCATTGAATATGTCTTGATTATTGAACAAGGTGTTGGGGGGGGGAAGAAAACACCTCAGGTTGTGGATATCTCTCCCAATGCCAACAGCTTGATCTGTACTTTTTTCTTCTCATGATCTGGTTACTGTTGGATGTGAATTACTTTACCATAATCAACAAAAAAGAGTTAGAATCCCTGAGTGCCCATTCCATACATTAAAGTTAACTATTAGGGATGGACTAATATACGCAAACTTGGTATTTTCTCTAGTGTATTCAAGGAGGTAAAGAGCGGAAAATTAGGAAAAGAACTTCACTGCTCATCTGACTTGCTTCACTGCATACGTGTGAGAATACTCCAAGCAAACAGATATGGAAAAGATTGTTTTTCCACTTGGAGTTCCTAAATAAATAACATGAAGCCATTATGAAGCCTAAAATATTGTAAAATAAGCAAAAAGCAAAAAGTTTAATCTAGTGAAAGGGAAAACTGGGCTGGATAAGGTCCAATAATGTGTATTTACCTAACATGGGCTGTGAGAGGTCTAGAGCCAAGTCCCTCTGCTGCAGCTGAATGTGTGATTCTGAACTATTTTACTTGTATTTCCCATGACTCAAACTCCTCCTTAACTTCTGTAAATTGATTTACATACCCAGCAAGAAGCTTGAAGTATCTGTGTTTCATATTTGTCTGATAATCAAAGAAATAGAAGAGATCATTTTGGTGGGCTTGGCTGTGTCTTCACTGGCTAATTAAATGGTGAGAGAACAGAATCAGATACTTGAAGCCAACTGGCAGAATGACCTGGGTCTATGCTATTAAACTATCTTAACCTTCAAAGCAGGGTGACTGCATCCAAAGTGCCAGTTAGAAATTATTTCTGGCTTATGTTAACTTCTGAACCATGTCCAAGAGTTATTGTGGGGAACTGCATTTGGCCAGGGACCATTCTAACAATTTAACAGTACGTAGACAACTGGGTTTTAGCACCCAAGTGTGTCCACTAGCACAGCTTAATTTTCCAGTGTGAGATTAGAGTTTAGGATGCTAATAACATTCTTAAATGCACTTGCTAATTTTTCAGATGCAAAATATCCCTTCCCATGAAGATTTTGAGCATAGACTCTGTGATATTTTAAACCAAATTCTACATTTACGTGCATGATCCATTGAAACAGTGACATCAGCCCAACTTCTGACCCTTTCTATAACTGCTTACTCCCAGTTACTCAGAAGGCCTCTCCAGTCTTACAACATGAAGCTCAAAATCTGTCCAACAGTTTTTCTCATAGAGAACTGTGGAGAGGTTTGAGGCTCTCAATAGAACAGTCTTAATCAACAGCTGCTTAGTTTGCAACTCTTGACTTATGTCTTTCTATAATGAAGAACACTTGAGTGTTCATTATCTGGTACAAATGTGTGAGGGTGATTACATGTAGAAATGGATGTGCCTGCAAATTGTCAGCTGAGGAAAACTGGGGAAATATTAAAAAAAATATATATGTTAGAATCAAAATTGTACTTTGGAAAGACAGAGACAATATTTCCTACTGGTGATGGAATGCAAAAAAACCCTGAGGACTGCAGTGAAAGCAAGACACTAGGCTGTCCCTGCTCTGGATATGCAATAAGTGATGTCTCTATAGATTTTTTCTCTTGAGCTCTATAGCACCATTAACATTATTCCTGCTGTGCCCCAGAATAGACCACGGTCTAACTCGCAGCCTGATGAGAGGACTCTACAGATATATAAAGGGTGAGTGTCACGAGGATGGAGCCAGGCTCTTCTCGGTGACAATCAATGATAGGACAAGGGGTAATGGGTACGAACTGGAACACAAGAGGTTCCGCTTAAATTTGAGAAGAAACTTCTTCTCAGTGAGGGTGACAGACACTGGAACAGGCTGCCCAGGGGGGTTGTGGAGTCTCCTACTCTGGAGACATTCAAAACCTGCCTGGACACCTTCCTGTGTAACCTCATTTGGGTGTTCCTGCTCCGGCAGGGGGATTGGACTGGATGATCTTCAAGGTCCGTTCCAATCCCTAACATTCTGTGATTCTGTGATTCTGTGATTCTGTGTATGTGTGGCTGTAATAGCTGGGTATTGAACTACACCTTGTCACCAGTAAAGGTCAGTAGCTGACTATGACTCTTTCCTGAGCAGGGTTTCCTAATCCAGATGTTGTCCCATTGCTCTGTCCCATTGGAGGAACCTGCGTGTTGCTTACAAGTCAAAAATCTTTTATCTTGCCAGCTGTCTGTGATGACAGTGAGGCTGGAAATCATTAGTGAAAAGTAAAAAATTTTGACTTGCAAGCAGTTTATCCAAAGCGATGCCTTAAAGTCTTGGGTCAGTCATTAGAGACAGCAATTACATTTTTCAGTATCATTATCTAAACCACCATCAGGAGGGAAATGGCAGGCCACTTGATGACCAAAGAGCTATCGACCTAATTATACTGTGATGAATTCCTTTCAAATCTGTAGAGCATTTGATGCGCTCTTAAATGAAGCCATCCATAATTAGAAGCCTTCCAGAACACACACAGGCATTGGAGTCCAAGAGAAGCTGATTAATTGTTAATGAGGTTCCTTCACTCACTGGAGAGATTGGAAGAGGCAAGGAAGCAAAGCCAGAGACAGAAGCTGGTGTCATTGTGCAGATTCAATGAAACTTTGCTATTTGCTAGACCAAACTTCAGTTATGCCGCTTCTTGCTGTCCAAGTCCTATGACAGAGCCAGTTTTGGCCATTAGGGAAGTGATTTCCACTTTTCCCATAATTCCAGTAACAGATTAAATGAAAATTGCCCGAATTTGACTGATTTTTCTAGAAATCATAAAATAAGATTTTCATCACCACACTGTTAAATTCATGCTCAGCTGGACAAAACCAGCGGTGTTTTGTAAAGTGTATGTACACATACACTTAATGCAAATACATTGTAAATGTGGCATTTATAGCAAATATCCAGCTTGCTCCATACTTACATGGATCTGATGACACTGATATCAGAACAGGCTATATAGTCTATCCAAAGGGGAAAAGTAAGAACTATAGGTGGGTATACATTGGGAAAGAACATAAAGGCAAATGTACTGTTTCAGAGTAAGATGCTGGAAGTGCACCCATGGATGCTGAATTTACTGTACCATTTTGGTTTCAGCATATTTTGTTTTTTCTCAAATATTTCTCCTTTTATTTTTCTCAAAAGAAAGAAACTCTAGACCCACCATTCATTCTGACCATTTAAAAGTCAAACTACTCTAATATTTTGCATTTTTTATATATTTTTACATTCTCTGTTCAGTTTTGTGAACGCCATGGCATAGATTTTAGATAAAATGAAGCTTATAGCTTAGGAAATTTAGAAATGTCTACTAAAATATAAATCTTTTCTCTCTGAAAATATTTCAGGATAGATGGCTGAACATTTCCCAAAGCAAGAAGAGAATGCTGAGTACCCTGTTTTTGTTCCTGGAATGTCTTTTTGCCGCAGTGAATAGATAATTGGAGCATAACATCTGAGGAGGGCACCTGAAATGTCATTGAATTGATAGTATTATTTTCAATAAACTTTTTATTTATTTATTTAAGTTTACTATTTATTTTTTTTCTTCTTGCCTAAATGGTGGAATATAACAACCAAGTCAGAGTGAAGCACTAACTTATGTCAAAATAAAGTTTGATATTCACGTTTCTTTTACTGGTGAAAGGGCTTCAAGACGTGTCTATGAGGAATGACTAAAGACTCTTGAGTTTTTCTAGTTTGGAGTAAAGAAGGCTGGGGGGCAACCTCGTTGCTCTCTACAGCTTCCTGAGGAGGTGACATGGAGAGGGAGGTGCTGTTCTCTTCTCCCTGGGTTCCAGTGATAGGACATGTGGGAACAGCAATGGCTCAAAGTTTCAGCAGGGGAGATTTAGACTGGACATTAGGAAACATTTATTTACTGAGACAGTGGTCAAACAGTGGAGTAAATGTTCAAGAGGCATTTGGAAAATGCACTTAATAATGTGCTTTAACTTTTGGTCAGCCCTGAAACTGGTCAAGCAGGTCCCTTCTGGCTGAACTATTGTTCTATTCTATTCTATTCTAGTCTAGTCTAGTCTAGTCTAGTCTAGTCTAGTCTAGTCTAGTCTATCTTTCTAGTCTAGTCTAGTCTATTTCAGTCTAGTCTACCCTAGTCTACTCTACTCTAGTCTTCTATTTCTGTTCTAAAAGAAAGTGGAAAACCTAGCACTTTGTCTATTGTGCTCCAAAAAAGAGAAAGAAAATGAAGTTTTATTATGTGTAAGTGTGCAAGACAGCCTTGTTCAAATATATATAAATTTTGATTCAGATAAGGGTAAAGATCCACACCTAACTGGAACATGACCTGTTAAAAACTGGAAAAGCTAGTCATCTTGTTTTTCTTCGCTTCCCGTATGTCCTTTATAAAGCCAGTTACTGTGTTCTTTGGAAGCCTGTTTTACAATTTAAAGATTCCTATTAAAATAAACAGCTTCTAATAAAAGGCTTTTATATTTAAAAGGCTCATCTGCTTTCATGGTTTCTATAATATCTATCCAGGCAGATTTAACTCCGTCTGTGTTCAAGGCTTGAGGTGATATTGAAATGAACATATCCATGGTATTTTCCAGTACCTATTTACATTATCACTCTGAATTGTTACAAAAGTGGTATTAATGATGACTTCTGATGAAAGACTTAGATTGTCCTTTGTTGTGTATATTAATCAAAACACTACTGAAAGCTCAGTCTTTAAGCTCAATGTTAAGTTATTTCAGCCTTATCTAAAACACCTACAAAGGGAATACTATAGAGGAGGAATTCACTGTAAAATGAACAAAACCCCAGCTCAGAAGTGCATGCACACTATTCAGAGCTGGCCATGTTGTATTGATATTAGAGTTGTTCGCTGGCCAACACTTTTCTGTACCTTATGCTGCACTGATTATACTTTGAGAAGCTCCTGATCATTTTACAGCATTAACGAGATCAAAAGTTGTGGAATGACAATAGCCAATTCCATAAACACGAGGCCTTGTAGTTACACTCCAGTAAAGCTAAAGCTGCAATCTGTCTTCACCAGTGGTGACTTTATAGCACACACTCGCATACTTAGCCCAGTCCACATTGATCTGGCGGGCTCTTTCACTGCACAGCTATGCCAGCAGCTCAATTAAGAGCAGGATTTAATATGGGAGAAACTTTATGAATCAGAACTTACTTAAAATAATTCTGCTTTAATTTTCTACTTCCTTTTTTGGGTAGGGGAATCATTTGAAAGATCTTCCAGCAGCAAGAAACATAATTCTGCAAATTATTTTTTATCCATTGATAAAAATGCTTTTCATAAGATCCAGAAATGTGCTTCTTTTGGAAGTGTAGCTTGAAAAAAATGAATCACTGCCTTTTTAAAGACACCCGAGGAGTTAAGAGTAGATGTTCTTAACATTAAAATACTTATTGCAGTCATAAGGAGTGTCAGAGCGAGTGGTCTAATCAGAAGAAATTATGCCTTCAGCTTTGGGGTTTTCGTGCATGCAAAAGTTCAAGGATAGTATATTATTTTGTGTAACTGTTTCTGACATTTGTCTCTAGGGACCAAATGGGCTAAATCCCCAGGGTAAATTTGCTCCCTCTGTGAGGCGTAAATTCACCATAGTGTTTTTGTTCCCTGCTGTTAGCAGACATTTTTAAAAGAGGGGAGATTTCCACAATCAAGGAATTTTTCTATCATTATTTGGAGCTGTATGAGAGATGCGGGTTCTACTATGGGAGAAGCAAGAACCTTAACACACATGGTTTGCATGACGCCTTAACCTCACAGAGCATGAGGTAAGGTGGGCAACTAGGCAGGGAAAGGCATTAATTTAATATTTGTTAATGTAGCAGTGGATTTTTATATGTATTTTCCCAATGTCTTTCTTTCTTTCTTTTGTTCTCAGTAAGAAATTGATTCTCTGTCCTTCTTGTATGGATGGGAGCTTATTAGTAGTATTTATCCTACTTAATAGCAGCAATATTCCAACTTGTGCATTGTACAGCAGCAATAGCAACCAAAACTTTATGCCACTGTCCAAACTCCTAATTCTGCCCTCCTAAAAAATCCAATATAACTGAGATGGCTGGAAAGAGAAAGGATGTTTGAGGCTTGGGGGAAAGGAAGATTTAGGGAAGATATATCTGCAGCCAGAAGAGGAAGACAGAAGTGTGAAAAATGGAGGGGGTTTAGGAACCAAGTTGAATGACAAAGCATCTTTGGGGAAATAAAGTTTGGGAACCCTTGAAAAAAGAGGAATGTCAGTTAAAGTTACGGAGAAATTAATTGGATGAGTCTGTGAGGAAGAGAGAGAAATCAAGATTTACTTAAGTACCTGAAGCACAGCCCAGATCAATTACTTGCTGCTGTCAGCATCATCAGTGTGATGTAAGAAAGATTGAATGCATGCTGTAAAGCGCACCGTTTAACAAAGTTAAAGCTATTAAGTAATTAGAATATAATATGTGAACATGCTGAATATGCTTATTTAAATGTAAACAGTTATTCAGTGTTTATTTTTAGTACAGAAAAATTATCCAGCTTGTTTAGTTGTCCTTGCTGTTTCATATACTGCTGATCTACCGCATGCCTCTAAGCCAGCATCCAGAGGTAAGCTGCTCTTTTATCAATGGCATCCAGGGACTCTTCTTGAAAGGTGCAAAGTGCATGAGCTGCAAAGGAAACAAATGCAAGGTAAGTAATAAATATTCTTTGCTCCAATGGGCTGAGGGAATAGCACCATTACATTTCCACTTATAGAGAGATCACTAATACGGCCATCTGTCAGTGATGTTAAGGGACAAAGCTGAATGCCTAATCAACGAGTATTACTCACTCAGTGGGAAAGATTAGCCACAGGAGTAAATGGTTTTATTTGTAACATGGGAAAATAGTTCATTCAAATGAGGAAAAATGGAAGTTATGTTGGTTGTGTGCTGGCACGAAGCAGAGCAACCCTCCTGCGACTGCCACTGAGAAATCAGGTGGCTTTAGGTAGATCATTTCACCTTGCTATGTGAGATTATGGCAAAGCAGATCTCATACATAGATATTAAAGTAATAACCACCGTAAATTCCCAATGAAGACTGCAATTTTGCTTCCAGTTATGGCTTCCAATACAATTGTGAAATATGAAGCATAGTTTATCTGCAGGGTCTTTCCAATGCAAACACATGCTGACCCAGTAGCTGGCAGCACTAAGCAGAACTTTGCTTTTGATATGGTTAGTCCTACTGATTTTCTTAAGCCAAACACTTTCAAATCAGATTTTATCAGAATCCAAACAAAGGCAAAGAAATGTTCATCTGCCTGAAAAAAAGGGTGCAGACTTACGGGGGGTCATATGTAAAAACATATAGTGAGGTGCCCAATTTAATTCTGCAGCCTCTATTTAAAGGTGTCTGATGTGTTAATAGAAATGCAACCTCCAAGTCTTGTCTCCCATCAGCAGCTGGAATGTATTAGCACTTAATAGGAGGACCCAGGTCCAATCATTGCTGCTACATGGGTGGGTACCACAAGGAACAAGTCCCTCATGCAGAACACATACTGAAAAATGAGTAACTCAGTTTGGGGGATGAAGAACTAAAAATCCATTGATCTGTCATTATACTTTCAAAATTTTGTTTTGTTTTGTTTTCTTTTGTTTTTAAGCCAACATGGCCAGAAACAATAACTCCTGTTAAACACTGAGCCAAGCAACTGCCACCTGACAAGCAACTAAACGAACAATCTGTGGGCCTTTAGAATATTTTGGGCCCTTCAGGTAAGTTGGGTCTGCATGGGAGTACTTGAAAATATTCAGAAAGATAGAGTTTTATAAGCAGATGAAGCCTGCCTTTTCCACTGTGTTCCTCTGCAGTGCTATCAGGAATACGTAGGACACAGACAGGGAAGGACTGGAGGACATGGACCATAGGACCTACTCTTATATAAAGACCGACACAAAATCTACATAAAAATTCAGTGATGCCTTGGGCCTGATGTCTTTTCTCTGTGTAAGAGTAACCACATTTTTAGGGAACAGATATTTTGAGCTGTGAATTGTCATTTTATTATACTGTCACTGATATTCTGCACATATAACCTAGAATATTACTGGTACAAAAATGTGGATGTCACAAACAAAAACAGCTGATGCAGTGGGTGAGGATGCTTGGGGTACTGGTGGAAGACAGTGATTGCTGTAGGCAGCAATAAAAGGAAAGTTTTTTTTTTTTTTAGAACAGATATTTACAGATAAACCTTACATTGTGCCACACAGCTGAGTACACATCTCATTTCAGCGAGGACTGAAGACACAATAAATAAATATCTCATTATGAGCTACCTGCCACATACCTCAAGAAAATAATGCAAAAGAAGCTTAGAAGTGAGATGCACATGAAACAGTGTGAGGAAATGCATTTTAGTCTGCAGTCTCTTTGAGGTAGGGGACCTGTCTTGTCATTTACAGGATCTCAGATGATGGGTGGTAACCCATTATTCTTGATCCTGATGGACCATCTATAGCCTAGGTCGGAGGTATCTATGGTGCCTTGTAGGATTTCATACTTAGTGTCTCAGGTGCTGTCAGACTGGTAATTTTTAAGTTATATGAAGTGTAGTGAATAGAAAGCAGCTGTGGCACTTACATTATATAAATCCAGCTGCACAGAGAGAAAACTTTTTATAAAAAAAAAAAAAAAACAAAAACAGGTGAAGGAGAGACACATAAAAAATGATGTTTTCTGTTCTTCTGTAAATATTATTTCCTAATAAAAAATTACATTCTGGAATGAAACTGTATGGCAAATTATTTGGCAGTGGAGGATGACAAGACACCAATTATATGCTCTGCAGCACTAAGAAATAGATCTCTTCCCTTTCCATTTTGATTAAAAATATAGACTTTGCCTCTGTTTCTGTAAACATAAGTATAGTGTACATTTTAGAAAAACTGTGTACAAAAAGTCAGGATTTTCCCAGGAATCAGTGTTTCCTCCTCAAATTTCTTGAGGACTATATGGGGACTGTTGTTTTCCTGTGCTAGACTTTGAGCTGTAAATAAACTCTGTAGCAGTGGTCCTACCAATAGTCTACGGGTCTTCCCCTTTGGTCTCATACAAGGAATGACTTTTTTGTCATGTCCTGCCCACTTTAGGACTCAAAGACAAGACACAATTAACTTGGACCGTATGACTTCATTTGCATCTGTGGGAAGCAGGTGTGAAGTACAGCTGTGTCAACATTTCTTGCTGTTCAGCTCTGGATGTCCAGGATGCAATCAGGTCTTATTGGAAAATAGGATTTAAGGTAGTTGTGTGAGAGGCAGAAGGAATCTTATCACATTATCTCTGCAAAAGGAATTATAAAAACTTATTTTTTTTTTTTTAACATGACAGAAATATCAGCAAATTATCATAATTCTATTGCATCATGTCTTAAAGGAAAATCCGGTGTTTGATTCAGAATCGCCTTCAGTCACATTAAAACTCAGAGCTGGAGGACTTTTCCGAGAAGGCAAGATTGAAGATTATAGAAGGGAAAGATCAGAGGGAGTATTGCACCAATCTCCTTTGAAAATTCCACTTTCTGACCTCTAAATAACATCAGGTTGGTGAAATGTTGTCATAGTAGCACTGAGAAACCTCAGGAAAAGATCAGCACCCATCTGTGCTGCATAAAGAAACAAAAAATCCCCCAGGACACACAGACCAGTGATAGCGTTGATGATCAGGCAATGTTTTTTTCCTGAATGGCAAGTAAAATTATGCATTTTAGTATGATTTAATATGTAGTGCTACTTTGTTGATAAAAAGATCAAGGCTCTGCTGTGGGAGGTATTATGTGTTTAGGTAGGAAACTGAGGTTTACACACAATGTACATCCAAAAAACATTTGTTGAAAAAGCTCAGCAAAAGCACGATATCGATATTAAACTGCACAGTTACTGTTCCAATGCCATGTTTTTTTCAGTAAGTTAGGCAGAGAAAGGGAAAGAGAAGCTGGAAATGATGGACATCAGTCATCTTCAAGGGGAGGATGACCAGAAGGTGTCTGTACGTGGAAAAGCGTGGATATGTGCAGAGAAACAGGGAGTGAAAAGGAAGAGAACTGGATTTTGGAGAAGGAAAACAGTTGAGGGAGCTTGTCCTTGACAGCAGAAAGTGTCTGTCAGTGCTGGTCTAAAGGATCTTACGTGTTAGCAAGGAAATAAACCCACAAAATGCCCTACAAGGAGCAATCAGGCACTGGGAGCTTAATGTCCTTCTGTTTTTAAATTATTTCAATGTGTTGGAGAGCTTTTCTCTTTGTTTGCTTTTTATTTTTATGATGTGTCAGCATTAAAAGTTTAAATGTATAGGACTGCGAAGTTATAGCTTGATCCCAGAGGAAAACCAGACAGTGCCTGCTCTATGGGCTGTGTGTTTGTCAGCAAGCAAGAAAACATCTCAAATAGCTTTTTTAATGGCAGTAGAGTCCCTTTAGACAACTTACAGACTTTCACACAAAGTACTTTAACACAGTCAGCTTCTACCACACTGAATGAAGTCTTTGTTTTAAAACAGACCATCTTTCTGTATTGCTTTTTTTGTTTCAAACGTATCCATAGATACTTGGTTACTTGTGGTTTGTTTTTCTGTTTACTATCTAGCAACTGGGTGATTTAAAACTGCTAAAGCCCTTTTTGAAGTAGACCTTTTCAGTCAGGAAAAACTGTGGAATAATGCAAAGTACATTTAAGAAAGACACACTTCTTCCAGGATGGAAGGGCCTTTAAGAGGCTGCAATCTTCTGGCATACAGAATTATAAATGTGGGCTGAACATGGGATCACAAAATTAGGAGATTTTATAAGTCTCCTAAGGTGAGAATAATTTTGAAGCTTTTAAAGGTTTTTATATGGTTTAAATTCAGTGAGGCTTTGCTGTTTCTGTTCTTCTCCATGCCCTTGTACTTTCTTTTTGTTGACCCAGTCTTATCACCAATCAGCAAACCATCTACAATTACCCTTTTTTTCCCCCAATGGTCCCAGATTGCTGCATCCATACCCAAAACTTATACTTACTGATACTGTTACATACTGCTGCCTGGTAGTACTGACAGGTTCCCCAGGCACTGTGGCCTTGCAAGACTCTACTCACCAAAAGGTCCCCTTCAATTCTCTGTGAAGTTTGGTCATTTCTCACATACCTTTCCCTGGTAAAGGAAAAGTACATGTGACATGGCAATCCAGCCATCCCTCGTGGTGCTGTGACTTTTGTCAGCTTTGCACATTGCTCTTGTCTCATCCAGCAATTTCCCATGCCACGTCCAGCAGTTTCCCATGTCCTGTTCAGACAACTGAACCTCAGCCTGGAGTTTAATAATAATCCCATCATTTCCTCACTGCTCTAACAAGGATCAGCAGCTGTAGAAGAGCAGTGATAACACTGAGCAGAAGCTGTCTGACATTTCCACTATGAATGGCTTTCTCTTTTCTTGATAAATCTGTTATGCAGGGACAAAGAAGGTACCTGCTTGCTCCTGACAGTCAAGGTTTGACCTTGTTCTTCAATATCTTGAAAGTTTGAGGTTACCATTATTGTCTTTTTCTTAGTTAATAACACATAAATCAAATACACCTTCTTTCTCTTTTGAATTTTTTCATTTCTGCAATTGTAATTGAAACTCTTGTGGATGTATTTGATCTCCCATGTGTTGTCTGGAGTGATTAAATGTGTGGTTTGAGTAAGCAGTAATGGAAACATCTTGCCGAAATTTCCTACGCAGGGTTGTGAGGAAAGACCTTGACCAGAATAAGGTAGATTATCCACTGCATCGACAACTTGGAAAAGCAAACGCAAATGGCTGTGGTTCTCATCATGGATGCAAATGAGGAGATACCACAGCAGAGCACTGAGAAGACTTTCAGACAGATGGCGGAAGTGGAGACAAAAAAAATGGTCCTATATCTTCTAGGAAAATGAATAATTCATATCCTCTAAAAACACCAGACCAAGACAAAATGTAAGAACTACCAGTAACACTAGAATCTGGTTGTCTTTATCTATAGACATCCTCGTCTCTGGCAGACCTTGGAGCATCTACCTGGGAGGGTGTATTGGTCTCCAGGCAGATTTGTGTGTTTGCCAGACAGTCTGGCATTCAAACATTTATGATTTCCAGGCAGGCACCAGGGCTCTTCAAACCCTGTTCACCGCCACAGACATCTGTAGACTGCTGGTTTTGCAGTATATTTAATGCCTGCTTTGTAAATTAAACTAAATTTAATTAGTTTAAAAAGAAACTAATTTAAATTAAAACATGAATGTCATCATTTAAATAATATCTCCACACTTTTCTTTTTTTTTTTTCCCCTTCTTACAGTTCATGGAAGTTTTATGAAATGTAGTTATAGAGAGACAAGTGCTATACTCTGGCTGCCTTAGCTATACTTTCTATCTTGATTCAACCCTCTCAATTTTTCTCCTTCTATTTCCTTGTTGAATTCTGTAACTCTTCATTTCAAAGAGAAAAATTACACAGCTTGTTTTGATCCAGACTTACTGCTCATTAAGAAAAGATGCACATTGGACTTTCAGGATACAGGCTTTCAGCTACATGCTGGAAGGCAGGGGGATTGGACGGGATGATCTTTCGAGGTCCTTTCCAATCCCTGACATTCTGTGATTCTCTTCACAATACATTTCCTCTTCACACAGAATCACAGAATGTCAGGGATTGGAAGGGACCTCGAAAGATCATCCCGTCCAATCCCCCTGCCGGAGCAGGAACACCCAGATGAGGTTACACAGGAAGGTGTCCAGGCGGGTTTTGAATGTCTCCAGAGCAGGAGACTCCACAACCTCCCTGGGCAGCCAGTTCCAGTGTCTGTTACCCTCACTGAGAAGAAGTTTCTTCTCAAATTTAAGTGGAACTTCTTGTGTTTGTACCCATTGTCCCTGGTCCTATCATTGGTTGTCACTGAGAAGAGCCTGGCTCCATCCTCGTGACACTCACCTTTTACATATTTATAAACATTTATGAGATCACCCCTCAGTCTCCTCCAAACTAAAGAGCTCCAGCTCCCTCAGCCTTTCCTCATATGAGAGATGTTCCACTCTCTTAATCATCTTTATTGCCCTGCGCTGGACTCTCTCCAGCAGTTCCCTGTCTTTCTGGAACTGAGGGGCCCAGAACTGGACACAATATTCCAGATGTGGTCTCACCAGGGCAGAGTAGAGGGGAAGGAGAACCTCTCTGGACCTACTAACCACCCCCCTTGTAATACACCCCAGGATGCCATTGGCCTTCCTGGCCACAAGGGCACAGTGCTGGCTCATGGTCATCCTGCTGTCCACCAGGACCCCCAGGTCCCTTTCCCCTACACTGCTCTCTAATAGGTCATTCCCCAACTTATACTGGAACCTGGGGTTGTTCCTACCCAGATGTAAGACTCTACACTTGCCCTTGTTATTTTTCATTGAATTTTTCCCTGCCCAACTCTCCAGCCTGTCCAGGTCTCTGGATGGCAGCACAGCCTTCTGGCGTGTCAGCCACTCCTCCCAGCTTGGTGTCATCAGCAAACTTGCTGATAGTACACTCTATTCCCTCATCCAAGTCACTGATGAATATATTGAATAGTATTGGTCCCAGTACTGACCCTCGAGGCACTCTACTAGATACAGGCCTCCAACTAGACTGCCCCATTGACCACGACTCTCTGGCTCCTTTCCTTCAGCCAGTTCACAGTCCACCTCACCACCTGATCATCCAGACCACACTTCTGGATGTTTAGCAGCACAATTTAGCAGCAAGGATGTTGTGGGACACTGTATCAAATGCTTTACTGAAGTCAAGGTAGACCATAGCAACTGTTTTGCCATCATCTGTCCAACTCGTTATGTCCTCATAAAAGGCGATGAGGTTGGTCAGGCACGCCTTCCCCTTGGTGAAGCCATGTTGACTGCCAATGATTCCAAGAGCTTTTGTTTCCTACCCCCATCATGAAGAGAGTAGGGAAAGGAACAAACCATTTAATAGCATAATAAAACACAGCTAACTAAAGTGACTATTTTCAATTTTTAAATGAAAACCCAAAATATTTTCCTCTGCCTAGTAGAGTAAAAAAACCCAAATGTAAGGAGGGATATTGCCAAAAGGTTTATTGCATATTAATAATTTTTTAGATTGCTATTCTATAGGCAAAACCCAGTTCTTCAATACAGCATCTCACTAAACAAGTGGAGGGTTTTTTTAATATTTTGATGACGATAACCTGCCTGATGCTGGGTGTCAGTTCTGCAGATGATCAAATTGATGGGTAAATTATTATGCAGTAGTGATGGACAATCTTTCAGGGGTAATCACTTCGGCAGTAATAAAAATGAGTGTATAAAGTGCACATGCTGACACATTTGTAATGCCAACTGCTGCTTTTGGGAGATCTCTCAGCAGCTACCATGCTGTACCAGCACAATTACTAAAATAATAGCACTCTAACACCCATGGAAGACAATAAGAAAACCTAGATGAAACAAATTTGGATGTTGTCTATTTTCACATGGCAAGAATCTCCTTCAGGAAAATACAATAATAAAATCATAGAATCATTTTGGTTGGAAGGGATCCTCAAGGTCATCAAGTCCAACCATTAGCCTAATTCAGGCACTAAGACATGTCCCCAAGAACCTCAACTACACATGCTTTAAACACCTCCAGGGATGGTGACTCCATCACTTCCCTGGGCGGCCTGTTCCAATGCCTGACAACCCTTTTGGTGAAGAAATTTTTCCTAATATCCAACTTAAACCTCCCTTGATGCAACTTGAGGCCATTTCCAATTGCCCTATCACTTGTCACTGGGACAAGGATACTATCACTCTTGGGGATCCTGTCATTATCCTTGTAAGAATCCAAGTCCCTAGTCCTTGAAAGAGTCCAAGTGGGACTGGAGATTGAGCCTGGGAAATATTATCTGTGAATACCAGACCAATGAGTTGTTGCAGCTTAGGGAAGCAGATATTGCCATCTTGCTCTGCTTGCTTGTTTAAAGGTTGTGAACACCTAGGCCCACATTTCTGTTCAGAGGCTCTGTTTGGCATGGATATGTCTATAAAGTGTGGTCATTGCCATCAGTGGAGCACGTCCCAGGACTATCCTAAGCAATGTGTTTTGAGACAGTACTTGTGGTTGGTGTCATCTCTTTCCTAAAGAGATTTATGCAATGAAATCTTGACATTGTTTAGTGCTAGAGTTAGGTTATAGTTGTACTTGACGATCTTGAAGGTCTCTTCCAACCAGAATGATTCTATGATTTGGGAAATTCTTATATTTTTTCTGACTGGCAGCTTTTTTGATGAGCAGGTGTGGATTCATTGCTGGGGAGACATCTCCTCTTGCTTTATGTATTTTCTGGGGAAGTCCTCGTATCACCAGTTCTCTGTGAATGCATATGCTTTGATCTGTAGTCTCTTTGTGACCTCATCTGTTTCCTGCCTGAGGTCGACATTTTTTTTTTTTCTGGGCATGAAATATTTATGTGACTAGGTCATTTAAGATGGGTTATAGGGAGACTGAGAGATACTTGACAACAAGCAGCAGGTCAGAGAGACTTACCTGCTCATTTCCTTGAGCCTTGGTTGCTATATAACCTCTTAAAATGTATTGCACTTACACTGGGATGTTGTCATGATAATCACTTTGCACTAGAATGAGTCTTGTGATAGTTCAGACTCCTTTGGGCCCGCCATAGAGTTATGCACTCTTTCTTCCACAAAGATGACTTTTATTTGTCCCAAAAGAATGGGATCCATCAAATTCAGTTACCATCCAAAGCTTCCTGGTGGTGTCAGGTAACATGTTTTCTCCTGGTTAACAGAGTGAAGGTGGCCATTTACCTCGATGAAGCTGACAAGCAGTAACTGGGTAAACTGCAGAAACTCCATTTCTGTCACTCATATGTCAGAAACGATAGATTTATTGGGCATAGACCTCCAAGAGCCTTGAAGTTGAGGGTTTGGCTGAGCCCAAATGCACTGTCATGTTAGCTACCCTTGCAAATGTGGACATGTTTGCAGCTTTATGTGTTTCTATACCGATGTATTCTCTTTCTTCCTATGGAGTGGGCCATACCCTTGAATACTACCATATTATCACCTGATTATGATTAAACTGCATCCATATTTAATAAGGTATGGACAAAGCCTATGCTGGCATTAGGGAAAATAAAGCATAGTAAGAAGACATATGGTAGCTACCTCAGTTGTCCCTAAAGACAGACTAGAAGAATATAGAAAGAGGAAGATCGTATATTTCTGCTATAAAACTATATATGTATTCATCAGTCTCTATTGTTATCAGTCCCTGCATCCAGGAGCAGAGCCTAGAAGCATCCTGGAATGCTGGGAGAATCATCCATTGACACCAACCTCATTTTCCCCTTGCTTTCCACAAACAGGAGGCCTGGGGGTATAAATCAGACAGGGACTGCAGTGTACTTTGGCCAAGGCCCCATCAGGAGAAAGTGGGGGTTGAAAGCTGTGGGGACCCAGGGTATTTGTTCTGTGGCCTCTCCATCACCAGCTGTAGCCAGAAGCACAGAGGTGGAAGGAAAGGAAGAAACTTCTGTGGGATAAGTTAGTGCTGGAGAGGAGAAGGTAGTTGTTCAGCACACAAGTACCTCTTCAAATATGCTCATATGCTTCAAATATGCTATGTTTTTTTGCTGGTTTGTTTTGGGAACCTTTGCTTTTACACTGTGTGAGTTAGTTTCTACACATCCCTGCTTTTGTCTTCAGAGTGGATCTCGTTTAGCACACCGCCAAACTGCTGCTGCTGCAGGACCTGTTGGACTTGCTTTGCATCTGTTTCCATAGGTTTTAAAATAATTTTAACCCATGTATTACTGCTGACAATGGGTTATGGGTATTAAGGACTTAAGAAGACGTCTCATAGTGGGTATGTACCCAAATGTATCTGCTCCATTGAAGCTGCCATACAATGTGTGCAACAAGTCAGGGTACAGGGTCTGATGAATCAGCTGTTCATTTCAGGTAATGGCATTTAATTTTGAACTCTGCCTTTGGTTTTAGTTCTGAAGGACTCAGGAACAAACGCTTTTTCTGGCCCAACCCATGTTTGCCAATTGTGCAACCTCAGCCATGCATATTACTTGCATAGCTAATTTTTGCATTGACCCCTTGCCAAGCCAACTGTCCCATTTTTCTTCTATTTTTACACAAGAGTGTAGTTTTGCACAGCTCTGGTTCAGCAAGCTTGTAGAGTAATCAGTTACCAGGCTTATGGCTTTTCATTGCACCTGTGCTTCTGGGAAGTGACCAAAGATTCCTGTGTGGAGTCCTATACAACCATCTCCAATTCTTTCTGTAGCCATGAATGAACATCTGCTTCCAAGTCTGTGTGACTTATGAAGCATGACTACACCATTTGTGTGGGATGACAATTTTAGTGAGGAAACCACTTTGATGGGTCAGCAGGGGGAAGGCAAAATTTGAATAAAGCCATAAAAGACTATCTGAGACAAAAGCGCTGTAAGAAATTCTGGAAGTGTTTCAACCAAGGAAATAAAAAGATTCTGAGTTTTGAATTTCTCTCCTGATAGTAGTTTTCAAAATGAATGCACATCCAATAATCAAGGAAGCAGACAATGTTAAATCTGGCATAGAGGAGATGGGTGCAGACAGTTTTTATCTCCCCTATAATGACTTATATGAATCAGTTAACAAAGATTATATTGTACTGGGTGGAACCTATCACAGCTTTTAGTTGTCAGGCTAAATCTCAAACTAACAGAAGGACTAGAGCACCATGTGTACATCAGAAGATGATTAGTTAATCAGAGCAGAGTTTCACCTTCATGTATCTTTGAAAAATTGTGTGTTTCTTTTCACTTTTGGGTAACACAAGAAATATCATGAAGGACTTTAATCTTGGATCTGTTCCACACTTAGAACTCCTGCACAAAATCAGGCCTGGAGATTACTTGGTTTGTTTTCCAGTCACTGCCAATGGGCAGCATCAAATGTCACAGAATGATGCTGAACAACTTTTCTCCTTCCAGCAGCCAGATGTGCAATAATCTCCACTTGTATCCAACAAACACAGATAAGCTTAAGAACTGAAGAAAGGTAATTCCTTTCCAAAATGCTCAGCATCACCATTCAGGAACAATTTGTGGACACCAAGTTGAATATGAGCCAACAGTGTACCCTTGCAGCAAAGAAGGCTAATCATACCCTGGGTTGCATTAGGCAAAGAGTGGCCAGCAGGTGAAGGGACATGTGCCTTCCTCTCTACTCAGCACTGGTGAGGCCACACCTGGAGTGCTGTGTCCAGTTCTGGGCTCCTCAGTACAAGACAGACTTGGCCATACTAGAGAGAGTCCAATGAAGGGCCACAAAGATGATTCAGGGACTGGCTACATTACTCTCCTATGAGGAAAACCTGAGAAATCTGGGACTGTTTGGCCTAGAGAAGGTTCACAGGGATCTCATCAATGCACAGAAATACCTGAAGGGACCGTGCAAAGAGGACGGACCCAGGCTCTTTTCAGTGGTGCCCAATGACAGGACCAGAGGCCATGAGCACAAACTGAAATACAGGAGGTGCCATCTGAACATCAGGAAACACTTCTTTACTATATGGGTGACCAAGCACTGGAATAGGTTGCCTAGAGAGGTGGTGGAATTTTCATCCTTGGAGATATTCAGAACACATCTGGACATGGTCCTGGGCAACAGTCTCTAGGTGTCTCTGTTTGAGTAGTGGGGTGTGGACGTGATGACCTTCAGAAGTCTCTTCAGGTGTTATAATCAGTTTTAACAGTGTAGTTAGGGATGTATAAGGATTTGTACCTGAGCTGGAGCATGTTACAGGCAAACGTGAACAGACATTACTTAACTACAGTGTGAACAGATATGACTGTAATATGAGATACACAGACCCCCGGCCCTCACTGGGTTTGATACCAACACCCTTGCACTATTTTCTTGCCTTTGTCACTTCCATGTTAACAGTAGTTACTAGGGCTACAAAACATTTTACTCTAACTATTAAAAACTGCAATATTCTTGAAGCTGTATTAGTTTCTTTGTTTTCTGTGACAGATTAAACATTATGCTGAGTTTTCCCAGTCATGCTGGTCATTACGTCAGGAACATTAGTGCTTAAAAATATTAATAGAGAAATGATTTCTGAAATATTTCCATGTTTTGGGCATGCTGCTCCCATGGGAAAGTATAATGGTGCACACATCCATCCATATTTTCTGCCAGTCCAGATGTACCCTCTTGATTGAAAGTCATTTTTCCTTCTAGTATGAGAAATGACATAATTGCTGTAAGTATAGAGATATAGATTTCTGTGAATTTATGATGATGGCACTGCTAAGAAGTCCTGAATAAGTTTGCAAGGTATCTAAACACATGAAATCAGTTCCATATGTAAGTAGTGAGGTCTTTTACACGATTAACCTACACAATTTTGCAACAAGCTCTCAGGTCAGCCCCTCCTACTGATCTAATTCAATAGATCTCAGGATCAGCAGAGCTGGACTATGTTCTGGTTATCTCTGTGGATAAATGAATTATGCTAGATTCTGCAGACTCATTCTTCTGCAACACAAGTATCTGCACTGAAAGATTCTGTGCTAATAGACAGAAGATTTGATCCATCCAGGCTGAAATTTTGGGTTGGGCACAGGCATGTAATTGCAAGTGGTTGTGTTGCTGAATCTCAATTATTTACTGCTCCCTAGGTGCACCACAGTAGGCAGTAAGGTGCACTCTGCTCCTCCTTTCCATTACTGCATAAAATGCATTGATGATAGCTACCATAACACCAATAACTTTTTCGTTATCACTGCAGCAGACTAACAGTGTAGGTGCTTAAATAGTGCAGCCTGGTTGCCCTGAATCACTTACCTGTGCTCTTGCTATGTCAGTGGTTAAAACTACCACTCAACTGAAAATCTGAATTAAAAACTGTCAATCAAAGACCAATTGTGTCTGTACAACATCTTGGCTGTTTTCTCAAAATAATGGTCTACTTGGTGGTGTTTTTTATATTAACTGAAACACACCTTACAGTGAACTTTTACTGTTCTGTGAAGGTAAAAGTAAAGAAAAAAAAAAAAGCTGTACATCTACCTTGCCCAACCTGCTATAATATAATTAAACTGGACATTTTTCTGAAGTATTTGCTAGCTTTTCTTTAGTTGATTTTGAAAAAAAAAAAAACTTAGGATAGCAAAGAAATAGCAGGTCCTAAGGCCCTCCCACTAACAGAAATTCCTTCCCCATTTAAATATATAGAGCAATAAGAGCACATTTTCTTAGCTTCTGGGTTCATCTGGGTGAAGTTTCTTTGGTGCTTCAAGGCTGATAAGTGTGGGACTTCTAAGTGTGAGACATTGTGGAGACTGAAGATATATATAGAGGTTCAAAAAAGTAATCAGAGGAATTAGTGGTGGAAAAATGTATGTAAAATGGCTTTTATATGTGTTTAACAGTAGCATTTAGCTCTGAGAGGCCTTGAACTGCAGCTTGGTAGAAACTTCAGGACTGTAATGGGTGGATTATTCTATACTCACTTTCTTGTCCCCTTTCCTGAGGCTCATGCTACAAGACCTGAATAGAGACTGAGCTAAGGAGGAGATGGTTTGCCATGGTACAGCCATGTTTAGGCATCTTCAGGGTTTACATACATCTCTAATCTTGCTTGCTCTGCGTGTGCACTGTTGCCATGACTCCTGGGTCTAGGCCTAATTTCAGTGTCCCCCACGTCAAACAGAAACTGTGCTTCAAAGGGAGAAGTTGAATGAGGGTGTGGGACTAAGGCAATTACATAAGACATGGCAGCAGAGTAGAAAATTGAAACGACTAGTTTAAGGATGTGCATACCATAGGGTACTATACTATTATGACGGGCAAATAAAAATGAGAGGGATAGGGGGTGGGCAAAAATAGAAACACCAGTGTTTTGCTCTCTTTAAAGACAGAATGTGTTGCATCTGAAGGTCAAATGTAAGATACTGTTATTAAGTACTAAGGATAAATTTGTTTTGAAGAAACACCAGATGCTTACTAAGTATCAATGGAAAGAATGTAGAAAAGATGAAAAGAACATTACTAGCAATGACAATAAAGGAACAGAAGTGGGATATAAAAATGCAAATAAAAAAACCACTTTTTGCACAGAATACGGCATTGTACAAATACAGAATCAATCTGTGAGTTAACTGTTAGCAAAAGATGTTTTGCACTAACATCCTACAGAGTTAAATTAATGAGGCTACTATCAGAAACAGTATTAGAAAAATGCTAACCTTGTAATGAGCATTTAAGCTAAGAAGATTTTTATTTCTCCTACTTGCATTCTTTCTGAAAAGTGAACGCCCTCCAAGTTTAAGGAGCGTGTTACAAATGAAAGACATTATTTTTCTGCCTGCGTGTTTGAATAGTAAAGTGCCATCCTTAACGCTGCCACATAATTCACTTTTCTGCTGCCTTTCACAGAAAACATGGTTGAGTAGCAATACTGAAGGCAAAACAGCATCTCCATTTGAAGTGAGATACACTCTTCTCAGGTCTGTTAACAGAGAAACCCTCATACTTTTGAAAGGCAGAAGTTGAGAAGACCTTTAGCTGAATATGCTGCTTCTTTCATAATAATGTCTGAATTGTAACTGATGTTTGTCCATTTATTCCCTCTCTGCCTTGCTAGTAGGTGTTAATGCACTGGTTGATGTTTTTTTTTTTCACCTTGGCCAGTACCAAAAAATACATAAACCGAAACGCTCTTCCTAACTGAAAGCTAAAGTAGACTTGCAGGTACCTTTGACTAGCACTGCATTAGTATTGTGGTATCCAGCAATAACACAATACTTATTTAAATTTCACTTCAGCTGTATTGGTGTGATGCTTTCTCCTGCTCTGGATGTAACCAAAGTGATACGGGGGTCACAGAAAATCCATTCAGACAGTAAATGTATTTAAGCACAGTTCTGCTTTGAAGTCAGCTGCAACGGTAACTAAAAGACTGACAGGCATCTGCTTGCATGTATTGCGTGATGATGATCCAAAAGCACATGAATAGTTACCTCCCTGTGTTTCTCACCCATCCTTAGGTAGTCAATTGGCTGTGCTGAGCTTCCATTTCCTCGCCTTTGTCAAGCTCAATGCTTTGACAAGCATTTTTCAGACTCTGAAGTCTTTTGAAGTCCTTGCATTCTCTGACAGCAAGCGCTAAAGAAATGCAAAGTATTGCTAGCGTATGGTAGCATGCTCTTGATTCCTGAGGAATGGAAAAGTTGCGTAGAGGAGAGGGAAGAGCTGAGAGGATAAGAGTTATAGGAGGTATAAAAAGTGACATCTTCAAAATTGGTCCTGCTGACCTGTATAGAACAGAATAGAATATTTCATTTGGAACAGACCTACAACAATCATCTAGTCCAACTGCCTGACCAATTCAGTGCTGACCAAAAGTTAAAGGACACTGCCCTGGCCTTTGCAGAACTCCCTGACTGAGGTCAGGTGGAGGAGCTGAGCTTCCCTTTGCTGATCTGCAGATACAACAATGTCAATTTGCCTGCTCAGTGAGCTATCAAGGGCTCCTTTGGAGGTCACTTTTGCAGAACAAGTCACAAGTGATGCCATGGTGTTTAAATGGATCCACTGAAAATGAAACCACGTAAAAGCTGTTTGCTATTGAAAAAAAATTCCTAGATTTCATGTTAAACAAACAAACAAAAAACAAAAATGAAAAAAAGAGCAGAATAAATTGAGATACTTGACAAACTGGGTAGATCACACCTCTTTTCTTCTGATTACCAGTTAGTTCACTTCAGAACCAATGCAGAGGTTATATAGAATCCACTGCAATGTGGAATTGATTCCTGAATTTGGAGCACTCGTATAGTACTAGTCACTAACCAAAATCAAAAAGTTTTTTCCAAAAGGAAGAAGGTTTCTTACTCTTTCATGTATCTTCATCAAATCAGGTTAATTTCTCCTTGCACAGGACTGATATGCCAAATATTTTACTTTTATGAAGAAGAGAGACATGGGTAATATTAATAATTGTTTCCTCAGGCAGAGGTGTGGGTAAGAGAAGTGTAGGATTCAGAGTTTCACTGTCAGACACAATGAGCTACAAAAATGGAGAAAAACAATAACAAGCACTGGTCCCCAGCTGGACCAAATCTCTATTTAATTCCCAGCCCATGGCCATTGCTGCCTAAAAGTCTTGCTGATCACAGCAGGCTGCTGAACCCAACTTGCCAAGAATCACTGCTGACCCCAGACTGAGAACACATCCCTCACATAATGATAATACAGCACAGAGTAGATGGGAGCCAAATAGTGCTGGGAATGAACACCTTGATGGAAAGAAGATTGATTAAACCAAATTGTTGCATGGGATCTAAGTGATCTGGGTCAACATTGTTCCTTTGACTGTAGTGGTGTCCTCAGTAGCCCACAGCAGATACCATGACCATGGAGTCTAGAGATAATTAGGATTTTGTTCAACAAATCCATCTTTATTGAGAAGTGCAATGCAGCATTCAGACATCACTGTGGGGTGGTATAAGAAGCATTCTACCTGTAAGGTGTGCAGTAAGTCACTGTGGGATCCTATATAAACATGACAGATATCTGCTACATGCTGATATCTCTTTGTTATCACAGCTCTTACCCTGCTTCTCAGGCAAATATCTCTTGCTTTCTCTGCTTACTTGTCTGCAAAGCCTTAAGAAACAAAAATCTTCCTCTTCGTGATGTGCTGAGCTCACTAATTCTCAAATCACTGCATTTTCTTAACAAAGAGGAAACAAGTTTATAGACAAAGTATAATCAGAACTTGCGAAGTACCTTTTTGCTCTTCAGGAACATACTTGACTATGTTTTCCTGTTCTTACAGTCTTTATTTGTCTGAAAGAATGGTTCTGAACACAGAGGAGCCACAGTATTTTATTCAGAAACAAACAAATCAACAAAAAAGAGTTCCTCATGGTCACATACAAACAAAAGGAACTGAAATTAATGTTGAATTCTGTCTGGAGAGATGAACTGGAAAAGAGGTTGTAGCATGGAGGGGGTTGGTCTCTTCACCCAAGTAGCAAGTGATAGAACGAGAGGAAATGGCTTCAAGTTGCATCAGGGAAGGTTCAGATTGGATATTAGGAAAAATTTCTTCATGGGAAGGATTGTGAAGCATTGGAACAGGATGCCCAGGGGAGTGGTTGAGTCACCACACCTGAAGGTGTTTAAAAGACGTGTAGATAACCTTCTTCAGGACACGGTTTAGTGCCAGAGCTAGGTTATGGTTAGACTCGATGACCTTGAGGGTCTCTTCCAACTTAGATGATTGTATGACTTTATGATTCTATGATTCTATAATGATTCAGCATTGGCTTCAGCATTATTTTACTGATGGATACTCACAAGATGGAGTCCCAGGTACACCCAGGATCCTTGCTGATGTTCTTCATATGGGCCAGATATGGTTGGAGACTGTTCTCCAGGGTGTGAAACCCTGGTTTGGCCAGAAAGGCCAATGGCATCCTGGGGTATATTAGAAGGGGGCTGGTTAGTAGGTCGAGAGAGGTTCTCCTTCCCCTCTACTCTGCCCTGGTGAGACCACATCTGGAATATTGTGTCCAGTTCTGGGCCCCTCAGTTCCAGAAAGACAGGGAACTGCTGGAGAGAGTCCAGCGCAGGTCAACGAAGATGATTAAGGGAGTGGAGCATCTCCCTTATGAGGAAAGGCTGAGGGAGCTGGGGCTCTTTAGCTTGGAGAAGAGGAGACTGAGGGGTGACCACATTAATGTTTACAAATATATAAAGGTGAGTGTCACGAGGATGGAGCCAGGCTCTTCTCGGTGACAACCAATGATAGGACAAGGGGCAAAGGGTTCAAACTGGAACACAAGAGGTTCAACTTAAATTTGATAAGAAACTTCCTCTCAGTGAAGGTGACAGACACTGGAACAGGCTGCCCAGGGGGGTTGTGGAGTCTCCTACTCTGGAGACATTCAAATCCCGCCTGTGGACAACTGACCTGAACGATACGTTAGGCCTAGTGACTACCCATGAGGTTGGGTGCGGACAGACTGTTTGGATCCTGCCAATAATACAGGTTATTTGACTTTGGGGAACAGAACTGGAGTGTGGGAAAAAGAGGAGACTGCAATATAGAACGCTAAATCATGCTCAGGTACTTTCCAAATTATGCAATGTTTGCCATGGGGCTTTTAAGATGCATATTTTCCTTTTCACCACAGCTACCACATTTCTTTTCCCACCTTCTCTTCAGTGGGTAATTTTCTCCATTCTTGTTCAAGAGAAACAGTAAAACTGCTTTTCCAGCTTCTTTGCTGCATTTCTGCATCTATCATTCACAGACTTCTCTCCCTGCTGTGAAGGGTCTTGCACAGCTTAAGGCCTGACTTCATATTAGCTAATTTGCTTTTCTGGCTTCTGGTTCATAAAATATTTTTTACTAATGATTATGCAGTTTTTTCCTGCTTCCTTCCTCCCCTCTCTCCTTTCTTCTCTCTCTGCCTCTCTCCTATAATCCCCATCGTCCTGGGATGAGGGTTATTTTTGTCTGAATGCCAGCTGAAATTCATTCCTTTCCTACCACTCCAACGCTCATCCCCATGCATCTGCTGTCTAATGTGTTTTTTCAATCTCATCTTCAAAATCTGTTGGTTTCTAAAACTGGGAACGCTTTTCATTTGCAAATGGCTTCAGTTCTTTCTGCCTTTATTAGAATCACCAGCTTGCCTTCTAAAATTTACTATAACTTTCTGATAGAGATGTGGCAACAGAGCTCTTCCACTGACTCACCGGATGAAACCTCTGAATTTTAAGCTCTTTGAGGAAAATGCACTGATTGTGTCCTGATTCTGTGAAGTGCCATATATAGTGCAACACACAAGTTGGAGAAAAATACTATTGGAAAATGAGTGAGGAGCTGTTTGAGTGGAAATAGCATGGTGTATGTTTAAGACCACTTGGGAAATCAGTGACCACTTAGCTTGACTTCAGTAGGCTAGAATGAGTAGCAGGAGATTGTAAAAATAAGTGTGTTGGGGAAATAAACCTGCTGAGCAATAAGCACCATGAGTCTGAGACATTAATCATGTCTTACAAAAACTGTGGCCTCTTTTGATATTACAGGGTGAGTGGGTGAAACACATGGTAGATGTAATCCATCTTTTTTTGAGTAATGTATTTGATACATTGCAATCTAAAACTCAGGATATTTAGGGAAAATGATGGTGTGATTAGTATTGTCTGGCAGATCACATTTGCCATCAGACCAACTTGATAATGGAAGTAACGGTAGAGATGCTGAATATTTGAGCAATATCTTTCAGTAAAGTTACAAGAGAAAGTGAAGTTTGAATCTCAATCAAAACTGATTTCAGACAAGGTCCCAAAAGTAAATCTGGGATCAAGATTTTTCAGGTTATTATTTCTTGGAATTCCACATTGATTAACAAGGTACCATGTTAGGAAGTGTTATAAATGACAACCAGAAAGAAAATAAAAATACGTATTAAACACCCTGTTGAGAGTAGAAAGCAGGAAATCTTAACTGATATGAAATTTTAAAACAGAAAGAAGCCATGTGATATACATTAGTACACTGAAATATGACTATTGAGTTTCTTTCCAAGGAAGTTTTGGAAAATATTGTAGAAGTTAGTTATTAGAAATAGTGACCTGTTAGCAAAATTGGGGGTTCTGCAATCAAGAAGAGATTGCTGCAAAGCAGGGAGTGACCTAATTACTGCTTTGGTTTTGAGAGTCAGAAGACTTTCAGCTGATTAATATTGTAGCATTAAATCATAGAATAATTTGGATTGGAAGGGACCTTCAAAGCTCATCCAGTCCAACCCCTGCCATGAGCAGGGACATCTCCACCCCGTTCAAGTTGCTCAGAGCCCCGTCCAGCCTGGCCTGGGATGTATCCAAGGATGGGGCATCCACCACCTCTCTGGGCAGCCTGGGTCATCCACTACCCTCAGTGTAAAAAATTTCTTCCTCATGTCTAGCCTGAGTCTGCCCTCCTTCAGTTTAAAACAATCACCCTTTATCTTACCACTATAGGCTCTGCTAAAATAAAGTTCATACTGCAGTGTTTAATGCTCTTATATGTCTGGTTTAGGGCTCTTTAGTTTTACAGGTATTCTTTGGGGAAAAAGAAATCAACATGAAAAGGGTAAACTCTGAGTTATTCAGAAGTCAGTAATTTAACTTAATCAAGGTGTTTTATACTTTGATTAAACAACTGAGAATTTTTTACAAAGCTAATTTTTATGGGATTTCGCTTTCACTGAGACATCCGAATTTTGTCACCAAAGACTGAACTAGACCCTCAGATCTTGTTACAGTCCATGCAGAGGAACAGATACAGTCTGTGACATCTGCTGTGAATTACTCGGTTCACTCTAGGTAGGTGTCTGGAATGAAACACCCCTAGGTAGCTGCCTATCTCACCTCGTTTTCTTCACTGACAACAGAGCGAGGCCAAGCAACTAAACTTAAATATTGGAACTTGGTTTATAGATACAGGATAAATCCACTAAGACTATGGTTCTCAGAGTTTTCAGAACTGGAAGTTTTTTGTTTTTTTTTTTTTTTTTTTACAGAAATTTCAGCCTTACTTTCTCACTATAGGTGCTACTATCACTGTGCTCATAATCATAGAATGTCCTGATTTGGAAGGACCCACAAGGATCATTGAGTCCAACTTCTGTCCCTGCACAGGACAACCCCACAGTTCACACCATGTGTGTGAGGATGTTGTCCAGTCTCTTCTTGAACACTGTCAGGCTTGGAGCTGTGACACCTCCCTGGGGAGCCTGTTCCAGTGTCCAGCACCCTCTGGGTGAAGAACCTTTTCCTCACGTCCAACCTGAACCTCCCCTGGCACATCTTCTGCCATTCCCTCGGGTTCTGTCACTGGTCACAGAGAGAAGAGCTCAGCTCTGTCCCTCCTCCTCCCCTCGTGAGGAAGCTGTGGCCGCCATGAGCTCTCCCCTCAGTCTCCTCTTCTCCAGGCCGAACAAACCAAGTGACTTTAGCCACTCCTCATATGGTTTCCCCTCTAAACCCTTCACCAATTACATCTATAAGCCGTGATGGTAGACAGTAAAGCATATTTTTCTCCACAGAATGTTTTACATTGCAAATAGTTTGTCCCTTATCAATTTGTTGTCTCCAAATCTTGTGTCTGATCTGTGCACCTCTGTGCAGATTCTCCCCTAAACACCTGACACTACCAGCAGGGTAATTCCCTTGTACAGCCAGTCTGGGAAATTTGTTGATGCAAAAATCACTGGGCATTTCTCTCTTTATCCATAGCCCAATCTTGCAGTTTCTTTGTCCTAACTGACCAGCCCAAGTTCTGCTGGGAAGAGGAACCATCCTACCTGGATTTTGCTAGTGTTCAAGACTGCACAAAGGACATGGAAAAAGAGTCACTTCTGCTGCCTCTGCATGTGAAGAGTGTGTCCCTGTCCCAGGCTGCAGCACACACCCTGACTCCATTGCTTTTGATGTGTGTTTCATGCTGCTAGGTGCAAAATGAACTTTTCAGGATGATAGAGAGAAGGGAAAAGGGAAAAAAGAGAGAAAAGTGGGCTCAAAGGAATGATCATACCTTGCCATCCTTGTTAGTCCCAGCCAAGAATCTAAGACATGTTGTACTGTGGTCATTGGACAGCAATATTTATCCCAATGAAATCACTCCATCCAAGGTTCTACAATTATTGGTTTGTCTATCATTGTGGTCAGCTTCTGGATGCCACATTTTTGTAAAGCTAAGTTTTATTGAAATCCTTGATAAAATACAATGCCTACCTCTACTCCTGACTTAAAGATTTCACTCTTTGCTAGATGAATGAAGGGGCTTTTGGTGGGAAAAGAAGAGCTTTTATGTCTGCCATCTGGACTCTCACAATCCCACTTAGGATCACATCTACTGACCTGCTGTCCTTTTCATTGCTGACACTGTTTTCTGAGCAATGTGGTGCTCACGCAATTTCAGGAAAAAAGCTCTCACCACAACTCATGGAAGAGCTAAATCAATGACATCATTTTAGATGTGAATGCAGCTCAGTCTTTGTCCTGTTGAATCAAGGAGACTGAAAAACAGTCAAATCAATTTATAACACACCAAGAATGTATTTCTGAAAACATTTTTTCCATGATTTGTTCTGGCCAAAACACTTAAAGTTAGTTTGACTTTCACCAGTTATTTCTTGTGACTCTCAGTTAAAATGCATTTAAATGTGGCAACTTCTGCCCTTCATTAGGAAAATGGAAAACAGGCTGCTTGACCTCAGACCTGTGGGACTGAATGCTGCCTTTTGGTGCCTCATCATTCTTTAAAGATGTAGTAACAGGACTGTGTTTTCTTTGAGGTATAAGAAACATTAGAGTTTACTATGTTCATTGCTAATCATCAGCATCCCTCAGCATGTTTAAAGTCTCAATGCTTCTTGTGGTGAAATAAAAATAACTGGTAACCTCTTGGACATTTTGCAGAAGCTTAGTGCGATGTTAAAAGTTCCAAGTCGAGGTCTGCCACAGGCATACTTTTTGAATACGGACTGGGCTGTTAGCCCACCTATAGCTTAAGCCCTGAAGGTGGCCTTCTTAATACAAGCATTCAGATTTACACACTTAGATTTAGATCTCTATAAAGTGTGTGTCTATATGTGTGCTAGGTATCTAATCTCCCACAACAGTCAGTGGAAATGAGATGCCTGAGGAGACAAATCTGGTTTTACACCTCCTACAGTGTCAAATTGCTTTTAGTTGCAGCTGGATGAGGGAGCTATTAATGACCTGTAAAACCATCAGATTAGAATTTTTCTTTGAAAAGATAATATCCAAGGGCTTCCTGATGCTCTAGTTGAACAACTAGATTTTAGGGGTGAGCTAGATTTTAGGGATGAGCTTAAGGTATAATTTGTAATGAGCAGATCTTTCCCATATGTCAGCAGAGGCTTGCCTGTAAGCATTTTCAGCCATACTTCAGGATATCTGAGGCATCCACATGAGAGTGGAGATATGACTCAAGACATGTATGAGACCTGTGCTGCTATGCAAAGACCTCTGAAGGACAGGTGGGATACTCTATCACGTCTCATATGACTTGACATGTTATGCATGGGCAGCTGATTCAACCTCCAACAAACATCCTCTACAAATCAGCTGTTCCTGTGTTGCTTTAGTTCAGTTTTGCTGGCACCGGTGTGGAAAGGCGTGGTTCTGAATCTGTGCTCTTGTGTCTAAATTTCTAAAGCTATACGGCCTATCACTTGAGATACTTTTGCTCTGTGAATCCCCATGAAATTCATCCTGAACCAGGCCAGTTTGGTACATGTGCCATGGGGAGTTGGAAAGGTGTGAAGCACTGAATGGGTTCTGCTGACGGTAACTGAGAAGAGGGAATGCAGGTGGGGTGGCTGGATGTTGGTAGAGAACCATGAGAAACAAAAACTGCAGGAGAAAGGGTGAGAACAGTGTAATTTTGATTGCAATGGCACTGAATATGCTGGATGAACAAGAATAGGAAGAAGTTTAAAGAAATTTAAAAATTTAAAGAGAAGCTAAAGTAAGGGAGTTCTTTGTATTTGGCCTAACCCTTCAGCCCCAGCAAAATATGTAAGGAGTAACAAGTTAGGAGATTAGCAGTTCAAAGGTTGATAGGGAGAGAAACTTCAAGCAAAACTACATGAATGTTGTCAGGGACAAGTAAATGGTTAATATTTTGAAGATATTATGGGTATCCAGATGATGTAGGAGAACTATACGTATACAATCTTACGGATATAAAGTGGATATCAAGTACTGGTCACGGAAGTTGTTCTTCTTCCTGGTGCATAACAAGGAAATCACTGTAAAAATCATCATCCCAAATCCAGAACTTACTGTTTGTATGTACCTGTACATGTACATAAAAAGGGTGGAAGACATGGACTGCTTCACCTATTGAACCACTGACAAGCGCTTGTGTATTCTAGGTTGGAACGTGGTGTAAAATCTTCCAGAGATAAGTTTATCTAGGTTTATGTACAATTGAAAGATGGGAGGGAACTCATAACCAAGAGACTAAGAGGAGGCCTCATGGCAACTCCAGCTTCCTCACAAGGGGAGGAGAAGGGGCAGGGCTGAGCTCTTCTCTCTGGTGACCAGTCACAGAACCCGAGGGAATGGCAGGAACATGTGCCAGAGGAGGTTTAGGTTGGGCATGAGGAAAAGGTTCTTCACCCAGAGGGTGCTGGACACTGGAACAGGCTCCCCAGGGAGGTGTCACAGCTCCAAGCCTGACAGTGTTCAAGAAGAGACTGGACAATGTCCTCACACACATGGAGTGGACTGTGGGGTTGTCATGTGCAGGGACAGGAGTTGGACTCCATGATCCTTGCGGGTCCTTCCAAATCAGGACATTCTATGATTCTATAAGAAAAAAGCAATGTGGTTTCCTACAGCGTGCAATTAAGGCTGAAAATGCAATAGATTAAAAAACAGAACTGCCATTACATGGAGAATAAGAATACTGGTCAAATTGCTTTGGGCATCTAGGAAGTGACGTCAAACCTCACGCTGCAGGATTAGTCTTATATAATAAACACTAGATCAGAAGCATCTCATTTCAGTCTAGTGAAGGACTCTGTACTCACATCCTTTTCAGCCACTGGCAATGGCCATTGTCAGATGTGGCATTTGGGATTAGGTGTGCCTTATCTTGATGTAGAATAACAGTTTCTGTCTTTCTAGGTCAGGTGGGAACCAAGGTCATTTCAACATCCTTTTTCAGTGTTGTTTAGATACAGTGAATAATTTGTGCATGGTGAGAATGTTTGACTGCAGATTAGGTGCATAAGGGAAATGTTAGATGCTCTGTCAAATAGGCAGCGGATGAGGACTGAATAAAACACCAAGGAAACTGAGAAGCACTGAGAACTGCATTGATGAGAAAGGAATCATTTGACCAAGTGGATATCTTAATTTCTTTTGTAAGTTTTGCACATTCCCTTCACCTTGTCTTGTTCCTTAGCAAGAAAGAACTTTTTCCCTGTTTTACATGCAGCCACTACAGTTTTAGCCAAAAAAGACTAGATTGATTAAATCCTTCTGAGGTGACTTTCTGAGTTGTGTGAGATATAACTTCATCAGTTTTCATTGTATCTATATTCCTTATAGGTTTGCCGTTTACTTTGCATTGAGATTTTTCACTGCATGGTACAGAATTAATCTTCTTTCCCTGGCTTGTACAATCACAATAATGAAAATTAACTAATCAGTGACAGGACAAGGGACAATGATTTTAAAATCAAAGAAGATAGGTTTAGATTGGACATAAGGAACAGGTTGCCCACGGAAGTTATGGATGTCCTATCCCTGGAAACATTAAAAGTCAGGTGGGATGGGACTTTGAGCAACCTGGTCTAGTGGAAGGTGTCCCTGCCCATGGTAGGGGGTTTGTACTAGATGACCTTTAAGATCCCTTTAATCCAAACCATTCTATGGTTCTATGAAAATTGAAGTCCTGTGCTGTTGTGCAGCACCAGATTTGTTTCAGCAGCACAGCACATTCACTGTGCTTCCCTTTCTGCTGACCCTGCTGTGGGTGGTAACTGTGGCAAAGGCAGTGATAACACCATCAGTGATGATGATATGACAAACACAACTGCATCTGCCACAGTGCTTTCGTATTGGCCATAAATAGAACAGTATGTCCTATAGAAAAGGAGAAAGCTTGTGTATATTGGAGCCAAAAGAACATCTCCTTCCATTACAGATGGGTGTCTTAAGCAATAATTTCACAGGACTTTATGGAAGTTCAAAATATCTCGTTGTTTGGCCTGTGCTTAAATGCACCTTTTGTATGGTGCTTGGTATTTGTTGATCTCTGGCACTACTGAGATGGTTTGCACTGTATGTTATTTCTATGAGATCAGGAGAAAGGTTTACTGTGTTGCTTTCTTAAAATTATCTATTTCACCCCAGTGGCAGGAAAGAACATCTCAGGGTTGAAAGAGAGCAGGAACAAAATCTAGCCATTCGAAGCACTCAATTGTTATTTAAAAAAAAAAAATAATAATAAAAAAAAAATCTTGCAACTGTATTTAAATTTCTAAGAGGTTTTACAACAGGGAAAAATAGGGAATAAACAGTTATTCTTCCTGTGCTGTAGGCCTTTGGGGAAAAATACTGAGCTCTGAAGATCTACAACTCACAAACCTGAGCAGACTAAAGTTAATAAGGGAAAAAAAAAATGAAGTTTCTCTTTTTAATGTTTGGCAGCAGAGAAAAAATTATGTAAATATTTGTGTTCCATTGACAGGTTTTGTTGAAAGCCCAAGGGACAAGCTTTCAGATGGCACAGCATTACAGAAGATAAAACCAGACAGATATTTTCTGTGGAACACAAACTCATCTACAGAGAACGAGAAATCCAGCTGTGTTGTGACTATGTCCCAAAAATCTGGTTAGTGCAGATGCACGTGAAAACAGTTTATAAGCAGCTCATAAAGGATAGACATCATTAGAATTGATAGTTCTATGGTTACATTTCTGGCTTGAAGTGTGTTTCTGTAAGTTCTGCTTAATACTGTCTTCATATGCTGTCAGTATCTTCTATCTACATGGGAGATCTTTTGGTCCTAAAAAGAATGACAGAGAGAGTAGGTAGGGAGTAGACTATATGTCAAAGCATGGAATTTGTTGGTTCCTGGAAGTGGGAACCACTCGAACCACAGCTCAGAGGTTTAGGCATTAATTATCTCCTGACTTTAAAAAGAAAAGAAATGGCAGATTTTTAGGAAAACTACTCAGCCAACCATTTCAGGAAAGTCAATGAGGTGGTACTAAGGAGCCATAGAAAGTGAGGTATGCCTACCTGTTTGCTTTTTCCCTGTGAGGAGCTCCTACTGTTCACATCATCCCTTGCAGCTGGCAAGCACCTCTCAGCTTTCCATTGCCACCACTGCCTGCAGAACAGTGACTGGTGGGCTGAGAGGCCCTGGGTGGTCACAGGGTGGTCAGACAGATAAGGATGGGTCACAGCTGGAGAACAGCACCCCTTGACTTCCACTAGGACTGATGAGGAGCATTCACATCGCCAGTTGTGTCTATCTGAGGCACTTCAAGAATTCACTCCTTTCTTGACTGGGAGTAGCCCAAACAAAATAAATGGTGGTTAACCTGATTAAACCATATGGATGGGCTTAGTGTGTTTTCAGACATCCCATGGGAGGGTGAGGATAAAGACCTCAGTACCTTAAACCTGGCAGACACATCCTAAGCATCTTAGGGCTTGAAGTCAGCTCTGCTCTGGCCATCCTCTGTGTCTTTGGCCATTCAGTGTGGTTTTCTTGCCTGTTTCCATTTGTAAAATGAGAACTTTAACAAGCCTGTTCTCTATTTATTCTGTAACTTCTTTGAGGCAAACATTGTCTCTTGCGATATGAATGTACTATGCTTTGCATAATGGAGCTTAATCTAAGTTCCTTTAAGGTATTTCTGTTGAATAAAAATTATTAATAAAATTGAGTAAATAATATTTAGAAAAGATAAAATGAGTGCAGTGAGTTATTTCTTCTTCATTAGAAATGAAGTACGGAAATAACTGCAACCATATAGCAGCACCTATTTAAAAGTGATGAAAGAAACTTTTTACTTACTGCAATATTAAGCTTTAGATCTTCTTATCAAAAGCTCCTACTAGAGTTTGTATTTTAGTTGAATAGGGGAACTTATTCTCAATGTAAATTATTCATGGGTATTTTTCCTAAATGCATACCAATGTTCTGTATATCTATTCTGTAAATGAATGCTTGGCACAGAGACGTACAATGAATATGTGCAACACAACCCTTATATCTGTCGCCTCGCAACCTGTATTCTCACAGAGAAAAGGATAGATAGCAAATTAATGAGACAAAGTGCAGGTAACTTGGTAGGAATAACACAAGATGTGTGAGTCAGACCCCGCAAATGTGTTTATATGACTACAGAGTCACTGTGGGGTAGAATCCACCTCTGGTCCCTTAGCACCCTCAGCACCCACTGGCGCCCCATGATACGATTCCACTTCTATTGGGCAACTCATTTTTTTTAGGCAGCTGTCCTTCTGAATGTACTAAGAGAACAAGTCTAGTAATCAAAGCTAATGAGATGCAATTTTTCGAAGCTGGCATTAGGGAATTTTCCTATCTTCATGTAGCATAGACACAAGAGTTAACATTGGAGTAAATAGTTCAGCTATTTCTGTGATAGCACAAAGTTTGACATCTACTGACTCAGCTTGCTGGGTACCCTTTCTGTTTCTGTGCAGCTGTTATAGGAGCTATCCCATTACCTGTCCTTCATCAGGCTGCTTTAAAACTAACGTGTACCTATGTAAGCTGTGGTCACACAGCTTTCTGTGGATTGGGTGCATAACATCTGTGGTGTGGATTGGGTGGAGAAAACCTTCTCAGCCGCTCTGAAATGGTCCCTCCCATCATGTTTTTCAACAGCAAGCGCTGTTCTGTTTTTTCAGGTTGGAAGCTGAAGTATCTGATCCTTTTCCGTAATTTTCCCCAATACAAAACAAACAAACAAACAAACAAAAAAAGTGAGGATAGGTGTTTTCTTTGTTTACATTCTCTCTCCCTTATGTATGAATTTTTACCTTTATGTTCTCTTGCACAGCTAGTAAAAAGGTAAGTACAGGAGCAATTATGGCAGTTCATTTGCAGGCTTGGCAATGTTACAGTTGAACACAGCCTGTAAAAATGGCAGAAGGTGTGCTGAACCATTCAAAAACACCTGCTGTCCTGACTGCTAAAAACAGCCCTGTAGAGCCAAGTACTATTATGGTTCTTGAGTAGGAAAAATGCTCCTGACTTGGCCTCCCGCTGCCCAGCCACATCTGTTCTCTTCAAAATGCTGGAAGCAAGAGGAAAGTCTACGTGATACAGGAGAAATCAGAGTTCAGAGGATGGGATGGCAAGGTGTTAAGTGAGATGACACCTTCACCATCCTTTTGCTGTTTAGTTTACAACATTTGTTGATGTAGGGACTGTTTCTAATGATGAGTTTATATGGTATTTAGGAAAATGGGGCCTTATGCAAGACAACTTAGTTCATCATGAAAATTAAGGATAACAACTACTCGGGATCTCTTTTGGGCAGCTGAATTTTGGTAGTGGATCTAATATATGAATCTTGAATAATGGAGGCTGGAGAAAAGGACTTTGTGGGAAGAGAGGGGAAAAGATAAGGAGCTTCATCAGAAGGAACGATGAAGATCAGTGGAGGGACAAAGGGAAACTTCCCTTGTTCAGATGAGCTGGGGAGAGCCAGAGGAACCCTGAGTTTGGGTTAGATTCTGAAAAGTGCTGAAATCTATTCAATTCTCACTGCTTTCATTTCAGACATTCAGTAAGCCCAAAATTGGACAGAATCAGGGTTATAAAGTAGGTTGCAAGGTTAATCTCCTCTAAGTCTTGCACCTTTTATTTTTGTGGATCATGGAGATGCAAAGCCCATGAATGAGGGGTTGATTTTCAGATTACATGGATCAATTGAACTGTTAATTTGCATCAGCTGCCCTAGTCATCAGATCTGACCCTTACACGTTTCGCTTAGAAATGAGGCATGCCTGTTCGGAAAGATTTTTAAAAGGCATAACTACAATTTCCAGTTTATTTTTAAACAGTTGATTTTAGTTCAAAATTCTTTAAACTTCCTTAATAAGCCATCTATAAATGTGATGAAAACCACAATATCCTTAAAAAACAGATAAGAAATATCTGAGAACGGTGTCTTGTCTTTCAGAGCAATCATTTTTGATGCAGATTAGAAAACTATAGGAATTTAGAACACTCATGGAAAAGGGAGCCCTTGGTTTTTGAATTGAGCATAATACAGGTCCAGTGAGTTGACAAAGGTGAAGCAGGAGCCAGATGGTATGTCTGTAACCAATTTCATATTAGCAGAAAAGAATCCTGCATTAAGAAGGAGAACTATGGTGGCTTTTGAGCATGCTGTGAGCAGTTACTTGCTTGCAGAACAGTGATGATGACATTCCCAAAGGTACTGACTTGTTCTGCTGGAAGGAAGGAGCTCCACAAAGAAAGAGATGGCGTTGACAGACAGCCCACCTGGGAGGGCTGGAAATTCCTGCTCCAGATAAGTGCAGCCAGCTGCAGGCAGCAATGGTTCTTGAAACTGTATCTGCAACGATCTTTTAATTCACAATTTTTATGTCTTCCTGGGTACATTGCTAGCACATTTTCAGTTAAAATACAGCAAAGAATGCTGTTGGTGCATTAGCATTATAACCATATGGAAGCAGTGTTGCAGCCTCACACAAGAAGTATCTGAGCTGGAGATGATTATCCATAGTCCTTTACTTTGAGTATCTATTTATACATGTGCAGGTATCTGTGCATAATGCAAGATGAATTGGAACCATGATGCTTTACAGTCATTTCTGCAAATTACTGCTCCAAGACTGCCAAAGTGGAGACTTGTAACCGTCTTTTGTTTCTTCTGGTCCTGCATGGGCACAAAAAATATTCCTGGCTGTGATCTTCTGGGGGTACTCACAGTGGCAACATATCTAAAACAATGATGTATGGAAGGAATCTGCTAGAGGAGTTTCCTCTTGGGAGAGCCAGTGCGGCAAAGGCAGGGCTGAGCTATTGAAATGAAATCCCACGTTCTGCCTAGGTGTCAAGCAGTGATTTATCCCTCCACACACACTGCAATGACAGGCACAGAATTATAGAACCATAGAAGAGTTCGGGTTGGAAGGGACCTTCAAAGCTCATCCAGTGCCACCCCTGCCATGAGCAGGGACATCTTCACCCAGATCAGGTTGCTCAGAGCCCCGTCCAGCCTGGCCTGGGATGTCTCCAGGGATGGGGCATCCACCACCGCTCTGGCCAACCTGGGACAGTGTTTTACCATCCTCATTGTAAAAAATTTCTTCTTCATGTCTAGCCTGCCTTACACTACCTTTAGCTCTGTATATGTTTCAATATACTTATTTTTAAGGATGATTAACAAAGCTAATAAGACCACGGGGCAACTGAATGATCTGCTATCCAGGAAATGCTGTCATTTGGGAAAACAGAAAAAAAATGTCTATTCTGAAATGGAAGGAAAAAAATGATACAACAAAACTTCCCATATTCCTCACTTTAAAATTAAAATTTTACAAAAGGTAAATTTCAGGACTTTGCAACTGTATTCTTGTGATAAAACTTAAATGTTTCATTCTCATTTTAGGCTTTAACAGCTACTTGTTATGGTTTATGGCATCTCAAAAAGTTAAAAAGAAGTCATTTGAAAAGGGAAGTTCAGATACTCTTGAAGCATGTTATTAAATCTTCACTTTGATTCAACAAAAAAGCTTTTTTTTTTTTTTTTATTTACTGCTGATGAAATGCTATATTTGGAAGGAAAAAAACCTACTCCACTGAAGAATATCTGTGTGACTCCAAAAATCATGTGTATTTTCAGGTTTTTCTTAGAGTGGCTAAAGTTATGCAGTTCTTCAGTGCTATTAATAATTGTACTAATGACCGTGCTTGTGATGGAGTGTTTGCATATGGGAACAGAAAGAGCCTTGGATCTGAATGCCTGTAAATGAGAGGAAATGAAGCTGGGTGAGGCTGAGGTCCAACTCTAGCTGCCATCCTCGAGGCAGGAGGAGGTTCCACTCATCCTGCTCTTCTGGCTCCTGTTCAAGTTCACAGGCCATTTGTTTTAGTATGTCTTGTGAGCAACACCACCATTTCCAGCCCACTGCCATTTGCAAACCATAGCATCAGGTATTTGCTTTCATCTGCATATGCACGTGAGTTTCAATGTTACCTCCTTTAACTAGATCAGTACTGTGAAATGCTAATTTGGGGCTTCGTTCAGGAGGTGGGGATCATAAATAATATTTTTTTCTTCCTATTCCTTCTGTGATATTTGGTTCAATGACTGTATTCCACTTTGGCTTTTGGCTAGCAGTCTTTACTAGTTTACTGTTCAAGATGCTCTCTCCATGCAGTTTCATGATCTAGGAAGTCAACTTTAGTCCTCTAATGAATAACCCCAAAGTTTTCAAGAACAAAGATCATAATTTACTTTCAACCTTAATTTCCCAAAATATGGAACTAGAATTACATTATAAACATTATGACACAGAATGTTTCTCCTTTGGCCTGTGACTGTAAATGTTCATTAAGGGTAATATGAATATAGATATATTAATTAAAAATAAGCTATACGTCTCCATTGCATGTTATCCATGTTACTCTTACTCATTATTCTGCACCTATGTAAGAAGTAGATAAGCAGGTTGGATACTGAGTGATTTGCTTTCCATGAAGATATTTATAACTAATTTAAGGATGAGGTGACTATTTGCTTCATTGAGATTCTTCATGGCAGCCATGTAAGTTTAATGAATCGTTAAAGATACAAAGAACAACACAATGCAAATTACACTCAAGCTGTCTGGTTCCTCAAGAGCTAGAAGTAGGACTCAGCTCCAGAGTTAGGTAGATAGATGTAGGTGTCTACAGGTCTAAGCTTTCATTACAGTCACTGGAGAACTACCTGTTGTTGCCATATTTAACTCACTGTTAAAGCTAAGGGATCCTGGAGAGGGAATCTGCTCATCTTGAAGCAGATAGCCACCTTTGATGAGATGAATTGCATCTTATGTGCCATTAATTCTGCTGATTAGGGACATGATTCACTGATCAAAACAGATTTCCTGCAGTATTTGAGAAACCTTGCCCGGTCTCCAGCTGCTGCTCCAGAAAAGCACACATTCCTCAGAGATCCTGCATTTCCCACTCTTCTGAAGATGCCCCAGAAACCTTTTGATACCTCAAATCACAATAGATGCCTAAGTTTGGATGGGTGATGAGAGACCTACTTTACAGACACAACTACAGTTAGATGACTGAGACTGGAGCTGCACCCTGATGTAACAAGGGTGAGATTCACCTTCAGTGAAGTGAAGAGGTTTACATTTCCATACAAAGGGTATTACACTGTCAGCTCTCCCTTTGTGTCTGCCATAGAACAATCCTTTCACAGTCTACTGGTACTGAGTGACCTTTCCAAGAGCATTATATCTAAACCAGGCACCAGTCTACAGGACAGAGCATTAACAGTAGATGGCTGCACATGTAAGTTGAACAGTAGAGGCCCATAACTGTGATGTGCATTTTGCCCGGTGTCAGGTCAGTCCCTTCATCTCTGTTCTCTTCACTGCACTATTGCTCTTTCTGCTGAAGACATAGACACAAATACCCGGCAAGGGGAAGAGTAAAAGATTTATGAGACAAGATCCATCTGCTGTTATGGAAGCAGCTCATCTACTGCTGTTGTCTTCCTCCTGTAAGGATGTTGTGAATTTCAGAAGAGCCATCCAGCTCCCCATCCATGTATTTAGCTGCTTTCTTCATAGAAAGCAATTTCAGTTCTGCTGAGGCTGTGTGCATTTTTGCTAGCTCCCTAACATGTTCTCTAGGTGTGAATTAATAGTCAATTAATGATAGCTATAATGATGCAATAATGATATTGCATCAAAAATTAGTACATTTAAAGTACCTAAGTAGTAACTTTAATATATTAATACAACCTGTTAATCACATAAAAATCTAAATAATTTCAGAAAAGGATATAAAGAAGGATGGGTATCTCCAAACATTAGGTGGGAAAAAAGAGGCAAATTGCTAACACTGCAAGTTCAGAGGGTGAAATGGGATGAGGAATAATTTAGGTAGTTGTTTTCATCGTGCCGGTTGCTCATAGATATCTTCTTTTGAATATTCACATAGACATGGATTTCCTCCTTGTCTGCTCTGGCACTATTAAGGGTACTACTGCAAGATGGGTAAGAAAAGATGTCTTTGCTGATGAAATTCACAGAGGTGAAAATGAGGAGAGTTCATTTTGGTTAGCTTAATTTCCTGACTATTACACCTTCATCCTTGACCAGTGGGAGGTAGGTTCTAAACTAAATGGATTAATCTTTGTGGTATTTCTTAGCTCATTTAAAGACAGTTACAATCCCTTAATTACAGCTGTCTGCAGTTGGCTTTAGGTAGTTTTTCTGCCTTTATTTATTTTATTTTTTTTTTTTTTCCTGCAGAGAGGTTAATTATTCCATTTTATTCTAGTTTTTTCATCTTTTTCTCATTCGTGCTCTGTCTACTCTAAGCGATCTAAAGCAAATCAGTGTACCGTCTTGAAATCATCTTGAAAGGGTCTGGCTTCTTGTGTAGCTATTCTGATGGTTTCAAAAGTGTCATTCATTATTATCATATTCCCAGCAACTCAATGCACAAAGACTTGACCAGAGAGCAACCACAATGCCCAGTCAGCTAAACTACAGATATATTTTTCACATTTAGAAGTCCAAATTCTGTTTACTCAAGTATTAATTCAACAGATTATTCATTACCTAAGTCAGATACCTAGCAGGCACTTAAAAAAACCCCAACCCTACATAATATCACACATATTTGACAAACTTCAGACAAACTATTTTACTGGAAAATCATTATGAAGTTGCTACATCTTTCTCATGTGTTCAGGTACTAATTTCTTTTAAACAGGAACTGCTGCCACAGCTGGGTACAGCACATGATACAATGATACATCAGTTGTTGCTCTGAACTTTACATAGTCTAGCAAAGCAAAAAAAAAAAATAATCACTGTTATTTATGGGTTTCAGCAATTCAAAATTTCAGTACTTTGTGTCACTGAAAAGTTCTTGTGGCTTGAGTTGGGGATGGTGATATGAAAAAAGAATGTTTCTAGATATAAAGATTTATGACTTGCAGAAGGAAATTAGACCTCAGAATTTGTTGGTGAACTGTGATAGATAACAAAGCTCTTTCCAATACTCCTCTTATTATTTCCTCATAGTGCTGAAATAACCTGGAAATATTTTTTTCTCCCATATCACCTCTTCATTAGATTGTTCTCTGTGTAGATACACATTTCTTCCTAAGTAGAATCTATGCCATTTGCTCAGATGTGACATTTTATCCTCCACGGCTTGGGGATAGTTTAATCTGTAGTGCAAACAACACGAGGAACTCTTCAATGAATACAGGACATTACAGTTCTGGGGGTTATTTGCCCAATGCAGTACTGCTGGTGTGTGATGTGCATCTGTACCCATCTGCACATCCATGCGGTGCATTTAGAGAGCCTACAGTTTAAGTATTATGGCTAAAACCACCTGAGGATGAATATCGCTAGATGTTCTCCCAGTAGACCATCCTTGCACTGTTGGCAGAAGGCACTGAAGAGTTCTAGCTTTGGCTGAAAATCTGCACCCATTTCTCAAATGTAGAATTTCAGAAGAGGGTACAAAATACATAGATTCTACTCAGTCATTTTGTAGAAAAGCTGACAAAATATGAATGCTTGAAACACCACAGACCCAAAGTATTTCTTATGCTTTTATTGTTTGAGATTTAAAACCAGAATTATCTCAATAGGAACTATTAGAACCAATTTCCACAGGATGACAAGATAGCATAAGCAGTGCAGTTGTTTCTAAGAGTGATGGCTGAAGGGCAGCCAATCCTTCTCTTTTACGTAGTTGTACCAGCCATATCAGATGATGATTTTCTTGTCTCCACTGAGCACGTATTTGTTTTTAATCCACACTTATTCAAATTAGGTCTTTAAAATATGCTTTGTTTGTTGTAGTGTTTCCACCAAGGGAGCAGGATAGATTTCAGTGCCATGATCTTGGAAGTTATTCATTGCAATTGTTCAACATAGAAAAACATTGCCTTGGAAAATGATTCATGATTCAAAAAGATTGGCAATGTCAACGTTTTTTCAGGATGTGGGCTGGGAACACAGCAAGGTGGCAGGGGTCATCTTAATCTCTGTCTCTTATCAGTATAAGTTATCAACCAGGTCAGTAATTAAGAGAATTGCACTGCTTCTCTGTAGTATACAGTAAAAATTAATCAAGGAGAATAACACTCGTGATAGGTAGCAAGCACTCTGAAGAATGCAAATTTGTTTCCTCTAGTGACAAAAGAGTAGGATAGCTATTCCTCATTGCCTATGTTCCTTGCCATATTTATTAACTTGCATTTCAGTCGCCAGAGGCCCTAGTCAAAATAAAAACTTTGCTGTTAAAGATAAACAAGAGTACATATTTAGACATAAACTTATCCTGCCTTGCAGTGCTTACAAACAAAATGTGTAAGACAGGAAAAAGAAAGGGAGAAAAAGATAAAAGTTTGAACATTTTCTTATGGCTGGATGGGGCTGTGGACAACCTGATCTAGATGAAGTTGTCCCTGACTAGATGACCTTTGATGGTCCCTTCCAACCCAAACTGTTATATGATTCTATAGAATGAGATCTAACCTTTGGCCTAATTATAAGAGAGAAGTTACTCAGGACCAAGCCCCTAGAAAAGTTCAAATGCAGTAACATTCAGATAAACACCAAGAAGGAGGAAGAACTGTTTAAGAAAAAAGAATAGTAGTATCAGAAAAATTAAATGGGACATAAATAATAAAGAAGTTGAGCCTGGAAGAGAATGGACTATCAGAGGAAAAAGGTCTTGGAAGAGACTTTCAGAGATATAGTGGAGCAGAGACAAGAGACTCGTAAGGGGGCATTTGTCTGTTATATTAGTATGACATGGATGCCTTTGATTAGGAAGAGCGGGAGTCAAACACTTAGTCCTAAATTCTCAAACTCATCTGGAGTAAATGTGCATTTTGACCCTTTCTCTCCAACTCCCCTTCAGATCTTCTGTCTTAGAGGTGGGCAGAGGAGCCAAACTGCAGTGTTGTAAGAAGAATAGAAAACACATTACATACCAAAAGGTCCACATTTTCAAATGATATTTATGATCATGCTTCACTGAGCACATGTCACAGAAACGGGAGTTCCTGAGTGATTTCTCCCCCATCCTCATGCTCCTTCTTTCTCTTCACCTTTTAAAAACTCCAAATCACAGGTTGCATGACTGGAGAAATTCATGTTTCAACTGGACAAGAAAGCTCATTGCAACTGAAGTAGAAGGAACAACAGAATGGCAAGAAACACCCTGGGATTACCCAAGACAGTATTAACAGTTGTTTTCCAAAAGAAGGTGATTTGAGCCATGTAGAAATTTAGTGTTGCAAAAAGCCAGTGAAATATTCCAGATTAAGTTCTGTTCGTAATTCCAGGATTTTAAATTTTATTTAATTTATTTATATATATATATATTTAATTACCTTTGCTGAAAGAAACAACAAAACCCTACCAATCTTTGTGGAGGTCTGACACAGCAACCTCACCAGTCAACAATATCTCAACTTTTTTCTTGGGGAAAATCTCTGCTAGTTCAATACTAATATTTAATATAGTTGAATTTTAAGGAATGCATTTGAAGAAAGCAGCAGATGAAATCTTACCAAGCATCTTTTAAACAGCTTGAATGCATACAACAGCAAAAAATGAGAGCAGGTCAGCAAGGATTTAAACAGGTTGAGATGCAGCTGAAAACCTGACATTGCTCAAGTTCCTCCTGCACAAATGTTGGATTCCCAGGCAGGATTGCTACTCACCCGATAAATGCTGCAAACTCACTGGAGGTTAAATTGTTTTTAAAAGGAGAAGATGGAAAATCCACTTCAGTACAAAATTCAATACTTTAATTGTAAGTGAACTAGGAAAAAGTGCTTCAAACACTGAGAACAGATCAAGCTTGTATTATTGTCTATATGTTGATGTGTGTTGATAAAAATGTACCAGGTTCTAGTTCAAAAGGAAACAGTAAAGTTTGTGAGAAATGGGGGAGCCAGCAAAGCACCTTGCTCTCATCTCATGTCATCTCTACCTACATCAGTAGTAGACAGCTAAACTAGAGTAAAATCTGACTTATCTAGACTCCAGAACAAGGTGGCTACATTCAAGCTACCCAGGGCCTACCTTTCAAGTGACCAACAGGTTTCAACTCCAACCACAAGCAAAGCTCCGGCATTTCAAAGACAAACAGAGTAGCTTAGCTACATCCTCCTAGATTAAGCCACTTAATGGTGGGACCTAATTTAAGAAACCAAGTGCTCTGGTCTGCCTTTATAGTGACCATCTCCTCCCTCCAAATCTCTGCATGCGACTGTACAGTGACCAGGTCCTAGCTCGGGCATACTGCTTGGTTGTCTATGTTCAGCACAGTGAATGACTGCAAATGTCTCCCCTTGGCCTTGGCTTTGCCTTGGTCACTTCTACTAAAACTGGATTGTTCAACAGAGTGAGACATATTGTATGTCTCAGCCATTAGGTCACTCCTTTGAAAGTAATTTTCCTGCGTGGATCGAATGTAGCCCCTGCATAGCTGTAAACATGCAGTGATATTGCAGTTCATTTTCTTGGTGTTTTCTCCTACAAGGATGGAAAAACACAAAATGAAAACTGTTATTTTGGGAACACAAGCACACACAAAAACAAAACAAAACAAGCCTTTCTGATCTTTGTTTTCTTATATTTATTCAAAAGTATAGAGAAAGCTGATTGGTTGGCTTAGGCTCAAGCAAAATTTCATGCTAAAAATGATCAATCAATGACATGTTTGAAATGTTAGAGTCACAAATGATGAATACAGGCACTTTCCTAAATTCATATCCAGATTCTTCAGTGGCCTAATTTTAAAAAATGTGGAGTGTTTTATAGTTTGATCTTGTAATGGATTTACCACAGCCAGAAACTAAGCAGTCACAGAGTCACTCACTCTCTCTCACAGCAGGATGGGGGAGAGAGTTTGGAGAGCAAAAGCTAAATATTTGTGGGTTCAGCTAAAGACAGTTTAAAAGTGAAGGAAAAAGGAAGGGAAAAAAATGATGCAAAGGGACTCACTCACCACTGCCCCCAAGCAGAGTGATGCCCAGACAGTCTCCGAGCAACAACGTCCTTGGAAGGAAAAAACCATCATTTTTTATTGCTGAGCATGACATTGTGTGGCATGGAATGTTTTTTTGGCCATTTTGAATCAGATGCCCCAACTGTGTCCTCACCCAAATTCTTACCCACTCCCAGTCTGCTTTCTGGGTGGACAGAGTGGGAAAAATACAAAAGCTTGACACTGTGCAAACATGGTTCAGCCATTGCTAAGACCTTGGTGTGTTAGTAATACTGTTTTAGTGACAGATCTAAAATAGGCTGCTGAAACTTATCTCCATCCTGACCATACCCAGTACACACCCTCACAATTCTTCCACATAAAACTGGATATAAAGTTAATGAGCCTCATCCTCCCTGTCTCTCACTTGCCTTGTTTTATGCTAATGTATGCTAAACTGCATCAATAAAGTTAGCCTGAATTTGTAGAGATGCAAATGAGAAGACATCGAATTAAGGCCAGTCTGTTCAAAAACACTGTTGTTTTTTGTTTGTAGTGTTCTGGAGTGAACCATCTTAAAAATAGCCAGAGAAGCTGGTGAAACAACATGCCATGGCACTGGTACCTTCCTTATATCCTTGGTGCCTTACTCAAAGGATGTGTATTCCCGTAAAAACCTTTTGTCCTGACGTCTGGAAAACTGAGTTGGGTGAACTTCAGCTGAACACACTTTGGGCAGCCACCTGTGCCAGGCTCCCTGAAACAATGCCTCTGGTTATCCCTTGAGCTGTTCTGGCCAGGGAAGGTCAGACCTGTCCATGGGAGAATGGATCCGAAACCACTGAATTTGCATTGGAAATAGTGTTGGATCAGGCAGTACTTAAGTTAGGGTCTTGCAGGCTCTTACATGACAGGTGGATGCTTCCCTGTGTTCCGATTAAGGTCTGGGTTCTCTGAACTGAGAGCTGCTCGGTGTGGTGTTGCTCTGTCTTTGGATTAGCAAGGGCAGGATCCACTACATGAGGCAGCCTCAGCTCTGCTTCTTTTATAACATGTCAATGAGGGCATTTTTTGAAACATAATTTCTCTTTAAATTAGGTGAAGTGCTCCAAATTAAACATATGAAAAGATACTTTAATTGCTCAAATACCTCTGGCCTCATCTGATTACCCTTTGCCTTCTGCAAATAATGTGAGATGCTTTGAGGCTCAGGTCTGTTCCTCTTATATACCCTCCGAAATTGCAGCTAATTGGTGGGCTGTGTCACAACTGCTCCTAAATTGAAACACCTTCTAAAAAACTTTACAGTTCCAATATCACCTGTTCCAATATGGTTACACACCCACGGCGGTAAGTGTAGCAATGTAATTATTTTCTAATGGGCTTTTACAGTAATGGAATCAAAAGACTTCAGGCATATGTTTGATTTCATTCTCTTTTCTGTCTAATTTTACGTGAGGCTTCTGTTTGTTAAACAAAAGCTGGCAATGTTATTAACACTGAATACATGCAGATGGCAGTTTCAATTTTCCTTGTGCTTCTTTACTCATTTATTTGCTGTAATAGACCTTTCATCTGTGTTACAGGCCGAAAATGCTTTAAAAGTTTAAAAACTAATAATACCACTGTATTTTTATCTGTCACTGAAGAAATTTCATGCCTCCTCTATGGAGCAATATTAAGTCTGAAAATGTAGCACAATTACCATGACTCAGAGGAACACACTGGCAGAAAAATTGGTAAATTGCAGGAAATTCAAAGAATAAATAAAATTAATACATTGTCTTAGTACTTCCTGCTACAAAAAGGCTTAAAGGCCACTAAGGAAATGGGAACTTAACTTGTTTTTATTTGCGTATAGGCCTTGTGAATAAAATGAGAGAAAGAGACTAAGAAGTGTAAATATCTGACGGTTGCAAATTTAAAGGAAGAAGAAGCTCTAAAGCCATCATTAAACAAAATGAAAGAATAACTGTCTCTTTGTGAAGTGAATCCATGCCAGGAGATGTTTTCCTCTGCATATCTCCTGCTGTGGTGAACAGTTAGGTGCCAGTCAACTTGGAGATTCACTGTGGAAATTAGCTTAAAATGCATTTTTGAGGAAATTTCTGAATATGAGTTGTCTCCCAAGAGGGGACTGTCTACCTCTTCATCAGCAGTATTTAGTGTAAGGCACACCAGGATATGTGATTAGAAAAATTCTGTACAGCCATCTTCACTTCACATGCACATTAAGGCTAGATGAGTCCAGAGTGTATGGCATGAAAAAAATGAAAGAAATATTTAAAAAGTCTAGGTTGTGTGCTACAAAATGTTGGTTTGTTGCTTTCCCATTCTCCAATTTCTAAAGTTGCAGGTTTTTTCCTTCTAACAATCTGGGGAAAAAGTATCACAACAGTAATTATAATCTAGAAAGCAAAAAAACCAAATAAATAAAAATATGTAAACTAACATCATTTTACCAACAAAATGTCTTACATAGTAGCTATATTATAGAATAATTTAATTTTGTTTCATGAAACATAGCCAATTTAATATTCGGAAGCTTTGCAATAAAAAACAAGATGAAGTAAAACACTTCTGGAGAACATATGTCTGTTGGGATTTCTTCAGCAACTGTCATTATTTTATGTGCTTATTACCAAACATTTTATTGTAACATCATGCGAAGGAAAAACTACATATTAACACAACTGGCATCTTCTAGAAGACGTTTAGACTTTGGAGGATACTCCTATCATATCACATCTTCTTAAATAAAGTTATTCTAAAATCACACTTCAGACTACAAATTGCTTATTTATTTCCATAACTCAGTAAAGGCTAGAATATGAACTTATAAAATCAAAGTATTCAATTTTTAAAGTAGAAGCAAAAATCTTTGAAACTAAATATAAATCAAGAACAATTGCTCACAGTGTAATTAGATCAATTAACCACACCATTCGAAAGCAAGAGATGTTGGTATCCAAGAAGAAGAAAATTTATAAGAAGAGACATGATGGGGTGATTAAAGGAAAGAGAAATTGTTCTTTCAAAATAGAGAATACAGACACCCTACTAGGAAATTATGATTGTGTATTATCTTAAAAAATATGTTTTGAATTAGTATTTGTTAGCATGCTCTGAGGTTTTGTTCCTAGAGTCATATTTTAATAGATTTTGTAGATCTCCCAGCAGGATCACAACTGAGAGGTGAGAGACATGTGATGGATCCACTCAACCCCTTATCCCAACCATCAGCAGTTTGGCACAGGGTCCAAAGGAGGTAAAGGCCTGAGCCATAGCTAGGCCAAGAATTCCTCTAGTTCCAATCTTTTCTCTGAGAACCCACAAAGGAGCAGAGTGACACAGTAAGTATCGATGCATGTGAGTTTGGAATACTGATCATGGGATTAACATATGAATCAGGAGTGGCTTTTCCAAGATTATTGATCAAGGAACAATGAAAGTTGTGGTTACAAGGAGTCTCATGCAGACCTTTCCCATCACACCTAATTTGACTACAAGCCAACCACTTTATTCCATAAATATGACAACATAAGTGAGCCTTCTTTGAGGTCTTCTGGCTGAGGAACATGGCTGCATGTGGGTGATCTCCCCCTGAGCTGTGACACCTCCTGAGGTTGCTCCTTGAGGCAGAGAGACCTTTTACCAATGGCAGATATTTAGTAACTGGTTGATATCTCACATAACCTTGTAGTATGGTAACTTTGATTTGTGTCTTGGTACTTTTGAATATTTTTTTCAAATTATTGTGCTGTACAGTCATAGAGTGAACCTTTTCATCAGACTTTGTTAAGTCGCATTTTTATAGCATCATATTAAAACTGCTTTTGCTAATGCCTTTGACAGTAATTCTTTAAGCTATCTAAATCACCCTTTCATGATAAGACTTCATGGCGGCCTTGTGAGAAACAGTCTTTTCCCAGCTATTTCTCCTCTTTCTCTGAGTGATCTTATTTTGGTGCAAAGAGATCTTTCAGTTTTACTTATGCATCTTCCGTAAGAGCATTTAATGCATCTTGCAGATGTGAGTACAGGACCTACTGGTTCTCTGGTGGGTTGTATAGTACTGCAGGCGCTACATGGATGGGCTGGCAAATTTACATTTTTTAACTCAGTCTCAACCTGTTCAATACAGATGGCCTATAGGTAGCTGACTTCTGTTGGTTAGTTTATCATTGCTGAGGGTTGAATAAAAGCTTGGAAGGGATCAACCTGAGAAGCAGTGTTTCAGGACAGGATCTTGTTAATTTAAGTTTTATTTAGATAATGATTCCTCTCTTGGCATTAGGTTATGGTTGTATACAGTAACTAGGTATTTATGATCTTCAGGGAGATGTTCTGGTACTGAAGTAAGTTCTTACATATTTTTTGGGGGTTTCTTTCAGTTTTATGATGTATTTCATCACAGTGAAGAGTAATATGAGGGTTGAGGTGGGTGTCATATGTGTTCTCAGATACTTTGGGGTACCTGCACAAACATGTCTCCCCTTCTTCTCTTCTCCTTCTTTCCTGATGTTAAAGCCTTTGTGTGGCCAGGAGTAGAGCCAGAAGAACAGCCACTTGCAAGTGCGAACTCTTGTGGTTGGGCACTGACTGGTGAGTGGGTACACCTGGAATGGTTTTATGCAGTGATGCTTTAATGTATACAAGTTTCACCAAGCAAGGTCAGACTGCTGGGATTCCACAGTTCTAAACTTCCTTGACTAACAAGCTAGGATCAGTCTACCTCCAGCTTGATCTTTTCCTCGTCCCATGATGCTTGTTCTCCTGTCTCAACATCAAATTGCATTGTAGATTATATTTATCACAGCACAACCTACTTCTTTAGCCTCTCCTCTAAAATTTGGTGTAGAATTCTCCACCAGGACAAGGTCTTCCAGTTTATGGGCAAGCGCAGCAAAAATTAGGTAATTATGTGGAAGAATTACAGGACACTGGCACATGTTGCCAAGTTATTTACATTTCTATTGATATTTAACACCTGAGGGTGCTTTGGGCAATCCAGGCATAATCCTGCTACTTGGTGGTCTAGCTGAGACGTAACTTTTGGACCTCTAGAAAAAAGGTAGAGCCCTGTGAGCATAGCTGTTACATGCTGTGAGAAGTTTCAGCCTGAGCAGGGTAACATTCACAGTATCATAATATGTTTGGGATTGGAAGGGACCTCAAAAGATCATCTAGTCCAATCCCCCTGCTGGAGCAGGAACACCTAGGTGAGGTCGCACAGGAAGATGTCCAGGAGGGTTTTGAATGTCTCCAGAGAAGGAGACTCCACAACCTCCCTGGGCAGCCTGTTCCAGTGTCTGTCACCCTCACTGAGAAGAAGTTTTTTCTCGAATTTAAGTGGAACCTCTTGTGTTCCAGCTTGATCCCATTACCCCTTGTCCTATCATTGTTTGCCACCGAGAAGAGCCTGGCTCCATCCTCATGGCACTCACCCTTTATATATTTATAAACATTAATAAGGTCACCCCTCAGTCTCCTCCAAACTAAAAAATAGACAGGACTGAGTGTTATAGGGGACTAGTGGATTCTGCTGCAGAACATAAAAATATTGCTAAGTACAAATTCTTAATGGGGATATTTTCCAGTTTTGACATGTTACATCTGTTGCTAGTTCTGATGTCAAGAAATAGACAGTGATGGAAACTGATGACAGCTTAAGTATTCCCAATCTACATTTAATTTTTAAATGGCTAAATAATGTTTGGAATGGTTAGCTAGTATTATTTCATAGGTCTATTTTTTAAATGGATGCTTTTTTGCTCAAGAAAGCCCATGATTTCTACCCTCCCTCAGTTTACCACAACCAAAATGTAGCCTTAATGAACAGATTCATTAGTGTAGCAGTTTTGAAGGAAGAAAAATATCCAACTCAAAACCAACAAAAAGCCCCTCTCTATTGAATCAGAGATTTATTACTTCCTGGCTTTGAATGAGGACTACAAATATGGATTTCATGTCAGCTGTACAGACATTGTCAGCACTATGTTTTGAACTTGTCTGCTTGCTCATCACATTTTAATTAATGAGGGCATGAGCCGAAACAGGTGTTCGTAACAGAATAGACAGCAGCTGGCAAACAATTTTTAGATCTACAATTAACTCATTTATACTATTGTTCCAGAACACAGAGTTCATATAATTTTACAGAGGAGGTTATTATCAGACTGAGCTGTAGAGGCACATTCATTTTTCTGTTTCTGCCTTTTTTTTTTTTTTTAAATGTCATTTTCTCAGTCTTGGTTTTCATGGTAAAGCTGATTGAAAAGTTGAGGCTATTTTTTTCCAGCAGTAGGCAATTTATATTACTAAAACAATCTAATCAAGGAGCTAAATGGCCTTGTGAATAGAGAACACTAAATTCACTTCATTATCATCTCTGTTTCCAGAGAGAAAGCTGCATAAATTGCTCTGGATCTAGAGCTCAGCACAACACTTCTCCAAATTTGTATCTGTATAAACTGCCACAGAATGAAAGTTACACAAGTTCAGCCAAACTACACTAAGAATCTAGTCAAACTTCCAACTTTCTCATTTAGGCTCTCTAAAGAGTATAACTGACTTTAGATGGTTTTGCTGTTGCCTATTCAGAGACTTTTCAGATACAGTTGTTTTGTTTTTTTTTTTTTTCTGTAAAACGTCCCCTGTTAAAATGTGAACTTTTGGCATTACCTAGAGTATCTGCCATTCCCTGGTGGCTTAAAGCTGAATGTATAAAAACTAGCAAGCAAAATACTCACTGATCACACAAAACCATGAAATGTAATAATGTGGTGCTATTTGCCACCTCTACATGTTTTTGTGTCACAGCAAAAACCTTGGAGTAACTGAAGAGGCAGGCAACAGTCTGAAGTAAAGCAAAGTTCAAGTTGTTCTGATCAAGTATTTCCTCAGCTTACTTAATTTATTATTTGGATGAAGTATTTCATGTTATAGGGATAATCAACAGCTCAGTTTTAGAAGAAATAATGAACATCAGTATGGTGACAAGGAAAGAAGAGGAAGAATGATGACAGGGTAGAATGCAAGATCTGCAAAACATGATCTGTAAGGGTTAAAGAGTTGAGGAAAATGTCAGGAAATACTTCTTTAACACCTTCAGATCCTTCTTGTTTAGAAATCAATGGCAAACATAAAAAAACTACTCTACATCTGACTAGGGGCTGGAGAAGCTTTTCTTTTTTTTTTTTTTAAAAAAAAAACCCAGTCTTTGCACATCCTCGGTAAAAGGAGGTAACTGTGTACAGAGAGGGGCAGCAGTTGAGGCACAGCCCTTGCCTGCAGACTTCTTTTTGAATAGCTGCATTGGTCTTTAGGAAGTTCTCTTGGCAGCATTAAGCAGTTTGTTGTGCTACAGAATGAAAGAAGATGTCTAGTTCAGGTGACTTTTTGAAACCAAAGAGTCGCTATTTAGTTAACCAGGATATCCAAACTGGGTGACACAAGGTAATGGGTGTCTTTCCTTCAAACATTTCTTCTGGAAAATACAGAGAGACAGGAGTTGAAATAGGATGTACAAGTAGGTCTTTCCTCCTGTTTTCTGTTTTGCAGCTCTAGATGATGGCATTGGACACAAAGATTTACATCTACTGTATTTGTCTTCACCTATACCTTTCACAGCCAAACCATGCCATTTGGCCTCCTTAATAATTTCTCATAGTAATATATGCATAGCTTGAAGGATCAATGGAAAACAAGGCTTGCTAGCTGGGAGTGCTTAGCCTGGAGAAAAGGAAGATCAGGGGAGACCTTATCACTGTCTACAACTACCTGAAAGGAGGCTGTAGCATGGGGGGGGTTGGTCTCTTCTCCCAAGTAGCAAGTGATAGGATGAGAGGAAATGGCCTGGAGTTGCACCAGTGGAGGTTTATATTGGATATTAGGAAATATTTCTTCACAGAAAATGTTTTTGTGCATTGGAACAGGCTGCTCAGGGAAGTGGTGGAGTCACCATCCCTGGAGTTGTTTAAAGGATGTGTAGATGTGGTGCTCAGGGTCGTGGTTTAGTGGTGGACTTGACAGTGCTAGGTTAATGGTTTTCTTGATGATATAAAAGGTCTTTTCCAACCTAAAGGATTCTATGATTCCATGACCATTTGAAATTAAAGGTTAGACCTATGAGTTATTGCGTGAACACAACAACATAAGGTAACACAATTTTTAAGCACGAAGAATTTATAGTCTGAATGACCCAAAAGGCCAAATGAATATTAGCTGTTGTATGGAATATTATTCTGCACACATAATATGCCTGGAATAATTAACAGAGTAACGGGTATATGTTACTGTAATAAATTTACATTTACCGTTATAATTTTAATATATGCACATAAATTTGAAATGATGACAGCAGCTGTAAAACTAGGACATTTCTTTATTAAAAACACCCAGACCATATAGGTCAAAGGGTCAAGGACCAGATTTTTCAGGTAAGTAGATGTATAGAGAAACATATAGTCATTGACTAGTATTTCTAGTGTACCTCAGAAAGCTTCCTGGCAGCAGTCAGCAACTTAGGGTTCGAAATAGCTTTGCAAAGCTGCTCCCAAATTTACAGCAATATTATTCTCTCACTCCTTACCAATGGAAGACGCAAATGCCTGAAAACAGACTGGGTTTGAGTGGCCGAACCCAGACTTCACTCCCCATGAATCTCATTGGGCACCAAACACCTTGCTCTTACGTGAGAGTGTGAAGACACATATAGGATCACTGAGCTTATCTGGGCTCAGTCCCATCCCTTAAGTGCTCTGCAAAGAACCTGTAAGATGAAATGTTGAACAAAAAATAAAGCCGGAAACCAAATATAATGCTGTTATATATTTCCTTTTTTTTATATTTTTAATTTATTTTAAATTTCTCCTTGGAAGACCACATCAACATGTTTTCAGCTCTTCAATACTGCTTGAGCAAAGTTTTCACCATCTTTCAGAGAGTATTATCTTTGATATTAAAACATTTCCCAATCACCTAGTCTTTTTACTAGCAGTCAGAATTTGAAGCGAGGAAAGATTTTAATGAACTACCCATGTAACATTGTAGACATCTTTGAAAACTGAAGGGATTTCAAATACTAAAAGAATTTTAAAAAAACTTAGAACATTGTCAGGGAATTCGGAGTTGTTAGTTCGACATGATTCCTATCATAAATGGTTAATATTTGACTTAAAATTCTAGCAACAAAAGTTACAAGTTAAATATATGATTGATACTAGTTAGCATGGTGTCAGAGAACATCTTGTAAAAGATTTTTTTTTTTTTTTTGGCTAGGATTATAATTATAATTGATGAAATAAATAGGATGGAAGTAAATATCCTTTGACTAGAAAAGCTCTAGATCTAAAATTGTTTTGATGGAAAATTCTTTATTAACTAGTCAGATATAAAACTGTCTCAATGGTAGATCTCAAACAGGTGTTATTTATTAGCTGTTACCTGTATGGCTTCTTAGATAATTATTCAACTGCATTTAGTATTTTTATAATGTAGAAAATACTACAGAATGTTTTATGGAAAGGCTTACTGATCATGTGAAATTGACAGAGCAGCAAATGTTGGGGTTAATTTATTAGTAACAGATGGTTTGGATGGCTTGGTTTCAAGCTCAGAGAACTAAAATTTTCCCACAGTAAATCTACATTTGATCAACTGAATAAGTTGCTAGGCTTGATTGACTGTATTGACTAGATCTCCATTGCTGACGGTAGAAACTTAAACATGTAACACTTCACTGCAGATAGACAAAAGTAACACATCAGGGAAAGGAGAAAACAGGCTTTGTCATGGCATGTGGAGACTTGCTGAGGACTCAGAGAAGGTTCTGGGGTCATTTAGTTCAATCTGTAAAAAGCTAGGAGTCAGGCATGAGAAAGTGATCTTTCCCATGGATAAGGCTTTGATAAGACTGTTAGAAGCCATTTCTAGTTGTGGGACACCTACATCAAGATGTGGAAATAATATTAGAGGGAATTAAAAGGACAATCCAAGCATTGGAAAGCAGCCTTACAGTGTAAGCTCCAAGGAGCTTATATAATTCACTACTGAAAAAGAAGGTTAAGAGGTGAATTAATCTCTATGTGCAGCTATTTATATGTAGAGATGTGTGGCAGCAGTGAGGTTGTCAAATTTATGGACAATAGCTTAGCAAGAGCCATGGACTGCAAACTGAAGGTAAAGAAAATTGACCTTCAGCTAATGCACTCTTGTACCTTCTGCAGTAAAGATGGGTAAATTCAGGGATAACTTACTGGGGCATGTAGTTGAGGGTACTACAGTTAGAAATACTTTAAATAAGACTGGGATCTTTCGAGAGAAATGATTTTCTTCCTGAATGTGGTGATCAGACAAGATGTTTGTGCTGGTTCACTCTATCCATAGATTTTATCCTCATCTTTCTAACGTACAAAGACTTCTAATATTTGAAACAGTTCACACAACAAATGCAATTAATTAGCATACATCAGGGCTTTCACTAGTCACCAGAAACAAAGCTGAATAGTGCTTGAACACATAGGCAATTACAAGAGATGGTATGACGGAAATTCTTGGACTGTATTTTTGTGAAATATATTGCTAGACATTAATTTTGTGCCACAAACAAACTGCATAAAACAAATATTCTAAAAAGTCACATTTTTGAAAGTCAAGTTTGAAACATGCCTTAAAACTCAGCAACAGTTTTTATTTTGAATTGATTTCTTGGTGCGTTGTTATTTAGTCCCCCTAAAAGCTGAAATGAGGAGACATATTATGCTGATAAGGAAGAAAACTGTCATTTGCTGTTGATATGTGACTTTTAAAGCACACTCATAATGTGCTACGTTTATGGAAAAGCAATTTCAAATGGTAATAGTTAAAAAAAATAAAACAAAACTAAGTGTTTTCTCTGCTACCATATTTTTTCATTGTATGAACTCTAAGGTACAGAATATGCCAACCTGTAAAACCTCCTGTGAAATTAATATCTGAAAACACTGATGGACCTCTGGTGTAGGTGCCACATTCCATAACACAAAAACAATTATTTAACATGTATTTATTCCAAGAGCAAAAGCTGTCACATATTGACCTTGTTGCATGTATCGGGTGCCAGCCATAATAGTGCTTTAGTGTCCTGGAGTTAATTTTACTTGTTACATTCTTCGGTGTCAAGTGGGGTTGACTTTTAATTACATCAAAACCCTATTCCATTACTTTGCTCTAATTCTTTCATCTCACATTTATTTTCATTCTGTGCAGGTTCTTGTCCCAACACACCTTCTTTTCCAAGTAATTTTTTTAGCTTTCCTAGCAATATAAAGTATCACCTACTTATGTCAGTGGCAGCGGGTGTGCCTTGTTTGGGGTAATGTCGTAGCACAACAAAAAAGGCAATCTTCTTTCCTTTTGCTAGCTGCTGACTTCTTACATTACTGCAGATAGTTACCGCTCTCTTTCAGAAACATTTCCCTCTGACCCCCTACATCCCCTTCGCAAAATGAGAACTATGCCGGACAAGGCACTATAAAAATAGACTCCTGAGAACAATTTGCAGTGCCTTTGAGCCCTAATAGGCCTCTTGAATCTCTGTTTTCTGTAATTCATTCCTTTTAGCACTAATAATGTGAAATGTTTCCCAGAGAGCTTTCCTCCCAACATCTGGGAGTACTGCAGGAAAGCAGCACGGGGTGAGCGAGCTCCCCACTGGCTGCCGTCTGCTTATCAATATCTATGTCCCCTCCAGCTCAAGCTGCAGCAAACTCATTTTTCTTGCAGGAAAATAGGCTGTGGAGGTGAACAGATGCTTGGAATGGGCTTGCAGAGGTCAGATCATTATCGGTAACCAGGTGATAAGAGGATTTGCTAGACTGTGTTTTCTATGTTTGCCATTAACAATTGTGAATGGTAATTCCCTCATTAAGAAGCTTTGGCAGGTAGAGGTAATGAAGGACTCACCTCTGTACTGGAATCACAGTCAGTGAATCAAGGGCAACACAGTAACGGTACTAACTGGGTAGTGGCCAAGAAGGAAATGGAAGAAGAAAGAGATTCTGTTTATTTTCTTTAATCTTCTCTATCCCTTCCCCCTTTCGTTTCCACCATCTGTGATAAAAATGAAGACGCAGCACAAATGTTTCTCTAGTGAGACCAAAATGTAAGCATCAAGAGACGCCCCTGTGCTGGATCTGCTGTGTTAGATCTGCAGGCTAGCAGCGATGCTGGTTTTGTCAAATAGGTTTTTGATTCCTGACCTCCAAAAAGAGAGAACTGGGGGGAGAGGTGGACAGACTATTTTGTTTGTTTGTTCGTTGTTTTTAATTTCTTTTTCTTCCCCTCAGCTGTTCTGTTTGGGTAAACCAATTAAAAATAAAAAAATAATGTCACTTCTGTGCAAGAAATTTCATGTCAAAGCCACCTCTTTATAATTTCTTGTCCTGCCTTTAAGTGGGCAGTGGGCTACTTCTTTCTCATCTGCAGTAATACTTAAAAGCCAACTCTCTTTGATTCATTTGCCTTTCTGCTCCAGTCCTCTGCTTCTGGACTGTGTCGTTCCAGCTTCCGAGAGCTCAAATGTCCTTCATAGTTCTGTCAGTGTAGTCAAACATGCCAGGGAAGCTTTCCCACACCGAGTGGTGGTCTATCTTTTAATGGCCGGGCCGAATGAGCTCCCTGCCTGCTGCTTTCTGTCACATGGAGATGGTGACTTTAATGGGAGATACTTCTATTCCAGGTGTCCTATAGCTACCACATGGCAACTGTTTGCTCTTCCCTGAAGCAGATGGCCAACGTAAGTCAGAGCAATTGCAAGTCTAGAAGTGCATACTTTACCATGAGTGGAAGCAATCCGAGATGAGGGGTTCAGTTCAAGAACCTTTAAATATGGTCTTCAAGAAACTTTTAATGGAAACTAGGGTGTTCCATGCCACAGGGGTTATCTTGACCCATATTCTGGTCCCAAACTCAAAGGTATAGTCTGATGTGTATGTAATTCTAAACTCTCAAAGCTCTTAAGACACACTAGTGAATGTTTTGGCAGTGTTACTAAAGGAGCTAAGTTAACTACCACATCCCTTCTTCCATTTTATCACTCCTTTTCTCATCCTTTTTTCCCCCTATCCTTCTTAAATCTGACCCTGACTAAATTAATACTCAGATGGTTTTATCCAGTTTTTCTAATTTATATTAACACAGTCAAAGTTCTTTTCACAAGAAGAAAAGGTGAGCCAAAGTTCTGTATGGATCTAGTCCATGTCCCATTTGACTTGCCTTAGTCTCTGTGTGGGTCCTGGTTCAGGGCTTAGGCTGATTTCATCCCATCCAGGCAAAACCACAAACACTCATTTGGGAAGTTCTGAGCAGATCTGAAAGCAACGAGGAATATACATGCTGTAATGTAGCTACAGTATTTTAATTGCCGTCATCTGCCATCAAACTAATGCAGATATTCGTTGAAATGTTTACTTCATTACCCCCTCACAAGATCGTAATTAAGCTGACTGGAGATTTGAACAAAGGAGGATGAAAAGGCATCAATTACGTGTATTACCCCACTGAATAGGGCTCTGAAACTCAGAACCGAACTTCCATCAAAAGAGGCTGTTCAGGGAATGCTTCTCTGAGTCTGGTGATTGCAACCAGTCATTTTGCACACTTCGGGGTAGGGCTGCATTCTTCCTGCGGTAATAACAGCCTTTCATTTTGATAATTGTGGACTGTTTATGCAGAGTGAATGTCAATGGGGGGATGTGGCATGATCTGACAGCATTAAACTACAGTGAATGACAGCAGAAATGTCATTCAGATCCAGCAATCAAGCTTGCGGGGCACCAAATTCAAAGTCAGTTGTGTTGCACAGATATAAGTTTTCCTTCAAAAGCCTCTATAAGTTTAAAATTATGATGACGTGGAGCTGCTTCTTAATAAAAATATGCAGCAGCACTGCGAAGCAAACTGAAATACTTCTGAAAGGAATGTGGATATACATGAAGGTGTAACAGTTCCCTGCAGCCTAATTCCTTCCAAATCTCAATAAAAACTACAGCTACATCTAGGTAAATGTGTCTGGAATAAGAAGTTCTTTCAACAACAGCCCAGCCAACCTAGTATTACATATTCAGGATTGACTAATGAGCATTTTTATTAAAGGAAAAGCATGAACATTGTTATGCTATTTTTAAACACTCATTCCTCAAAAAAAAAGTCAAAATTTGTATTTTTGAACCCAATTTAGGTTCAGAATTATTTGGAAAGCAAGCAGTCTTCTGTTTCTTTCATAACGACTCTTATATTATTTAAATATACATTTTAGTATTAACAAGATGTTAGGTCTCATTGTGTTATATCACAGTAAAATGACAGTCAAATCAATTCCATTTAATTATAAATAATATTCTGAAAGTGGGATAATGTAAAAGTAAGTTAAATATTTTAATTACTACACGTGTGGCAGTAATTAATAACATGAGTAACAAATGGGATAGGTTTTTAGTACAAAAAATACAGGCAAGGCTACAGAAAGCTTTCATCAATACATTGTTCTGGAAAATGAGTTTTCATCTGAGTCAAATAAAGCTGCAAAACTATATTTGTGACAGATGCTCTTGAATGTGTTCCTTTATTCTTTTGGATCACAATGTGCAGTGAAAAAAATACTGTTTAAAAAAAAAAGTTGCAAGTCCCAGTACATAACCTTTTGGACTCTTTAATTAAAATGTGTTGGTTTCAAGACTTTTCATAAAAATGAAGAGTTAGGTCAAGAGCATAGTAGAGAGACCTTAAACTGGCCTGCGAGTTAAACTGCTTGTTTCACAAGGACATTATCTTCTGTCCAGTTTCACCTACTGCTCTGACAACCACACAGTATTTAAAAGCAACATAAACCATCTAAATATATAACCTTATCGCTTATGTAATGGCTTATATTAATTGTGACCCTGTTTCCATTCCTTATATGAAGTATTTTCCAGCTGGGTGGTTGAGTTGAAGACCAGTTTAACTGATAGTATTTCAGTGTTTTTATTTAATGTATGCTCAATTCTTTTCTGTGTAAATGTAGAATTAATTCTAGTTGTAGTCCAAAGTATCAACCAATATGAGACTTACCCTGTGCCATGTGCTGTATAATATTTTCTTTTTCTGTTGTACTTTGCAATGGTCTTTATCACTAACACTGGTAGGGAAAAAAAGAATCAGACAGACATGGCTGCCCCAGCAAGGACCAGTAAAGACAAAGCTCTTGTGTGTGTTGGGATTTTTACTAGGGAGAACAGCACTGTGAACAGCATTTCTCTTCCATGAAGAGGAAGACGAACAAGCGAGTATCGATTTGAGGGTTGTAGTCCCCATAGTTGTACATGTCTGCGTCTTTCTTAGCTGGTTTTGTTTAGGAATGTGGATTTTTCCTATATTCTGCAGCAGCTGTATTGGATAGACTTTTTAGACAGACTTCAAATGAGTCGTAAACTAAAGATACTGCCCAAATGCTAGTTTTAGCTCATCTCTCTCTTGAATAACATCGTGCTGCACACCTTGACAATGATGTGGGTCAATTGATAAAGTCTCTTTCCAGAAACTCTCCAGTCGTGAATTTCTAATTCTTTGCAGGGAGTCTGCAGTACAGAAGGACTTAAAGAAACCTCAGGGGAACTACATGACAATAAGGAAAACAAAAATCATGAAATCAGCCTGATTTCTTTTGGATTTCACTCAGTAAAAAAAAGGCATGACAACAACAAATCATCATGTCTTAGGCTGGCATTTTCAGAATGACAAAATGTTTATTGTTCCATTCCAAAATGACTAATTCAGTTTTTTCACTTTTATTACACAGAAGTCAAACTCAAACAAAATATTTTGAATACCTTGTAACGCTATTTTTATTCCCGTTCAATGACTGTTTCTGTACTTGCCCATCCTTTGCAGTGGTTTGAATAAAGTTAATTTTCAGTCTTGAAAACTGAAATTGATCTGCTGTTTTCTGTGGTTGGACAGAATTGCCTAATAGTATTAATAGTTTTAATATTAACTGTTTAGTATTAGTTTAGTATTAATTGTTTTGTTATCTGTTTTTAATTTTTTAGGGACTGGGACTACCACAGACTGAAGGCCATGTGACTATAGATATAAAGCTGAATTATTTTCTCCAGATGACTGGTAATGAAGAAGTCAGATTAATGAGTCTCACAAATCTCTGGATTTAACCACTTCTGAGACCTCTTCTGGACATCTACAGTCTAAACAGTTGGTCTACAGTGAAGATGCAGTTTATATTCTAATTCAAAAAATTATTAGAATATATCAGGTGTGCAGAATGACTATCCAATTACCCCTGTGAATAAAATTTTCAAACAACAGACAGATGTTAAAGTAAGGAGGACAGGGTAACAAGTTAGTTCATGCATTTTTAATGAGAGTTCAGGGTATTAATGGTTATGTAAATCTTAAGATTAAAACAAATAGTGTAAGTTTCTTTGTAAAGTTGTTGATTGTACAAAGCATTCACTTACAATGTGCAGCATTTGCTTCATCTCTGGCACTTATCTTTATTTTCAATTTTAAAAATCAGAGTATTTTCATACTAACTTAAAAAATACCCAGATATTTATTTTCAGTGTATATGCTGTTCTTTCTTTTCTGCTCACAGACGGTATTCTGACATTTCTAATACAAGCTGCATCTGTATTATAGTTTCCCAGAACATATTGATAAGAAAATAAAAAAAACAATGTAATCAGAGAGCAAATCTGATGACAGATTGAAAAAGATTATCCATTTTTTACTAAAACAAACAATCAATCAAACAAAATCCCTTTAGGAGCTCAAAAGATAGACTTCTCCTCTTGCTGCACAACAACTGAAATCTCTGAGATATGTCAGGTTTTATCCTGACTTGTTTCTTTTCTCCTCACACTAAAAAATGAGAATCCTTTTGGTGTCCGATATTTCTTTTCTCTCCTGCAACCACTTTCTATCCGAGTCAGTTCTAGCAAGTGGGAACAAGTCAGTCCTTCATTATACACCACACTATTTTCTATCTGGAATTAACTTCAAAATAACTTAGACTTGTTTTGATGGGGAAAGTATAGATAGTGTGGATTTAATGTTCTTTTTCTAGGCTAATTTTTACTCATAGATGTGTTCCAATTCATTTAGGTTCTTTGAGTGACATTCATCCCATGTCTAATAACTCACTGTGTACTCCAAGCTGGCCATCCTCCTTCCCTCTGCAGGCAATGTGAGAGGATAATTCAGCTTTCCTGTCTGAGATACCTTTGGGGAAGCATCTTGTGGTGTTTGCACCCACCAGTCTTTCTGTACCAGCTGTGCTGCGAATCTGGAAACCTGGACCCAGGCTGGATGCCTCCCAGCTGGATAAAGAAACAAGATGACTCCTGCTTCTCAAATGCAGAAAGTTGCCACATAGGATTTGCAAAATTTTTGTTTTCATAAAGGTCAGCAAAAATGAAAAACAATTCAGAAATTTCGTTTCACAGTGGATTTTTTTATCGTCATTTTTTCAAAGTAATTTTTAACAGCAATTTCTTAATATTTTTAGCAAGATGAAAAATTCTGAAATTTCAAAATGCTTATCTAATGAAATCTAAACTTTCAGTACCTATAATATTTCATAACCATCTGAGTGACTGGTTTCAGTTCCATAATGCACAAATGTGTATTCCTTTTGAAAGTGGAAGCAGGTAGTACCATGTATTTTTTTAGTATGGATTTCAGCACAGAAACAGGTCTCATACCTCTGGTAGTAGCAGCAGTTTCCAATAGTATTGGATGCCCTTCTGTATGAAAATATGAGGTTTCAGGTAGCTGACCTAATGGTCTTTTAGCACTGCATAGAAACATGGCACATACCTTCAACACAACCAGCCTTCATGTCCCCAAACAGCTTCTGGAGTAAGGCCTTGCAGTTTTATTGACCTTGTCATGGAAGCAATGTCAAAATCATTCTAATGATTTCAAAAACCGGAGATGAAAATCTTGAGGACAAGACCTGTAAGAAATTGATTCTGTGTAGAGAGAGGGGGTAGAAATAAGGTTCAACTTGCAGATTTTCTGGCAGCACCAAGAAATGTTCATGTGAACCATGGCATATCTCCAAAACACAGCACATTTTTATTCCTTCTGCTTTATTCCTCATCCTAAGAGATGGTATTCAATACTTAGGAGGGATGACAAAGCATGGAGAGTGCATAGAAACAGTAATCCTATGGTAGCGTGATCATTATATGCAGATTTAGTGCTACGTAAAGAGCTGTGAAGCACACTGCGAAGGAAAGAAAACTGCAGGAGCCATTGCTATCTACAAAGCCACTCACCAGATGTGAACAGCAGGCAGCAACAGATTTGTTTTTTATGGGAATACTGCACACTCATTTTTGTAGTCACTTATTTCTTCCAAGACACTTAAAATGATTTAACTTATTGATATTTTCCAAAACTTTCATCAATGCTTCCAATATCTTCCACAAAGCCACATTGATTTTGATGAAATTTTCTTTCAAAAACTAAGTGGGAGAAAAAAACTTCAAAACAACAAAAGATAATATTTTTAAAGGTTTTGGAAACTAAACTTTTTGAATTTGTTTTCAATGAGACCTTTTGATCAGAAACTTTTTTTTTTTTTGTTTCACTAATAAATGTGAAGGACAAGTAGGTTGAAACAGAATGATCAGAAGTGTTTCTGAAAATGTGAAAGTTATAGTTTTTGCAAAATACAGCTTGTTTACTTCACCAGCTCTCAACAACGTGTATCACTACTCCACTGGCACTGCATTTCTCTAATAAGTACACACACAAGCATACGCACATACATTGTCACCTCTGCAAAGGAATCAGTTCCAAGTCAAATGTTAATTAAAAGGGGAGTTGTTTCAGAGAGGGGAGGAGATACAGTTCAGAAAGCACCAATTAGAGATGAGGAGAGGGAAGAGTCATGTTACCAGGTGTTGTCAATTTACATAGCTTTCATGGACTTTGCTCTTTACAGAGTTACACAGCTGAGAGGTGACTGATTAACTTGCATACTACATGCTACTTTTCCAGCTGAGAGGTGATTTAAAGATATAACCATAGAATAGTTTGGGTTGGAAGGAACCTCCAAAGCTCATCCAGTCCAACCCCTGCCATGAGCAGGGACATCTTCACCCAGATCAGGTTGCTCAGAGCCCTGTCCAGCCTGGCCTGGGATGTCTCCAGGGATGGGGCATCCACCACCTCTCTGGCCAATCTGGGACAGTGTTTCACCACCCTCAGTGTAAAAAATTTCTTCCTCATGTCTAATTGCCTTCTGGAAGTCCTTTCAATTAGGAAAGTGAACTGGCTAAGGATAGAAGGGAAGGAGTGTGTGGGGATCCCACCACTGGAGAGGAGATGCATCAGCCTGACACTTTGCTTTCATCCCTCTCCCTCCAGAGACCTGCTGAGCTGCTTCTGAGCATGATACTGAGGATCTGTTCCTCAGTTCAAGCTCTTCTCATTATTTTGAACCCATCCCTTACTGTACTTGTGCCTCTCATATCTATAGCACAGAGTGGTTACTTCTCTCTTGGTATTTGATGCCGTGTTGAGGCACGGAAATGACCTTACAACCCTTGAGGTCATAAGAAAGGTATGTATTTTACCTATTTATTTACAATGCCGGACACATGGGGAATCATTTCACCTAATATATGTGTAAAATTACAGTAGCTGTGAGCTTGGTTAAATGCAGTAAAGTGCTACATATTCATGAAAGTTTTAGGAACACTTATACATATTAATAACTGGTCCCTGAGAAGGCGGTTCTTATTACAATGAGTTCTGGGAGACCATTTCCATAGTCTCCACCTCCAGTTCCTCCTGGTTGCAGCTGCGCAGTTATTGTGAACCTGGGTCCTCTTCTTTGTACACGCTCACCTTTGGTCCAGTGTGATGAGTTGGTTAGGTCTCAGACTGCTGAGTTGGTTAAAACTGGTGTATCTCCTGTCCTGTGCCCAAGTTTCTGTTATCTAGTTCACCCAAGGATGCACCCAAGGATTATTATCTTTGCAAGGCATCAGTGAAGTCCTGTTTCTCGTACAATAAGTTACACAAAACTAAGCAAGGCTAGGCAATAGTGATATAGGTTAAAGGGTTAGCTCTCTAAGTGTCTTTAGTGATGTGGGGTAGGGTTAGTTCTTTAACTGTCAATTAGTTCTTTAAGTGTTAATTAGTTACTTGTCAGTTACCTGTATCACTGTTGCAGCTGCCTGTGGTCATCTTGATTTGTGTTCAGACAGCAAAACAGCCTAACACCAGCTTTGCCTTGCAGCCAGGTGAATGCTGTGCCAGAACACTGATTTTTCAAAGTTGTGAAGGGCCATACACCACATGTTGTAAGATAGGTCATACATTACATACTTTGTTGCATAGGAGTGCTCTTTACATGACTTGGTCACCTGTTCTCAATCCATTATTACACAGTACAAGCCAGGAGTCCTCTCTGGTGGGACTCCTGTGGTTTTAGAGACACCATTTAATCTGATGCAGCCAGTAGCCAATGGTACTGCAATGGAAAGACTGAGGGAGGGAAAGACTATAAAATGGAGTGAAAAAACTCAGCCTGATCACTGGGCAGATATTGCAAATTTATTTGGGTAAAAGATGCTGTATCATTGCCAGCATAGCTTATACTGAACAGAAGTGCTGCTGTTGGCTAGCAGACCATGTGGGGAAATTATCATCTACTTTGCTTCTTCTTACACTCTTATATAGTATACATTTGCTTGCAGTCATTGCTGGTTGCAGGACACTACTGAAAATGGACATTTAGCCTTGCCTGGAATAGGCTGTCTTATGCTCATATCTGGGTAATTCACACCTTTTTATAGCAATATCACCCATCTATGAGTTTCTGAAGACTTACTGGGGCCTCCTTCATCTTTAGTGTTTCCAATTAATCTCTGAGATGGTTGCTTCGAGATATGAAATGGTGCAATTTCAAATCCTTCCAAGGAAAAAGCTATTAAGGAAATCTGTCTGGTGAACAAGCTATTTGGTAATAAATTTTGTCTGCTTTCAACAGTTCTCAGCCTTTAAAGCCCAAAATGCTATGGAAAAACAGAAGTGTGTTTACAATCACAGATTATGCAATTAATAGATGGTGACATTCACGGAATAGCAGTGTGTCTAGCTTCCAAATATAAATATTTATAATATAAACATTGAATGGCTTAAGTATCGTATTTCACTGCTCTTCTCTTCCACTGCCTTGTCTAAATGTTGCATTGAATTCTGCTGGCACTAATTTTTGAAGAAATACACTTACGTCAGTATTGTGTAACACGCTAGTTAGATACTTCCAGTAGAGGTAAATAACCCCAGTGGTTAATAGGAAAATGTCATTCCCTGGTGTCATGGTAAAGGAAGAAGTAGATATAGTCATAGAGATGGACATGATCTTTCTGTAATTCATAGGCAGGTGATGACAGACTTTTCAGTATTTGATTGCTGAGATTGGTACATCTGAAAGAGGCTTGATCTCCATAAGGGGGCAAGCATATGCTTTTATTATCTTCAGCCCATTTCATCCGTTAAGTATACACAGGTTTGGTTCTGATATTTCTGACTCTTCTGTGTACAGGAAATGTTTTCACTCTTATGTTTAGAAATGTATCATAGAATCATAGAATAGTTTGGGTTGGAAGGGACCTTCAAAGCTCATCTAGTCCAACCCCTGCCATCTTCATCCAGATCACGTTGCTCAGAGCCCCGTCCATCCTGGCCTGGGATGTCTCTGAATGTCTCTGAATGTTTCTAGAAGAAATCTAATAAATGTGACATGAAACAGAAGTGACAGAGCACTGAGGAAAGAGAGAAGAGGGAAAGAGTTAAGAGGTAAGACAAACCTTTGGGATCTGTAATGGACTTCACTTAAAAGGAGTTCACAAGGCAGCAGTGTGATATGGCTGATATAGTTTATTTTTTCTTTAAAAATTGCTGTAATTGGACATTCCATTCCATTTGTGACAGCAAATAACAAAAAGAGGGGAAAGAAGTCACAGGACAACATACAGTTTTCTAAAATGAAATACTTGGTTCATATTAGTGGGATATTTGATTGCTGCTTGCAGGTTACTGGTGCTGGCCCAGAGAAGGAATAAGAGGACAGATATATTTGGAACACCATGGCATTGAGCATGATCAGGTGATAGTGACTTAACAAGAGACCCAAGAGAATTGTGAATAGAATTGTATACCCACTCCTTAGAGCCTAGGTACTGCAAATAATTCATAGATGTGGTCAGCTGTATGGATTGCAAATGTTCACCCTGATGATATACTTAAGAATGTGCCTGAATATTTCCTGGGAAGGGCTTTTATTGGCCGCCCTCTTATGTCCAGACAAGGACAGACTGTTTTATTAAGGTTGTACAATAACTCAGTGGGGTGCCTTTCTCTTATGGTCTCCTTATACGGTTAGAATAGAGATAACAGAAAATGAAAAAGCCCCAATGTTCTTGTTCAACACAGGGAAATGTTAAGTTCAGAGACAATACTGGTCTGTATTTACAAAACTACTCTGAGATCCTGATCCTGAATGCATATGCATAAAATTTATTTTCTAATGGAAAATAAAGTAATTCAGGTGCAGAAATGGACCATCCTAGTAGATTATTTAACTTACTTCAGTAAACTCAGTTTAACCTGAGATGGCTGAAGTTATAGAACTTGTCAAGGGCAACAGCTATACTATACTAGTATTGTTAATAATTGCTTTCCTTAATTTTTTTAACATAAAAAATGGAAAATTACCCAATGTGTAAATAGTCCAATGTTGACCTAGCAGTAGAAGGCACTGGAAACAGAATCTAACACAAGCATCATTAATATAAGTTTTTTTTCTTCAATCCAGACCTTGTCTCTAACTATTATAGACATATTTATTATCATTTTATTTACATATGTCATCCTAATAACACTATATATGTATTTATTAGTAATAGTAGCATTTTTTTTTTCCAAGAACAGAAATGATCTAACTAGAAAAGAAAGTCATAGGAAGCACTAAGTCCAGCTGGTGGCTGGTTACTGGTGACCTCCATTAGGGATCAGTAGTGGGGCCAATAGTTACTGCTTAACTTCTTTATTAATGGATGATGTGCCAGAGTTCTCTCTCAGCAAATTTTCAGAAGATACTTGCTATTCAAGGAGACCTTGTCAGGCTGGAGATATGGGCTGATAGGACCCCCATGAAGTTCAACACAGGCAAAAGCAAAGTCCTGCCCTTGGGCCAAAGTAACATCATGCGTTAGCACCAGCTGGGGTCTGACCATCTGGAAAGCAGCTTTAGAAAAGACCAGGTGGTGGTCCTGGTGGACAACAAGTTGACCATGAACAAACAATGAGCCTTTACGATAAAGAAGGCCAATCTCCTCCTGGGCTGCATAATCAAGAATTCAGCCGGCATGTCTAGGTAAAGTGACCCTTCTCTTCTAGTCAGCACTTGTGATACCCACCTGGAGAACCCTGTCCTGGTTTTTGCCTCCCCAGTGCAAGAGAGACACGGACATATAGCAATGAGGCCAGTGGAGGAGGACTCGCTGGATGTAAACAGTATAGACGAGCTCCCCAGGATGGAAGAGGAGTAGGAGAACAAGATGTACAAGAAGCAGCTGAGGAAACTGAGTTTGTTCAGCCTGGAAAAAGATATTAAGGTGGGATCTTATTGGTGGCTACATCTCTCTGATTGGAGGACACAGGAATACCAAAGGAAGTGCACAGTGACAGGATGAGAGGCTGTGGATACTAGCTGCAACATGGGAAATTCAAACTCAATATAAAAAAATTATTTTTCACCAAGAAGGGGGTTACAACCTTGGCACAGGTACCTGCGGAGGATGTGGAATCTCTGTCTTCGGAAATATTCTCTCCATTACTAATCCAAGTCTCAAGAAAAATCTGAAAGGAGGGATTTTTGTTGAGACCCTAAAAATTACTTCTTAAAACACTTTGATAATAACTATTGTAGACGAGGGGCAGATAATACAATTTGGTCCATTTCCAGTGTCTCAGTAGAGCCCATCCATTTTAACAAATGTAACTTTCAAAAAATGTTTCTTTGATTGAGTTTGCATATCCAACCTGCAAACATGCATCTGGGATCTTCTCATATTCAGAAGTACATGTATGTGCTGATTTCAGTGCTGTCACTAACACTAAACAGAAAGTGAGGGTCTGGTTGCGTTAGCTCCTGTGCCAATACAAACCAGTAAGGAACAGATTTAACTCCCTTAGATGCTGTGGTAAGTATTTTTTATGGTATTTCCCTAAGACTAAGAACATGTAAATGAACAGTTACATTGTCAGGTGACAGGCATTAATGTGGTGTCAGCTCAATCCTGTGCTAGAAGGCAGTACAGCTCTATCCACTAATTTGACAACACTGGGACACTGCAATTCAACCTTCCCTAGTTTTAATCATAAGACTAGTTGTTGAAAATGTTTGTTTTTTGGTTTTTGTTTTCCTGAGCCAGCTAGCACTCTCCTAGATAATTTCTGGCCTCAATTCAGAAGTCAGCATGGGCCAGGAACTTTAATTCAGACATCTTGTTTTGGAGGTTAAGAGTGTTGAAGGGTTGGGATACAAAAAGCACACACATTTTATCTCAGATCCAGGATCCCTAGTATTGCTAGTTTTCTAGTAGAAATATAGCCAAGGTCTTCTCATTTTTATTCCTCGGTATCTTATCTGTACAATAACAGAAAATAAATCTCTTATCTTCCTCTTGCCTATCAAACTGCTCTTGCCTTGGCCAGGAATCATCTCTTTGATTGGGAATAAACAGCACCTCACATAGCAATCTTCTCATCTTTTTGGAGCTATAGACAACGCAGAAATATAAATAATTAACAGAAATAGTAATTACAAGGGGCCATCTGTCCTTTTGCAACTGCTTTACATGCTACAGAATGTTAATACCAAAATACATTCATCAACTGTAATAGACATCTGGAGCATAATCATCCAGCAACCCCTTGTATAAAAGTTGCTGCATGAAATAATTATAAGTGAAATATGGTAAATAAAAAACTGTCTTTGAAAGCATTGAAACAGAAACCAGATTCTTCAAGCTCCAAGAATTAACAAGGAGAGAAGAACACTACTGCCAGATTTTGCTGCCGTATAGTGTTTGGTGTTTCTCTTTCAGACAACTTAATTAGTCTGTATATAATTTCCACTGGAATAAGCAAAGACTTCAAATGTTGGGAAATTTGATCTTCATCTGTCTGGTCTAGTTTTTCCTCCTACCCCCCTAATTTTTTTGTGTAGTTTGCAATTGGAAGAACATGATTGAGATTCAAAATATCTTCCAGCTAGTTACTAAGCAGACCCAATGATGCTGATTCCACTCTTTCTTTTCAGTACTGCTTATCATTGTGGGGCTTGCAAATAGCTCATGGGACAGAGTAATGTCCAAGAGAACAAAGACTGTGTCAAAAAGATGAAGGCCACGTGAACTGCAATGAGGTAGCAAGTCTGCTTTTAGATCAAGAGTGTCATTAACTATTGAGCAAAAATTTGCCTACCTTCTGTCAAAACATACAGCAGTCCACAGACCATATTGCTAAATAATGGTATTGCCAGGAATGTTGATATAGGTTTGGTCATTTTGTGATGCATATTTAAGCATTGGTACAAAAGGGCAGATCAGAAGCTACCGAAGCCCATATGTCATGTCCCTATGTATTTCAGAGCTCTGGCTCATGTTCTTAAAACCTTGAAAAGCAAGCAAATTAGTTTTAATCCCTTTACCATTCAGAAGTTATTGTGTTATTTTCTCCAGGCTCTAGGGATTGATTAGCTTGCACATGCAGTACAGTCCCATTTGTGATCAATAGACGAATCAGAAAATACCATGTTATAAATAGGGTATATGTGACAGTGCCTGCTCAGAAGTCCTACTGGAGACTTGATTTGATCACCCTAGTGGCTGGGTCTTACTAAAATCTTTTGGAGTCAAGCAGAGAGGTGTCAGTCTTTCCCTATAAACTACTCCATCAGGAAAATGTTTCGTCACTTTGATTCCCAAATTCTTGCTTCCTAGAGCACCAAAAATCAGTTAGAAGATTGGTCAAACAGAACAAACCAATAAATGCATGATTTTGTTCATTGATAACCTAAAATTCCCAATACTCTGGATTATCTGAATTAATTACCAGTCCCATGTATTTTTTTTTTTTTATTTTTTTTTTTTTTATAATTCAAGCATTGAATCAATATAGTCCCTGAACGGCAGCAACACAAACTTTGTAATTAGTCCCTGGTTTAATTTTCTTTCCAGATCCAGGCTCATACATTTACAGTTGAAAGTTATTTTAGTATTTAACCCCAACTGAGTAAACCCCGGTTATTTTGCAAAGTGTCTGCTGACCTGGATACTCATCAGTGACTGAGAAAGGACTTTTTGGGGATAAAATGAGCAGGAGGACAACAGAACAAAACAGGTCTTCTTGCTCACATAGCAAAGGTCACCTCCTCCAGGCGTTGTTTCATTAATGACAAGGATGTCATACTTATTGGCCTCTTGCTGGCATTGCCATTTTATGAACTTTGCTGTCTAACATTAAGCACTGAATGACACAACATCTCTTGTCAATATGAAAATTCTCAAAATAATTTCCATTTAGTACAGACAAAGCCATCAGAGTATGGAAGGCAAGCTCGTGACAGATACATGAAGACCTCAGATGTTTTTTCTGTGCTGATATGTAAGTAAATAACAGATGTTTTTTAAATTTCTCCTCGTTACTAAGAAATGAAAGGGGGAGAGGACAATCTTGATTATCTATTCACTGCCTCATTTTACATGTCAATCATTAAATCCATTTAAATACCAATTAATTAAATCCATTAAAACATCTCTGGAGTTCATTAAAAATGTTTAATTGCAGAATTTCTGCCTTTCTATGTTTTTCTGAGAGCTGCTGATTACTTTGAAAAACATCAGCAAGCCTGTGTCTTAGACCAGGTGAACACTGCCAAAAGAGTAGCAGAAGATGAAGTTTTGAGTACACAAGGTGGGTTAAGCAAGCCCATTATCTTCAACAAGAGCAAAAAAGCCAGCAGTGCAGAATGGCCCCTGACTGAGCCACATTGTTTGTCTGTGACATCCCAGTCGTCAGATCCATGCACATCTGAGGAGAGAATAAGGGTAGTATGAAAATAACTTTAACTCCCAGAACAGCAAGGAGGTTACTGAAAGAAATAGGTTTTGCTGCTCTCTGTTTATGAACCAATGATTAGTAGAAGTAATTTATATGGAGAGGAAGAAAACAACAGTAATAAGGACTAATTTCTGAGTGAAGTTGCTGTAGATACTTGTATAATCTAAAGGAATGTGGGGTCTGGGAATCTCATAAAGAAGTAATTCGGCACAGAGTAATGAAAATTACTTATTCCAATTAATAGTGAAGGAGTGTGGCCTCAATCCTGAGAGGTGTTTACTCAGAGCTACTGCTTTCAAGACTCATATATTCTTTAAACCATTCATTGGTCTTTACTGGTGGTGATCAGACCTTGGTGGCTTTTGAGAATGATCCAGGCTTGTATTTCTTCTGATATTCTTCTGCTTCTCTCCCTGACTTGGTCTGCAAGCCAGAAGAACAGGATGACTGTAGTGGGAAATTAATTTCAGATTCCAAAAGTTCAACTCTGGTTTTGGTTTCAGGAGAGAAAAGAAATGTTCATTTCATCCGGTTTGGAAAGATGAAGCCATTTTTATTGACCTACATTCTCCATTTGCTTCCCCTCTTGAGATTTTTCTCTTCTCCTTTTCTTATTTTTTTCTTAATATCCAATGATTGAAGCAGAGGGAAAATATGAGGTTTTTTAAATGTCTTAACTAAGTTCACTGAGAAAAGAAAGGTAAGAAATATCTTGTCTTTGCACCTTGTCACTTCTTCCTCTAGAATATTAAATATGTATTAAAACACTAGAAGGGTTTAAAGCAGATTCTGAAATAATGGGGACTTAAAAGGTTGTGTGCACATAAATAATCTTCTTTAAAATCAAGGTGAGACTTTTGCTATACCCTGACAAGATTAGAAACATCTAGAAGGCTCAAAAATATCAGTGAGATTTAAAAATGGGGAAGGGAGTAGTCAGCTGGATATATTAAGAAAAAATACAAAAGAGGTAATTATTTAACTATTTAAATACTATCCAGGATGAAACGATTAAACATTTCTAGGAAATTTTCTGAAGATACTCTCCTTCAGAACACTGTGAGCCAGCCTAGATTTGATTCTTACAGAAACATTAAGTTCCAGTCCCTTAAAAAAGTCCTCCTGGCTTCAGCAGGTACTGTGCTTGCTCAAGAGCAGAACTTAGTGAAGTGACAGTCATTATAGAGATTTCCAGCCCATTCTCCTGCTCTTCTTCCCAGAGGATCTCTTTAGTTACTACTGCAACTGGATCCTGCTGATGCAATTCTGCATAGCCCAAGTGTTGGGTGTACACCTTTCTTGCACTATGAGGTCTCATAGACACCTTGGTGGTACCACATGTGAAGTCTACAAGAGTTTCTCAGTTATAGAATAATAGAATCATAGAATAGTTTAGGTTGGAAGGGACCTTCAAAGCTCATCCAGTCCCATCCCTTCCGTGAGCAGGGATCTTCACCCAGATCAGGTTAGTCAGAGCCCCATCCAGCCTGGCCTGGGATGTGTCCAAGGATGGGGCATCCACCACCTCTCTGGGCAACCTCTGCTTGTAAAAATACTTTTCTTTACGTCTAGCATGAGTTTCCACTCCTTTAGTTTCAAACCATTACGTCTTGTCTTACTGTAACAGGCCCTGCTAAAAAGTCTGTCCCCATCTTTCTTTGTGGCCCCTTTCAAGTACTGAAAGGCCTCAATAAGGTGTCCCTGGAGCCAGGCTGAACAACCCCAACTCTCTCAGCCTGTCCTCCCAGCAGAGCTGTTCCAGCCTTGGATCATTTCTGTGGCTCCTCTGGCCCCTCTCCCACAGGTCCATGTGTGTCCTGTGCTGAGGGCTCCAGAGCTGGACACTGAACTGCAGGTGAGGTCTCACCAGAGCGGAGCAGAGGGGCAGAGTCACCTCCCTCCACCTGCTGGACACGCTGCTTGTGATGCAGCCCAGGATACAATTGGCCTTCTGGGCTGCAAGTGCACATTGCTGGCTCCAGATAGCAAATGAGTTCTTACACAGCTGGTACCAATCATTCAGCTTTGCCCTGCATCAGTACACTCCATGAAATTGAAGCAATAAGATGCAGAAATCAACGATGAGGCTCACTTGTAAAATTCTGAGATATCTGAGTACCACTCCCTTTTAAGCGTGAATTACAATTGCTGATAATACATTTCATTTTTGGTAAAATTTTGTTCAAGAGATTTGGGTCATCAGTGAGACTGCAGCACCTTTTCAACTCTGGATGAGGGAAGAATTTGCTTTTCAGAGCCCTCTAATGCTTAGCAAGCATTTTTTAGTGTTTTTGTAAAATATTCTTATGAAATATTTTTGAAGTGTCAGTAATACCTCTACAATCCCAGAGATAATGGGATAGGTTAGACAGACATTTATGCATTACAAATGTATTCCTGAAACTGTTTCAACTACAATTCCTAACATGCACTTAGGGTACGTGTATGAGCTGCTATTTTTGCTGATATAATAGTAACTGAATCAGGGTTCTGAGAACTAGAGAGAACAAGTTATTACCTTTTTGGAGCTGAGGCTGTTTTCACCTTGTCCTTTCCATATTAGAGCACAAAATGGATTCCATGACATGGACTTTTCAGAGAGTTCCCTGTACAAAGCTCTTTCTCATATGCTGCACTGGGGTGCTTTGACTTTATGGAACACAGAAGTCAGTAACTTCTGCCTGCAGAAACACATGTGCAATGAAGACAACTTCCCTTGAGCCAAAGTGTTATTTTATTAAAAATATTCTATTTGAGGCAGGGCCTTCTATTAAATTTGAATAACTACAATAGCAGGAGTATTTGTAACTTGAGTCACAGGGAATCTTAATATATTATGCAGTTCCCAGGTGTGAAGCTGTACAGAAGGTTTCAGACTCACTGTTTGATTTTTTTTTTCAAAAATACAGATATCACAACATTGCATTTAGTTTTCCAAATTTCTGATTCCAAAAATATTAACTTTTTTTCTTTCATAACAGTCGTCAATAAGTTTTGATTTGAAATTACCTTAATATTCAGACTTCTTTGGATTTAGCATGGGAGAAATATCTGAAATTGAAATAATTGCAGAATCCAAAATACTTTTGTTTCTGGATTTTACTTTTCAATTCAACAAAGCCTATCTGAAGGGTTTTCTTTCAGTCTCACCAAAATTTTTGCTTGTGCTCCTACTTTCCAGAGGTATCAACAAACAACAAAAGCATAAATGAGTCTTCCACACTGATTTGCCCCAGTGCAATTTCCAACACCTGCAGAACTGAAATACAATTGGTCTTCTTTTTTCCATTTAAAAACCGGCATGTGACTCATTCTCAGCTCTGATTGCCAGGATATCATTAACACTGTCATTTTCAGTCACCAGTAAATTGTAAACATCTGTACATTCTTATACACGCTTAATGACACAAGCCTCTTCAAACCCGACGGTGATGCAGAACTCAGCAGAATGCACCTAGAGCATCCAAGAATTACCTTGTCTCTCATGTTGCCATTAAGTGCACACTCACGCTATCTGATTTGAAACAGGATATAAAAAAGATTGAAGAAAGGCAATTTAGGAACTGACAAAATTTGAACTGGGTTTTCTTCTGTTACAATGATTCCTTTGTGCATGGGTTTGCTTTTAATGGCTCCTTCTCTCTTGTGGCTTTTATACAAGGCATTTTCAAAAATCAGGCCACTCACAGTAAAATCTAGGGAACACGTACTTTTAGCTAAGGACCTATTCTTATCTTGATTTAGGAAAATTTATTATATCAGTTAACTTATATTGTTGTAATATCATATGTCACTGAATAGAATTGGTTGAATATACTGTAGTTGTCTTTGCTTAGATACAATCAATAGATACTTATTAAGCTTTTCTCATAAACTTCATCCAACCTAAACCCCAGCCCATATAACAATCCCAGGTGGACCTTGAAATGTCAGTGAGACTCAAAGAAGAATTGATTAAGCTTATATTTCATCAATTCCCATCACACTGTTTTTTGCCAGAGTGCTAGATTAATTTAATGGCACCTTCTTTATTGTTCGAATTCTTATCAGATTAATATGGTGCTGGAATTTTAATGAAAAAAGTATACTACATTTTTGGTCAAGAGTAGTAAATGGAGAGAGTAAAGCTAAACAGTCAATGAGGTGTGAAAACTAGAGCTCTGATTCTGCAATACATGCTTGCTAGAATAGAACTGATGCTCATCTGTGCCCTTGGGACATCAGTCAGTAAAATATTTTATCGCTTTTGTTGTCTCTCTGATCAGGCTATAGGACAGGAGTTGCACAGATTTCTATTAAATATGAGCAGAAGTTGCAAAAATAGGCTTGCACTACTATTTTCTCATTATATCCTTCCTAAGGTATCTGATCCTACCAATATTCATGCACACACAATTTGAATCACAGAATTTTCATCATTGCACTGGAGCTGCTTATGGGCTGGATTGTGTTAGGAAGGGGTTTCATGTTGTTGCCATTTTGTAATAACCTTGGCAATATTCACATACTCCTTCAGCCCATGTCCTTGCTCTAGAGCAGACAGCAGTGATGTTGTCCTTTCAACAAGGTGCAACGGAGCTTTCCACTGATTTCACTTGATTGTTATCTGAAAAGAACTTGCATGCTTCCTAAAGCACAGGTTTATGCCGGAAAGTGCTATTGTTGTGTTTTTAAGGGTAAAAGGACAGAGACAAGACTGTCTGGTTTTGCAGTTGATCGTCAAAACAATCTCTAAAAATTCTTAGATATTCTCACATGTATACAGCACACCCAAATAAATTTAAGGTCTAAAGTAGACCTCACCACCCTTAAAAACACAACACAAAGAACAAGCTGAAGACAGATTACACATTCTTGGTGTTCACTGAAAAAATCCCCCACTCCCCCAAATTTGAACAAAAATATTTTATTCAACCCCAGGAAAAGTATTTGGTTGCAATTTCAAGTGATCATACCAAGACTCCTCTCCCTTCCCTACAAGGAGCAAGAGCAGCACCTTCTTCCTTTTTTCAGCTCATCTGAGGGATATTTAAGGGTACTTTTCTGGAATGATGGAGAGTGGGTTGAACTGGATTGAACTGGGTTCAATCTTCCCTTCTGACAAAGATGGTCAAACACACAAATTGACCGTGCTGCACAGCTGATGACAGGCAGCACCACTGGTCTCTGTGGCTAGTGGTGTTTCATATTGGAGGCCTAGGTGGCCCCTGAACTCCACATAGACTCCAGATCCCATTAACAACTCAAAGGCTGTCCAGGCAATGCTGGTGCAAAGGGCACCTCCACAACCTGGCTGCTGTGGCATGGTTGGACAAGAAGCTAAGTCATTGCATGAACATTTGGGGGGATTTAGTTCACAGGATCAGTCTTTGGCAGGTGGACTTGATGATCCTTATGGGCCCCTTACAACTCAGGACATTCTATCATTCTGTGATCATTGGCAGGGTTAACATGGGACAAAGTGAAACCTGGAGGGGAGCAGAGACAGCACTTCTCCAATGACAGGTTTGGAGTCAGGCTTGACACAGATTTATGTTAGTTGTTCTTCTTCATGGAAGAACAAAGTAATTCTGACCAGTGTCAATTTGCAATGGCAGAAAACTAGCAAAGGCTTCTGGATCTCAATTTTTACATTTGTGACTAAATATTAGTTTAAAAGAAGGTGGCTATGATAAATCATACCAAGCAGATCATGGTTCCTGGCATATTAACAAGCTCAATATATGTATTTGAATGGCTACAGGCCTTACAGCCTATGTTTTATGGGCTTTGCCTTTGCTTTGAAGCCCATCTCCAGTGGGATAGAAGGACTTCACAGTCAGGCATTCCGGAGGTCAAGCAGCTGTAACAAATGTGCTTGTACTGTTAGCTGAGCACTTAGAAAAGGCAGCGTATCTAACCTTTCCTCTTTGCTTTGGCTCTGGTAAAGTACAAGTCAAGCTCCTTTTACCACCTGACCATTTAAAAGAACATTTTGTAATACAGATACCATACAGCTAAAAGCAGACACTTCTATCTAGGGCAGCCTGATCTTGAAGGGATTTAATGTTCAGATGGAGGGAACACGACCTTCCATTTTTAAGCTTCTATTTCAACGCTATTTATAATTAACTGCATGCATAGGGCTTCATGTACTTTGAAACGTTGAGGTTATGCTTGTGTTGCAGAGCCTGGGGATACAAGCTTGTTGTCCTGATATACTTAGACCATCAAGATGGTTTGCAAGGCAGAACTGTAAAAGAGTTTTAGGTAGACTCTACCCCTGTCATGCTTTGATCTGTGTAACGTGATGATCAACTGACTGACTTGGATGATTGATGCTACTTTGAATTTTCAAAGAAGACCATCAGATTCAGTGTGTTTGTGATTCTCACTTGCTTTGATTATCCAGGGGTGGTAAGCAAAAGCCCAAGTAGGTTGCCACCAAATAAAAATTCCTGATATGTTTCTACTGCTAGACTATTTTGTACCTAACACTTGGAAATTATAAACAGTTAACAAGGCTGCAAGCCAATGAAGCATCAATGCCAACACTGGCCGATTCAGACATACTCACTTTGACAGTCTCCTCTGGATTCATAGATAAATTTCCCTGCATCTTTAAATGACACCTTGCCCCTGAGGACCAACTTTAATTTCTGGAAAACAAAACAGTGGCATTGTAGTTTTCCATGCTAGGAGTGTTTCAAGTACAAGGATCTGACTGCTCATCTGTCTCTGCTTTCTGGGCCAGGAGGGAGATAACTCCAACAATAGCTGCAATTGAATGACTCAATTACAGTAGCAGCAATTTTCCAGCCTGATTACTTATGTCAGGTGATAATATGCAAGCTCTCATGCATGGTGTCACTTGGAAGCAGTCCTTCTTGCAAGACTAGTCCAACACATATCAGGAATGTGATTGTTTTAGTATTTTTTAAAATCACTAGGTTGTTCTTTAAATATTAGCTGAATGTTTATGCATTATAAATGCTTGGCCTAAAAAGTTGTCTCCAGTGAGATTAGTAACAGAGTCCCTATTGAGATCAGTAGACAACAAATTTTATCTTGGTCAGTGGTTAAAGCAGATAGAAGAACTCTAAGGTAAGCGAGACTTGTAAAAAATAATTATTTTGTTGATTTGTCACAAAATCTGGTGAAATTTCATTAAAAAAAGACCCACCACAAACAGAGAAAAACATAAAGAAAATGTTGAAAGGCTAGTTTTGGTGTTTTCTGAATGACTCCAAAATATTTTAAAAATGTACATGCATTTTCCAAAGGTTGAAACAACGCTTTGCTTATTAGGAAGAAAATCTTTTCACTTCAACTTAACATTTGGAGTGCATTTTATCTAGTTAAGCAGTTGTTATATAAGATGCAGTGCAATCTAGTGGAAAGAGCATTGGCTGAGCTGAAGAAACAGAAATATTTGACTCTCTGCTCTGGTATTGACTCATGTCAGCCTACAGAATGCTTTAACATGCGGGGTTTGATTTTGGGGAGGCCCAGGCTGGGAGCTGTACTGCCTGAATTTGGGAGAGCACACACAGGCAATGAGATTCCTTGCTGTGCAGAGCACAGCTCCTTCAGGAGATTGTGTCTAAGGGATTCTCTGCATTCAACTCCCCAGAGCCCACACAATTTGCAGGAGGCATTCATTAGATCCTTCTCTCCATTCCTCAGCAGTGGAAAATACTCTTTTCAGCTTCATTTTGGGAAGGAGCCATTTCAAGGTTTTTCAGCACTGCAGGCAGGAATGAGATCAGCTACCGTAGGCTGACAAAAATGACTTTAGCTTTAAGAGCAGCCTTGGTTCAGGAAGAGAAGGAGGACTTGTTGAAAGTTTGGGAAAAGGACAAGAATACAGAGCTGAGATGCCTCAGTGAGATCCCAGCAGGCTCAGGGTGTGTTTTGGGTGCTGTAAAGGTTTAATGAAATCTGAGGTAGTCTAGGTGGGGAGGAGACACTTCCCTTGCTGCCTGCAGTAGCCACCACTGCTGGTCTTGGCAGCTGCCGGAGGAGGCAACAATGCATGGTTTGTACTGCAGGTTAGGGCAGCCAGTTCTTCCACCCTGCTGCTCCCTGCTACTAAGAGTCAGTCTGAGTCCTTCATATTGTCCTAGTGCCTTTTACATGGCTTAGAAGGGGATACGATGCTCAGTCCCTGGAGGTCACAGGCGACAGCTGTTTTGGGTGGGCAGAACCTGCTCCTGGGTGGAAATAGCCAGGAAACCTAACAAATTCAAACCAAAAAAGCCACAATTCCCTGTGTCTGTTGCACATCCCAGCATAAGCGTTCTTAAACCTGAGCAACAACTTATCCATGGGGGAAGGAGGGATTAGTGTGGGTGAAGAAATGTCGAAGGTCTGGTATTTATGACTTCACCACCATTTCACGGGTCAGGGAACATTTCCTCAGCTGCACTGTCCCCCTGACTGTGATGCCTGTTCTGCAATGGAGTTTCCATTAATGACATTGGCACTCCTGACTGTTTTGTGGTCTGTATTCCAGTTCTCAGTTAGTGGTTTCACCCTACATGCTTGAATATTTGTGCACTAAATTCACTGTGTGCAGTATATAATCTACACGCTATGCAAACAATATAAGACCTTTTCAGAGTGGTCAGCTGTGGTTGTATTTTTGAAAAATGCAAGGGAGACGATAATAGAATTGGCCAAGTGTAGTATTCAGTGCAATTTAATATCTGGCATAATAGAAGTTCATTCAATCTAAAGAGAAGTTGGAGAGGGAATGAAAGCTGATGCCAGTGGGTAACTCCAGCACTTCCCTCTCATTAAACCATGGTGCTGTGGAACGATGCCAAGAAACTGCACATCTAGGAGATGGCATAACTTAGCCGACATATTTCTGGAAAGATGAAAAACCAGCATCACCATAAAATGGAAACAGCTCCATGTGATTCCCTGGGGAATCAGAGGAGGCTGGAGAATAACTGGATCTCTCTTGCAGAAAAGAAAAAAAAATAGTTTCCTTCTGGATTTCAAACTGTTATCAGGATTCAGCTATGCAGTTTATTTATTTAGAAAGCTGGTACTTAACCCACTTGCTCTCACAGGAAAGCCTTTTGCTGGGAAGGTTTACCAGTTCCAGTTCTTCCCATGTTAGTACCTGGTACCAGCATTGCTAATGCAACTGGTTCCGACATCCCAGTTACATGGAACTGGCTTCTGTGAGAACCATGGATGAGAGTTTCCTTCTGTCACAGACTTTGAGTGGTGGACAAGTTAAGAGCACATTTAATGATCCAGCTCCTCAGGGATTTGGGCATAGGGAGAAGCAAAACAGTTTTATTTCTCCCTGAATATCCTATGGGCTACTGCTGCTACAGGAAGAGGTTGGAGCAAGGGCTGAAGGCAAGTTTTAATTGCCTCCAGAGTAAGCAGGAGGAACAGATATTGGGACTGATATTCTGGTGAAGGAACAGCTGAGGTTAATTGCAGCCTGGTGCTTTGCACGGCTCTGGAGCTGGCAAGGCAAGCAGCAGAGCTGCTGGATCTGTATCTTTGTGGAAGGCTGGCATCTGGCTGCCCAGCCAAGCAGCATGGATATGTCCCATTTCATGTCCTGAGGCTCCAGAAGAAATCTTTACCCACAAGTCAAGTGTTGATTGAATCTCCTGGCTAGGTCAAGTAACATGACACCAAGGTGACATGAGTGTCATTTTGGCTTAGGTACCCCAATACTGTTACATGCTGGGTGCTGCCTAAAAGACAGCACAGAGTGGTTGCCTGCCCCACAAGTATATATAATCCAGTATGAAAGAAGAAATAATAAATCTCCTTCCCAAAATATAGCATTTTTGTCATCAAAATGAGGCTGTTGTGCTGGCAGAGCTTAACAGATGCCTTATTTTTTTCAGGTGTCAGGACAGAAGAGATCTTAGAAGGTATGAAAACAGGCAATGAAACTGGCTCCCAGGTGTTTATGGGGACACTCAGCAGGACAGGCCAAGATGAAAGTGTCTGAATACTTAACATGCCACTGATGTCAAGAGTAGCCCTGATGTACTTGTGCTACATCGAATTAAAGAGCCCTGGCAGGTCTGGGATAAACCGTCCATGCCTGATGTTTGATGTGCTAGGGAGCAGGAACCAAAAGAGAATCTCAAAAAGGAGGATATTGACACAGTGACAGGAACATTTCTCAAACTGTGGGTCTCCATCTCTGAGGCTGGCATTAAAATGGGACATCAACCATTAAGAAAGATGGCTCACATAAATCCCAGCAGTGCTCAGGGAACAGGACAGCAACTCCACTCCTCCGAGCCAGGGAGCGAGAAATGTCTGCAACTAACAGCTGTGAACATGTGCCAGGGAATGAGAAACGAACTTCAGACTTGAACCTGGATGGGATTTAGCTCCAGAGATGGGAAAGGAGGAAGATAAACCTGCTGCAGATGGGTTGGAGAAACACTGGTCTGACAGCCGTGGTTCGGAGCAGCTAAGAGGGAAACTAAAGTGGAGTTGTTCAGAAGGTGGACAGGAGACAAAACACAAGATAACAGTGTCACAAATTAGTTCTGTAGTCTGTGAACAGCCAAGAAAGAGGCTATATGAAGAAATTATCTGAGATATTTCACTAGTTCTGAATATCCGGGTTTGGAGATAGGTTAGGTTAAGAATGAAGTCATGCAACAGTGATGAATTAGCCAGTTGCCTTGGAATATTTTCCCTGGTAAAATAAATACCTTTTTCTAACCATTATGGATTGTTATTTTTTTTGTGTGTGTGTGTTACATTAATGCTCTGGAGCTCCAAGTATAGAATAAGGTTTACCTGTACCAGAGAATTAAATCTATAATTACATTTTCCAAGAGACAAATGTGGGGGACTACGGTGGGTCCATGGATTCCCTGGCAGAGGGCATGGGAACAGAAATTAGCCTTGAAGATATGAAGGCCTACCCGTGAGAAAGACGGGAGTAAAGGAGTATCTGGAGATGTTAAGGATGTACCCATGAGAGAGAAGGGAGTAGAAAAGTAACATCGATGATAGCAAAATTAGCCAATGAGATGTTACTGCTGTAACTTGAAACCAATAGTGAAGAGATACATGAGTTGGTAAAACTGTATAAAAATGCACTTGTGGCAATAAATGGCATCTACTACTTTCATCCTGGAAGAACTTGGTCTATGTTGTTTGTCCGTCTCAACCACGACACGCAAATATAGTAGTTTATGTGTATGGAAACTAAAATAGGAGACAAGAATCAGGAGGTGGAAAGCTATTCTATGATTCTGTGTCAGGGAGTTAAGCTGGCTACCACAGAATAGCCAAGAGGCATGACAGGAGAGCCACCAAAAATCAATACAGTTAAGAAAAGGACAGTGGAAAAAAAAATAAATCAAGAAATAAAATTGATAAATGCCACAGAAGGGAGATGGGGGTAGGGGCGGAAAGAGTGGAATAAAATAAGAATGGCTAAAAGATGGGAAAAAAAAGACCAGGAAAAAAAATAGAATTAACAATAGCCTGTTTTAATCTGAGTTCTGCACAGCGCAGAGTTGGCAGCACCTGTGTGTTGCACCATTGGCAGCTGGGCAATAGGAACAGCAAGGGCAGTGCATCTGTTCTCTTACTCCTCTAATGAAGAGACACATGCTGCCTGCTGGAGACCAGCAGAAGAGCTTTGATTTTTCATGGGTCACTCTGTTTTGCTGCCCACTTTTTTCAATTTTGCTTCTGAAACTTTTCCAGGAGAACTTTTCTCCAAAACTTTCCCTACTTTGCAGTTTCCAATGTATTTCTGATTTTTTTTTTTTCCAAATTAAACCTTTTTGGTTCTATTTTTAGCATTTATATCCTCTCTTATTTCTTAGTAATAGCTAGAAAATTTTACATTAAGAATTGTGATATAGAAGGGGAGGGGGGAGAGTTCCCCTCTTCTGAATTGGCTCACTGAATTTCATACAAGCTCTAGCTGAGGGGAAATATATTTATGAGTTCTCTTGGAAAATGTAATTATAGATTTAATTCTCTGGTACATGTTTTGCATGGTGCTGCAGGAGTTGGCTAGCTTCATTCTGAGTCCACTTTCATCTTTGAAAGGCTGTGACACCTGAGGGTTTGTTACAGAGGCACCCCAAAAGTCAATTTAGATGGACAACAGGCTCTGAACCAGACTTTATTCTAATGGGAAAAGTATAGCTAATTGATTTACTAGAAACAGGGTCTATACAAATTATTTAGCACTCTGCCAACATTGCTTACCACAGCCACTAGAGAGAGGTGGGAATTCTCACTTAGTCTTTGTCATATCTATGTAGTCAATGCACTTATGGAGAACAAATCATAGAAACCCTGGCTGGAAGAGACCTCTGGAGGGACTTAAGCAAACATGTAGCCTTAAGTATAGCTGTTGTTGACAGCAAATCACATAAAACATAGCTTTGTTTAGCTGAATTTTGAAAACCTCCATTTCAAGACTGTACCACCCTCCTAGGGAAAATGGTTTTCTTAATATCCAACCTCAACCTGCCAAGTTGCACTTTATTGATACTGCTGAATATTTTATCACCTTCCATTATTACTAAGCTGAAGTCCTCAGTATAGGAAAGAACAGGAAAGACATGAACCTGTTGGAGAGGGGCCAGAGGACACCACCAAGATGGTTATATGGATGGAACAGCTCTGCTGTGAGGAAAGGCGGAGAGTTGGGGTTGCTCAGCCTGGAGAAGAGAAGGCTCAGGGGAGAGCTTATTGCGGCCTTTCAGTACTTAAAAGGGGCTTATAAGAAAGATGGGGACAGACTTCAGCAGGGCCTGTTGTGATAGGACAAGGAATGATGATTTTAAACTAAAAGAGAGGAGATTCAGGCCAGACATGAGGAAGACATTTTTGACTAGCACAGGTTGGCCAGAGAGGTGGTGGATGCCCCATCCCTGGAGACATCCCAGGCCAGGCTGGACAGGGCTTTGAGCAACCTGATCTGGGTGAAGATGTCCCTGCTCATAGCAGGGAGTTGGACTGGATGAGCTTTGAAGGTCCCTTACAGCACAAACTACTCTATGATTCTATGAATTTGGTGTCATTACCTTTAAAACCCTCCTTCAAGTAGTCTGCAATTAGATTCTTCTTTGGATTCCTTTTGCCAGATTCAATAAACACAACTCCTCCATCCTCTTCTTGAAGTCTGTATGCTCCAAGTCCCTGATAATTTTGTTAACACTGTTGAATGAGGGGACTCAAAAAACAAATCACAACATTACAGGTGTGACTTCCCTGTAAGCAAGAACGAGAAGATTATAATTTCTAATCTGTTGGCCATGGTAGTTCTACTGCAGCAGGTATGCAGTTTGAAAGTCCCATGTGCAGAATTTTGTATTGTTTCATTTCTAGAACACCATGAGATGTATTTTCACCCCAGACTCAAGTTTATAAAATTCCTTGTGACTTGAAGTTTTACTGCCATTTAGAATGTTTCCATCCACCCCATCTTCACCTGCAAATTTGCTGAAGATGCATTCTGTCTGATCATCCAGGACACTGATAAAGATGTGGAATAATATCATACCAGAATCAAACCCTATTGTACTCATTACTGGTTGCCAGCTGGATGCTGAACTATTCATTACTACCCTTTGAGCCTGGTTATCCAACTAATATTCAGTCCATTTAAGCCCATTCAAGCCCATTCATCCAGCCTGTACTTTTCTCGGTCACAGAAAATGCTTTGCAATCAGATGTCAAAAGCTTTACTCAAGATATTTAACCACTACTGCTCTTCCCTAGAGCACTTGTCTAGGGTTGTGAGATTCAGCTAGAAGCAGGAGTCAGATAGGGCTTAGACAACAAAGAAGGAATTACTGGTACCAGTTGTCATGAAGAAATGTCAGATGTTTTCAAAGAACAGTTAAGGTCTCACTACACAACTACATACAAAGCATTTCCAGCCAATATGACACAAGTTGCCCTGACCTGGGAAGCTGGTTGGCATTTATGTACATGACCTGCCTCACCAGCTTATATCTGAGCTGCGTGGTTTCCAAACCAAATCTGGGACTCATGGGATCAACATGCTTGCAGAGGAAGTGTATCTGAAAATCCCTGTCAGTCCTGGGAATGGGCTGTGGGATGTCATCTGGGACTTAGCACATCTACCATTGGCTCTTCAAAAATTAGTTTGAACAGGTTATTTTGGCCATATTTGAACAGAGAAAGAGAAAGCCCCTTTCAAGAGGGCAATTCATCACAAATCGATTTTGGCATTCCTTTATATAGACCATGTATGTGGTGTGGAGAAAGTTTTGAGTATTTTGCTCACATTTCTGGGGATCAAGGTGCTGTTGGCTTTTTTCTCTACATAAAGAAAACTCATACAAAATTGTGCATTCCAAGGTACAGCAGTGGGCAGGACCTGCCTGTGCTATGCATGCTTTGCTGCACTGACTACTGCTTTTTCTTGCCTTGATCAGCATGAATGCTTTTACCCTGAGCACAGTATTCAATGTCCTTGCAAGGAAAAAAAAAAAAGATAGTTGTAACCATTGGGGTGTTGATCGACAGCTGGCTGAACATGAGCCAGCAATGTGCCCAGGTGGCCAAAAAGACCAACAGCATCCTGGCTTGTATCAGGAATAGTGTGGCCAGCAGGACTAGAGAAGTGATTGTGCCAATGTGCTGGGCACTGGTGAGGTCGCACCTTGATTCCTGTGTTCAGTTTTGAGCTCCTCACTAAAAGAAAGACCTTGAGGTGCTGGAGTGAGTTCAGAGAAGGGCACTGAAGCTGGTGAAGGGTCTGGAGGACAAATCTGCTGAGGACCAGCTGAGGGAGCTGGGGGGTTCAGCCTGGAGAAAAGGAGACTGAGGGGAGACCTTATCACTGTCTACAACTACCTGGAAGGAGGTTGTAGTGAGGTGGGTGTTGGTCTCTTCTCTCAAGTAAGAAGTGATAGGACAAGAGGAAATTACCTCAAGTTGTGCCAGGGAAGGTTCAGGTTGGATATTAGGGAAAATCTTCTTCATGGAAGGGGTTGTGAAGCATTGGGACAGGCTGCCCAGGGAAATGGTTAAGTCACCATCCCTGGAGTTGTTTAGAAGATGCATAGGTGAGGTTTTTAGGGACATGGTTTAATGTTAGAGTTAGGTTATGACTGGACTCAATGGTCTTGAGGGTCTTTTCCAACCTAAATGATTCCATGGTTCTATGATTGTTTCATTTATGTGGTGTGAGTACAGGAGAAAAGTGCTGTGGAGTTTTCTGAATTGCTTTTCAGCTCCATCAAAGAAATGAGAGGAGATGCTCTCTGCCTTTCCTCCTGCTGTTAAAGGCAATAAATGCCTGGGATGAGAAGGGAGAATGTAACAGAAGTACAACTATGTGTCATAGCCCCTTCTTTGTTTGCAGTCACCACATATAATTGGATTCAAAGAAGTTCACTGTTGAATCAAATGATCTATGTTACTTCTTTAAATTTCTTGTGGAGTCTGGTCCTCAGCTGGTCAAAATTATTGATCTAGTTTGAGTTAAAGACTGGCCCAGTATTGAAACAAACACATCTCAAACCATTTGTAGTGTATTTTGATGAGCTCCCTTCTGAATGCTGGAACCACAAATGAAGGTGTCTATCTCACAGACATGCTTATTCACCTAGTTTTAAAGAAGACTCTGCTTCCTTTGGGTAAAGGATAAGCAATGTGTCCCGAGCTGCCCTGTGTACAGAATTGAAACCTGCTGAAGTTGTATGATGCTCATTTGAAAGCAAGATTCCCTCAAATCAGTGTAATATCCCGAAAGGATGCATTGCTAATCCTACTCTTGCACTTGTATATAGAAAATACAGCAAGGTCACTGTTTGTCAGCCCTCTTAATTAAAAATCAGACCTCATGATAGGCAATTGTCCCTCAGGCACAAGGATTTGCTTATCTCTTGCAAGCTCAGTAGCCAACACAGCTTTATCCAGAAGTAGGATGAGAAGAATTGACAAGCAAGACTCCCCACCTCTGATAAGCCTTGTAATATGACTCACAGAAGTAAAAAGACATCTGCAAAATGATTTCTAACATAGTACAGGAAGCACAACAGCATGTGGCATCTTAACAGCACTGAAGCATAAGATCATAAGTTGCCTGAGCTCCAAGTGAGCCCAGGGCCTCCCGTTACCTTTTCAATTTGTTAATGTTTGCAAAAATAATAAGTGAGCAGCAGGTAGAGTCAGCTGAGCCTAGAAACTAATAAACTTATCTAAACACATGGAGGATATAGCAGGTCTCTGTGTATTTTGCTGCCAGCTGCACCATGCTTCAGCTGTATGAACCATAATATGTTCCACTGGGATCAATGAAATTGTGTTAGCACATCAGTAACATACTTAAGGATCCAACACTTATAAATAGTTCCCATGGTAGCACAACCCCTTGCCTAGCCTGCCAAAAGATATATCTCAGTACTGCAGAAATAATCTGATCTCTATAAAAAAAGTCTGACAAAAGCAAGTTACAACTTTCTACAGCCCCTTATTTTAATATAGCTGCCACCCTTCAATCAACAGTGACTCTCTTTGGGCTCATAATGACATTGTCTCTTCATTTGTCTTTGTGTACAGAGAATGTTAATAGAAAGATCCCTATCTGTATTTATTTCTGTAATAACGGATATTCAGATTCACTATATACACGCATACCAAAAGTATGAGGGTAGGCTGCTACCTCTTTGCGTATGGTGAACTATTTAATGGGGTTACACAGCAGGGAAGGAGTAAAGAAAATGAGATAAAGTTGAAAGAGGATTGGGCTGATTAATCCACAGCTCTCACTAATGTGATTTGCATGGGTAAGGAATATATGGTTTGCTCTGTAATATATTGTCGAGGCTCCAAAGATCATTTAAATACTCCATTTCTATACAAAACAAAGAGAGAACAAAATAGAGGAAACAGTTACATTTAAAGACAATTTTATCAGTATTAACACAGAGACACAAAAATGATAAAAAAAATGAATAAACTTCTTCCATTCTGATTTAGTTTAAACTATGTAAGCATATTTTCCCCTGCAATACCCTATCACACCATCTGTGACTGCTGCCATCTTGTATGCTACCTCATACAAGCCCAAGTCATGTATCTCCCATCAAGATTTTGGTCTTGTGTTCCGGGAGACAAATAACATATAGTCTCCATATTTCTGGAGCTATGTTGGCCTCCTGTGGAGAAAAATATTTGCCTATAACGTGCTTACAGACTGATTTTATTATGTTTTCCACAAACTCTTCCTTGTGCAGTCTGTGCTTCTCTCTCCCAACACTACACTGCTGTGAACTGCCGTGAAGCCACAAGGACTCCCAGAAGGATTCTCTCTCAGGGAAGTGAGACCAGCCAAACCTCTTGCCCCCACTGTCCCACTAAAGACTTTGATTTAATCTTCTTCCTCCTCCTGAGACATGTTGCTTCAACTTATAGTTAGATCTACGACTGTGAAAGGTTCTTACACCTTCTGCATTGAAATGTGACCCTTCAAGGTCCTTTCCCATGGCATATATTTATTCTTAGGGAGATAGGTTCTTTTATTCTTTTTCAGAAATTACTTTTGATGACCTTGGCATGCTGGAACATAGCCATATCAAAGCCAATGCACTGTTGCAATAAATACAAGCAGTACCATTGATTTACACGCATAATCAAATGTCACATAGACCTACATTGGATGAAGAAATAGGGCCAACAGAAGCTCATAGTTACTTTCCTCTTCTTATTATGATCATGTCTCTGTATATGTAGAGTACACACAGTTACTAGTTTCCTGGATCACTGTCACCCAGAAATGTTTAGGACAAGCTGTCTCCTCTGTTCAAACATTAACAGGTATGATCCTTTCCTGATTAGCCGTCTGGTATGTTCCTAATTAAAACTAAGAAAATTAACAAAGGCAGGTTGAGAATTATGATTGATTATAATTTTCCCTAGCAAATGCATTTGGGAGAAATCATCCCATATTTTCGCGTTCTTCTCAGATTTTTTTTTTTTCCTAGCCTTTGTCTGTACATGTCATAGTCCCATAACACTCCCATTCCTCCCCTTTTCGACATTATTCTGATAAATATGGCAATTCTGGATGGTAGCTGTCAAGCATAAAGTCTAAGGCGAGAAAGTAAAGCACTTTGACTCCTAAAGTTTGGAATTGTTCTCACTGTGATTGACAACGTCAGGATTCTTGGGGTATTTTCCCCTGTGAAACATGTGCTGTATAAAGGTATCTGAGCTAACCTGAAGCTGGCTTGGAGATCGCTTGAAGCGTAGCTGTCCAAAAGTCAGCTGTATCCTTGGCTGCTCTGTTACAGCGGTTTACTTAAAGCCAGCTTGGGTTTTGTGCATACTATAATCAGTGTAGACATCCTTAGAGTCAGCAAAGGATTAGAAGCCCCTAAGAAGAACCACAGCATCTTATTTTCTTGTCGCTTTCAACTTGGGAAAGAGAATTAGGTTACGGAAGTCTATTTTATCACGTATATATCTCAAGGCAAAATGAGCAGGTACTGGCCACAGGCTTAGTAATATTCTTGTTTATCTTCTGTGTTGCTTACTGTTGAGAAACTGTAGCTTTTCATCCAGCTCCTTAAAACATGTATACTTTCACCTGTCTTCCTCTCTCCTCTGATGACTGAGATCTGCAGCATGGAGGAGTGTTTTAGTGCAGATGTGCTTTTGCTCAGGGTGCCATAGCTGATGTGCATGGGTCTCCAACTCTGTTAGAGACGCACGGTAATGGATGACGGCCTCTGCTGGTCTAATAGCATCATTAGAATTAATAGCACATGAAACTTGCTGAACCGAACAAGGATATTCAATAGCAGACTCCAGATCTCTAAATAAAAAATGCTTTAACCCTCACTCTCTCCTTGGGGTTGAGCAGAGATTTCCCCACCTGCCTGCAAACCTATAGAGCTACAACCTTGTTTAGGTTGTAGCTTAACCAGATTCTTGTCCCAATGATTTTAAACATTGTTGAATATATAAAATATCTGAACATAAGTAGAAATTACCCTGAAGAAGGAAGTTCCTATTAGAATGAAAGCAAGCTCTTGCTGCAGTGAAAACAACCTTTTTTTCCCTGAAGATAGAATTATTTTATTTTTCAGACAAAACTTGAACAAATCTTTCAATCATAAACATACCTTCCTTTACAACACAGTCATATTCCAGTCTTGAGAAAACCTCCAACCTCCTTTCAAATCTTGAAAATAGTACAGGTCATTAATTCCAGTTAATGAATCCAGCCTCTCTTTTACATCATGAAGCGGGCAAGGACAGGAGTTTTCTTCTCACTTCCAGAGTTGCTGTGGCTGCAGTTCAACATACTGATCAGGCTTACAGAGTATTTCTACATGACAGCACTGCACTAATATAATTGATTTGGACTGTTTGGTGCAGGTTACCGAAAGGTTTCATGCAGACTCTATTCATAAGAGCAACTGGGTTTTTGCAAAGCAGTGAATGAAATGGGGCAACACTGGTTTAATTTTTTATTCTCAGATTGGCTGTGGACCATCAGTTGGTAAGCAGTCAGACACAAGGGCAGAGTAATCTTTTTTCATCTCTCAACCTCTTTTTTTGTTTTTTTTTTTTAGTTCATGTTTTGTATTTAGTGGTGATGTCCATTTTCCCCTGATGCACATGGTAAAAGAAAATAAATCCTCCATGTATCGCTAGCTATGAGATACAATCTCAGCCCTCAGTCATCTTCTCATAGTGCCTTCCTAGTGACTTTGAATGAGACTCAGATGACATATTAAAGGTCACAGAAAGTCTGTTGAAGAAGCAGAGTGTCAGTCCTGCCAATGCATGAGTAACCTGTGAACCAACACATCTATTTTATGACATTACTGTCTTCCTTTCTCAACCACTTCCCACCGCTGTGGAAAATGAGCTGTCCGGCTTCAGGCACAAGTACCTTTTGCAATTACTCCTCCTGTTTTTCTGTGCCACAGGGTTGCTGCTAACATCAAATCTAGCAGTCAATAAAGCATCAGATGGAATGGTTCAATCATAGCTAATTTTTACCCCTCATTTTCTCTTGGACTCTGCAGCTTGTATCTGCTGTAAGTCAATGTGCAGCCAGGGAATTACTTAGGTAAAACTCCTACTGGCTCTTCTATGCAGGGACACCTTGCATTTTGTCTGTGTGTCCTGCTGGAGTCAGCACATGCTTACACGATGCACCTCCTACCTCTCTTCCATCTTCATTCCTGTGCATACTGCATTTTAAGTTGCCAGCCTGTGACAGTGCCAATCAAAGGTGGGGATGGATGGGAGGCACTGAAATGGCACAGATGATCTTTTGCTTTATAAAGTTCCAGACAACATAATTAGAAATAGGCAAAGTGGATTAAGTAATGTTAAGGCTGGCTGAGTTGAATGTGAGCATTTTGCTAAGAAACACAGCTTTGTGAAGAACCATGTCAAGTTTCCACTGTAACCTCGAAGTCTCATGCTCCCAGACATTTCTTACAGTCTACAGGAAGCCCAAAGAAAACTCAAAGTGCAACGACTGGTAGCAGCTTTGATCTCTACCAACACCTTTTCTTTGGGAAGCACTGTTACTCTCATGGTCTTTTTCAGCCCCTCTCTGATCCATAAGATGATACAACCAGCTCTGAAAAAATAACAGTGAAATACGCACAGGACTTTATCAAACAGTCAAATCACTGTGTGTCCTCCAAGGTAGGGAAGCTCTTTAATTACATACTGATATTTTCCAGTAGTGCCTTAGCAGACGGATGAAGATGGTGGTACAAATGGGAGTATCTTCAGGCTGAGAGGCAGTTTTTTGTTAGGTGAGAGCAGTTTTTTGTTAGGTGAGAGTAGATTGACACAGCCCTTGCTCATTTTTACCAGGCTGCCAACAGGAGCTGAAGTCCATTCCTGGGCTCTGGATAGTCTCCAGTCTCTGCTCTTGGCAGATACAGAAAGAAAGAGCTACAAGCTCAGGGGCTGAATCTAATGTCTGTCTCTAACCACTAAAAAAATCCAGGGCACCACAGAGCTGAAATACTTCATTCTAGTGGTTGGGAATGACTGCAGTTGTTTTCATATTCATGTGTCTACTGCTCTGAATCCTCACGGATATTGAGGTTTCAGTGGCTCAGGAAATATTTGCATGATCATTTTTGGTTAAGAAATTAAGAAAGAAGTGAAAGTGAGAGTTGTTTCCATTCAGCATAAAGGGAAGCACCTACAATATTCTTAAAACCATCAGTTTTGATATTTCAGGGATAAAACCAGGGTAACAATATTCCTTTCCCATCTATTTAAAATATTTTAAAATTATATTTTAAAATCATATGTAGCATAAAACCAGATAATACATAAAGATTCTAAACAAACTGTCTACATGTATGTTATGCAGAAAAAGCTCAGTTTGTTTTTTTTTTTCTCCTAAACAGAACAACTGAAAAAAAAAAAAAAGTCAGCAACTCAGCTTCCTTATGGAAGTTAATTTGCTTTGTTCCCTAATCAATTCTATTTGTGAGCTTTTCCAAGTATTAAGCCACCTGTAAGGTAAATATTTGTATAAAATCTTAGAAATGCTGTTTTCTGTTTCCATTTGCCTCTGCACATTAGAATTTGTGGTCATTGCAAGCTGATTCTGAATAGCTTTTCTTCCTTTTTAATTGGCTTGTTACTGATTAAGTTTAGAGCCGCTCCCTCTGTGGAGTACACTGATTACCTCCTCTCCAAATTATTGTGAATTTTATGCAAAAACTACCTAAAATATCAGACTATGAGGGCTGAAGTAAATTTCTGGAAATCTTACAGTTGTGAAGCATTTGCTGGCTTTAGGAAATAAATTTAACCAGTCTACAGGTGCACTGAGGTTCGTGAAAGTGATGATGCTATCTATGTACAGCCCCAGGATGTGAATATGCTGACTATGACATAGGCATAGTCACTAAATTTGCTAGATAAAATTAAGCTTTTTGAAAAAAAAAAAAAAAAAGAAAAAAAAAAGAAAGAAACAGGTCAACCAATCTTTTTTGATTGTTAAGCACCAATATAGACTTCACGTTTGTTGTCAGTAGGGCCAAGTGATGAATTAGCATTGCTTCCACTGTTGGACACTGTGGGTTTGCAAGACAGATGCAGCTCACAAATACAGAGAATAGTATAATGGAGAAAACTACACCATGAGCTCATTGAAGACTGCTAATTTCTAATGTGTATTTAACATGAATCTTATGCATCCATGGGTCTAATTTGGTCTTAATAGAAATGGCCGTAGCTCCTGCTGAATTCAATGTTTAAGATAAATTATAAGAGGTGATAAAAGCCAGACTGCAAGGTTATGAAATCTAGTGATGCACCATTACACTCCAATTAAAAGATGCGAAAAGTGACATTTACAATCATTTAAAAATGAATAGAAACAGGACTGAAATGTATGTTTTCTTAAGCCTTTTTTTTTTCTACTGATAAGACAAAGGAGTTCATGTTTGAAGAAACACTCATTTGAGGATACTAAAAATTAGATTGACTTTTTATTTTTTTATTTTGGTGGAATGACAGAGGGGAGGGCAGAAGCCCCGTTTAATCGTTGAGTTGAAAAACTGGACTATTGCACAAAATGTAAGACATTTAATTTAGTCTATTTTGTTATCCAATATAGCAATTCACAAGCCACGGAGTCCCTATAAGGATGTTTAAAATGCAAATTGCTCTGGCTTTATTTAATCTAATACTTTGGATACCTGAGGGCTTTTCTGCATCCCAATGCTTCCCACTCTTTGATTACGCACTATGCTCAGGCACGACAGCAAAAATCCTCCCGCCAACATCAGTGAAAGGTCAAATATAAGATCTGGCTTGTATTTGCCCAACAAACCCTTCTCAGACCCTGTTTCTCACATATTTCTGAGTGCTTACCTCCACAGTCTCCAGGCTGTGGACTGGGGCCTTCAAGTACTTTTCATTGTATCCTAATAGTCATAAATTATCATAGCGACAGCTCCACATGTGACATAGGCAGAAGAGATAATTTGTCAGACTTTACACTCTGACAAGCATAAATCAAAGGACATCAACGTGTTCATTTTTAATTACAATTTAATAATTTGTTTGGTGTATTGTTTCTGCTTGATTTCACCGTTAGGTACTTCTCAACTCTATGCCTTAGCCCTTGAATAACACCTCTCATTCCCTCTGTTGTCATACTATAGATGCAAAAAACCCTCAGTTTTCTGCCATCTTGTTGCTGACCCTGGAGCTGAGCTATGGGATCTACCACTGCTTCAATACTGGGGTAGAATTTAGCTCTACTACATCAGCAGCAGTTGCAGCTGAGTGAATTGATTTTGTGCTGGCACAGATTATAAAATCCCATTTCGCCCATTTCCCCCCACCATCAAAGCAGGGAGTCCTACCGACATGCAGTTGGGAAAGGGTGGTGGAGATGAGAATGCTTCAGCTTTGCAGGAGATTTTGGCTATTCCAAAAGGGAGACCTGGGGCACGTGCTGTTCTTCACTCCTGCTGCAGCCAGACCAGTGTTGAATCCTTCCCAAGGTCACTTGTCTCAGATCACTGCAGCTTTACTGAGCAAAATTTTATTTGTGACTTCCAGTCTTCATCATCTAAGGCCTAGTTCTCTGACTGTTACAACTGCAAAGGTACATTCACATGCATAAGAGCACTGAGGCCAAACAAGCCACAGCCATAAATAACATCTGACATGAGAAAGGCAGAAACATTTCTAAGGTAAGAGGTGTTGTACCTGGTGTTTGGATTCTGCCACCACATGAAAACTGAATAATATCTCATTCTACCAGCAATCTCACTGAAATAAATTATATTTCTAAAAAAAGAAAGCCCTACAAATTAAGCTTGAGCCAGACCAGGAATATATTCTCTGCAGTACAAAAGGAAGTTAAAAGAAAATATTCCACCTGAACAATATGATGTTCTGAAGTCCTCAGGGCTCAGCGTCTGGGTCTGTTTTGCCAGTCCTGGAGTCCAAGATAAGTCTTTCTTTTACTTACTTAAAAAATTAATAGGGTTAAAGTAAGTAATTATTCAAAATTCTCTCCCTAAGGAGATCAAAACTCTCTTGTCATTTGCAATTGGCTTGAGGAGGGCCATTAGTATTAAATACAAGCTCATATCTGTAGTGCTAAAGACTTCATCTAGACAAGATCTTCAACGTGGAAATATTCCATTCGAAAAAGAGAAACAGAAAAATCTACACTCATCTTTGGAGATTGTTGAATCACAGAGGCTTGAAATGGGGCAGCTGCAAAAATGATGCTGGTAAAATGGGAGACAAAAGAGAAAAAAACATTTTCTAAAAGAAGCTGAATATTTTCTAGGAATAAAGATGGATTCTTTGATTATTGCAGTTTCATTATAGTGGTAAATAATCAGTCAGCCCTACTATATAGCTCTACTGAATTTGTACAAATATTACTTTGTTTCACAGGTTTAGGAGTAGTTAGACCTTATTATGGGGAAACTCAGCCACTGCCAACAATGATAACTTCAAGACATCCAATTCTGCAGTAACGTCTTGTGGTTGGATTTTGGCCATAAATGTCTATTTTCCAGAAAGTGGAAGAGACATGCAGCACTACATCATGCCCAGAATTTCACTGGGTTTCTTTTAACTGCTGGCTAGCCACAGCAATAATTCTGATGTGCCCACCATAGGACTTATTTAAGATCCAAGGAATGTATGCATTGTATCAAGTATATTTTATGCTCCATTAACAGCATATTTGCAGAGAAGGGGTTGTGTTTTACCTGAGCACATGATGTCATCTGTGCATTTCGACTGCCTGAGAGGAAAGCTTGTGAATAGAAACATCAGAAAGAAACAAACATCAATAACATGCAGGAGAATGACATCCGGTTAGAATGGAAATTATGGAGGACAGACTGAAAAGATGTTCACTTCGGACATTGCACCTTGTTTGAGAAAGGAAAATACGATATGGATGGAATGACACAGAGAACACCAAAGAAATAGGAAGGCTCACACCATCAAAAAAGGAAAGGAAGGAGATGCCTACAATTGTTAGTCCATGAAGAAGAGGAGCTCTGCTGCACATCCAGTCTCAGGTGAAGTCGGGATGTTTGAAATGTAGTTTGAGATCATCTGATATTCATGATGCATTGCAGAAATAATAATAATAATAATAATAATAATAATAATAATAATAATAATAATAATAATAATAATAATAATAATAATAAAACCCAAACCAAACCAGCCAACCAACCAACCAAAAACTACAAAAACCAAAACCAACCAACCAAAAACACCTCCAAAACCCCATAAAAAACTCAAAAAACATTCTTAGTTGTAAATGATTATAGTGGAAAACTGCAAATTCATCCAGGAGTGCAGTGCAGTTACAAGTGCTGACTGAGAAGATGAGGGGTAGTCAGATGTTCAAAGTTGAGATATGGTGCTTACAATAATTGCCTAATGTTAATATAAACTTCCAGAGGTGGCCATGGTAAAGCTGCACTGGGCATAAGTGTTAGTACAGTAATCTGAGATGTCCAGGGTTATCCTGCCTGGCCTGAGGTTAACGTCCCAAAACATTCAGGTGTCCTGTAGGTTCTATGTCACATCTACCAGCTCCGTCTGAGTATCTTTGGACACCCTAGTGCATCTCAAAGATGTGTAAATGATTGTATTGAGCCCTGATGTGTCACTTCACTCCAGATTTCTGAAACAGGTCTAGGATTTGAAAGGCTTTATTTTCTGCAATTTAGCCAATGAGATATTTAGTGCGCTTGATGGCCTCTGTGGGCAGGGTAGAGTCTGAAGTTCAGACAACACAATACAAGGGACTGCATGTAAATGTCTACATGTAAACCAAGTGTTTAAGTCAGCAGAGAAGTAATCAATCCAGTCAGCAGAGTTTAGAAGGTAATTCAGGAGATCAGTCACTAGGTGCCTCCTTTTGGGAGATCTGAATCCCTCTCTACATGCCATTGACTGTATTGATTAGATATCCACTGACAGTAATGGGAGCTAAGACAGCTGCATGTCTTTAAACACTGATCTCAGTTTAGTTGTCTTAGTTACAGTGATTACACCTTAGTGAGTGTGATCTGGTCACATAACCAGTGGTGCCATTTGAAACAGCCTGAAGTACTCAAGGCATCCACATGGATGAAGCTGGCAGATAAGACATGAGGTGAAAAGGAGAGCAGATGTGGAGTGTCCAAGAGCATCTTGGATCACCCTGGATCCAGCGTAGGGCAACAAAGATGATTAAGGGAGTGGAGCATCTCCCTTATGAAGAAAGGCTGAGGGAGCTGGGTCTCTTTAGTTTGGAGAAGAGGAGACTGAGGGGTGACCTTATTAATGTTTATAAATATAAAAAGGGTGAGTGCCATGAGGATGGAGCCAGGCTCTTCTCGGTGGCAAACAATGATAGGACAAGGGGTAATGGGATCAAGCTGGAACACAAGAGGTCCCACTTAAATTTGAGAAAAAACTTCTTCTCAGTAAGGGTGACAGACACTGGAACAGGCTGCCCAGGGAGGTTGTGGAGTCTCCTTCTCTGGAGACATTCAAAACCCGCCTGGACATGTTCCTGTGCGACCTCACCTAGGCGTTCCTGTTCCAGCAGGGGGATTGGTCTCTTCCAATCCCAAACATACTGTGATACTGTGGATGTCTATGTAAGGACAGCTTGACCTCACCTGTGGAAGACTTAGTTTTGATCTCCTCTGGGTCTTCTCTACATGATAAGAAATGCTTGACGATACAGGCTTGCCTCAGTTCACAGTATCACAGTATGTTGTGGTCACAGTGGTCACTGCATGCCTAAGCTTAGGCATGGGACACAACTGAAGGCACCACTGAGTATCTCAGACAACTTCACGGGGCTGACGGAACACAGGACTTGAAAGAAATCAGCACTTTTCTGAAGCAGCAGCTGGAGTCAGGTCTGCTGCCCCACAGCACCCAAAACGAGGAGCTGGTTTAGCTGCATGTATTTAAGAAATGGAATTGTGTCCAATATCTGTCTACTTCAGAGGATGCTATGAACTAATTTCCATGTATTAGTAAGGATCATGAGAATTCTCGTCATAGAAACAAGAGTTTTTATAGCTCTGTTATCAGAATAGTTACTTTATTTTTTACGGTAAAAGTTAATTAAAGGATTTCTCTCATTTGCTCTTCCAGTTCCCATCAAGCCTTATTGTTGGTGATCCAAGTTTGGAGAGATGTATTTGTATTTTGTATCTTTGTTTTTAGCTGAGTTGTTTCCCCTAAAGAAATTTTCTACTCTTCTATTTCTTATTAGCAGAATTGTGTTTTTCTATTCAGGATCTCTAAAGAGAAAAGACCTAGCTGCACAAGGAACCTTGCAAGATGCTGTGAGGACAAATACTGCTGCAAAGCTGGAAGGAAGCCAGGAGAACACAGTAAGCCAGCAAGGCAGAAGAGAAACTAAATGAAGGAGAGAAAAAATAAGGCACAAGACAGCTGACAGAAACACAGGCAAATGGGCAAAGTACAAACACAAACTTGAGGAAAGATGTAGAAACTGTAGAATACACATACAAGGATGGTGAGAAAAAGAACAAACCCCAAATCTGGTGTGCTGTAGCACCATCTGGTTGAATGGGATGCTTAAGGAGAAGGTGTATTCACAAAATGCTACTTTTTATAGCAAAACTGGCTTCAGAAACACATGCCTTCTTCTGCTCCCACACAGTGGTTCCTACACATATCACACATATCCCCACCTCCTCAGCTACACTGCTTGGAGAACTTCATTCTGTTTTCCATCTCATTTCTAAAGGGTTATATTTAACTTATGTGCAGCCCGTATTTCTGCGACCTTGGTTATTCACAGAGCAGCCTCATGAAGAGTGATAGCGTGGCCACCTTGTGCTGCAGAGCAGGAGAGGAAGCAAATCCCTGCCTATGCAGAAAGCAAGGGATTGTGGTGGCTTTGCCATTATAGCCAACAGATACAAAAATACATCCTGACCCAGTGACTCCTTGGCTGCTCTGTTCTGTTTCTCTTTCCCCAAAGCTACTCCACTGAGGCAAAAGCTTGTGATCCCACTCTAATTCCTGGCTAATTCCTGCTCTGCACAGCAGCCCTCATTGCAATGCATGCTAGGCCAGCAGACACAGTGGTTCCAGAAAACCAAAGGCATGGAATCTCTTTATTTTTTAAAATTCTTTTATTTGTCTCTACCAGGTAAATCAGTGGTAAGGATGACATGTGTAAACCAGGGATACATCTTGAAGACTTACTGTTTGAAGGGATGTGATTTCAGCAACTCTGTGTTCTTCTCAGACGTGGCCAAAGATATGTTAAAGAAGCTGAATATGAAATATAGAGGAGTATTTCAGGAATACGAAACTTATAAAATGAACAACACATTTCATGCCGTGCGGGCTTTATCGTGCTATTGTAAGTGCCAAAGTCTCAGTGCTGTAGCCACAGTCTTAAGGGCCCAGGCCCTGATGAGAGGACTTTATAAAGGCTGTCCTCCACAGGCTAATGTCCACTGTTATCAGTGCTGTCAGTACAATGATAAAAGAAGGATTAAGTGCTCATTTTGTAACTGCAGCCCTTACCCTATAGCCTGCAGCTCAGAAGCCATTGGGAAATGACATACATGTATTCTCATGAATTTAGTGAGGCACATATCAGAACAGACTTAATTCAAGTTCTGCCTGCCAACAAAAGCTTGGCAATGACAGTGTTTTAGGAAAGCTGTTGGTTGTGAAGTATCAAGCAGAACACCAAGAAAATGAAGGCAGAAGCACTGGGGATTATACCTTGAGGAGGAGTTGAGACACGGTGAATTATAGAATAAATAAGCTGTTACCAGTTTTTACATCTTTTGTCTTCCTGAAACAGGACGAACATGGTTCTCTTGAAATGTGAGGATGCTAATGATGTCAGAGTTCAAGGAGCATTGGATGGCGCTCTTAGTCAGGTGGTTTAAAGTAGTCTGTGAAGAGCGGGCAATTGGACTTGATGTTCCTGATGGGTCCCTTCCAGCTTCAGAAATTGTATTATTCTATGTAATGCTGCTAATGATGCCGATGATAAGAATGCACTGATAGGCTCTCTCCCCTGAGACAGTTAAAATTATGATGTCCTTGAGTCTTGCTATTGTCAAGGTTTTACAGGGTTTGGCCTTTGCAAAATACCCCATCAAAGAGCAATATAGGATAACCAATGAAACATGAGGAGAAGGGTTAATATTGCACTGAGGAACAGCATATGCATTTTACAGAAACAGATGGCATGTAGAACTATCTGTCAGGTCATTTTGACCCAGCTGAATGTGATTCTTCACAAAACAAATACACTGAAAGTATTACTTACCTCTTATTGCCTATACTTAATTGCATAATTAGCATTAGTGCCCAAGACCAGCACTGCACCAGCCCTCGGAGTTGATACTTCAGAATCTGATGAAACTTCTTCAGAGTGTTGTGCAACACAGGCCACAAAGCTTCCAGTAGCAGAAGTTCAGTCAGGAAACAAGAGAAACATAATAGGAAGGGAAAAATAGACATAAATGTTTGCATGCACTTGGAAAAATAGCAGAGATTTAAATAAGTGCTTGAGGCTGGATGCCATAAAATGGAAAATAAAGGAAGGTTTATTTATGGTGTCAACAGGCCCTGTGTTTGCACACTTGTAGCTGCAGACAATTTCGTGTTTCTCCTGTGTTGTCCTCCTGTGAGTACAAACACTATTTCATCCATAAGAGGAATAAAAAAAACAGTTCAGGAGATCTGAAAGCCAGAGGTAAGGTAAGCACTCACAGAAGGGTACAAATGCTGCTACTTCAAGGGTCTGCTGCTGTTTTTTTGTTGGTGGTGGGGTTTTGTTTGTTTGTTTGTTTTTCTTTAAGCAACTTCTGTAAATATGAGAACAAAGGGTCATTCTTGATGTTTCTGCAATTTTTTCTTGAAGCAGTGCTTTGAAATCTTTGACATGACTCTGACAACAGTCATAGCAGAATCTGGATCTCTTTGAGCAAGTAATCCGTGAAGACATTTGTGGGCTTGCACACAATCACAGTGCCTGTTAGTTACCAAAAACAGGTGCGTAATTGCTCATCCTCCACATACTGGAGTAAGGTTCTATCCACCATGTTAATTACTGATGCAAAATGCACACACCTGTGAAACTCCTGCATGATTTGTCTTTGGGACATACCATATGCCTGTCAAAAAAAGGCTCCCAGCTAAACCTTTACAGAATATATACGTGCAGGAGGATTGAATCCTGTGGCTTTTGGGATGATCGCATGACAAAGTTACTCAGAGAACCTTGACCAGTATAGGAAACACATGGGTCTGCTGTCTCATAATTAAGCAGATCATCCCCTGTGTTAACTTACTGTCCTGGATACAGTGAGTCCAAGGTAGAGTTAACCATATTTAGAGCAAATCATGTTTGAATCTAGTGCACGATGATAACACTGAAATACTTAGAAATCTCATTGGGAAACTACTTGGATGGTAGTTGAGTCTAAAACTCTTCTGAGTTTCCATCAAGAGCTTTGTTTTGCTTGTTTTTCTTATGAAATGGTAAAGCAGGTCCTACATTTTTGTCATCTGTCCTTCATTAATTCTGTGTGCCTGAGAAATGTGACTTTTTAAAGCATCTGTTGTGACATATGCAAATTGGTTACATGGTGCCAACTTTGCATAAGAACCTGGATGAGAAAAGGGTCTATTCAGGGACAAGTTGTGGGCATCAAAGTAAAGTAAAGTTTAATCTGTCAGTAAATTGGAAAGTTCATTCATTTTGCTCATTAAAATGCCTTAATGCATCAAATGGGATCTCTTACAGAGAATACTGTTACTGTACATTAATTATAAGTGCCTTATGGGAGACATAAATGCAGCTTTGTTCAGTGTTACCTTGTTGCCTGACACCTTGCTAACACCACCAAGCTGTTATGAAGAGACAGGGTGTAGTTTACTATTGAGCTTTTAAACACTTTCTGCTCTGAGTGTGTACAGGTGACGAGTGGTTGTGGGGTAAACTAAGATGCTGTAGTAAATAAAAGTCTTTGATCCTCCCAAACAGTGCTGACCTTAAAATTTGGTGAATTCACATTTAGAAATCCCTGAGTCAGACTTTCTCCTGTTGTGAATCACTAGTTTTACATAAAGGCATGGAGTTCCAACAGACTCCAGGTTTGTTGACTTTAACAGCCACATTTTTTTGGCATTATTTATCTGGACTTTTTTTAGCTTCTACAGTAGACTAAGGTGAATCCTGGTTCTTATTTCTATCCATAGACTGCAAAGATGACTGAGGGACAAGCTCGAAAGGAGGCATCTACAACATGAAACATAAAGTGAAATGAATCCTATATATTGTGTCTGAGTGTTATTTCTATTTAAACATTCATAATTTGGGAGGTTTGGGAGTTTATTAATCATTCATAATTTCAGAAGATCAATAAATAAAACCACCACTTAAATTTGCTCTTGACTTGAAGAGTATGAAAGACTATTGTCACTGCTTTAAGTTTAGAGAAAGCCTTTATTACATTTAAAATAAATAGGTAAATATTATACAGTGGTTATTTTATTCTTTGTAGAGATCTGCCCGTGTAATGACAGATAAATATTTACAGTCATTTTTATGTTTTAGTCTTTTAGTTAACAGAAAGGAGCATTAGAGTGTTCTTTAGTAACAAGGACTTTGGCACTGCATCCTTAAGCCATGGAAAGAACTGCAAAGCCAGGTATTCACTGAGATTCACCCCTTTTATGGAGTTCTGGAAACATTTTATTTGGATGGATGTTGCCTAATTTTATATCGAGTCCCTTCTAAAACTCACAGAACCATAATGAATTGTGTACTATTCCAAAAACTTATATTTTTCACTTGATGTCTGATATATGCAATCGTGAATGCTACAGTTCTGATGATGAAATTCTAGGTAATTGATATAAATAACAGGACTATTTATACTGTACATTTTCATAGTGATTTTCATAAGGATTGTATTTGATGCTAGTGCAAAACATCCACTTACCTTTAATGAATTTCAAATAAGAAGAAATAATAACAGTGGACATATCAAACAATACTTGAAATCAGTTTAGGTTACAAGAGCTATATGACTGAAGCATCATTCACATTTTATGCTCAAATTACAGTTTGGAAAGTTTTATTCTGTCTACTTCTATCCATTTTATTCCATGACCTTCATAATGTCCATTAGCTGTCCATATAAAATCTTTGTAAACGGTAGTACATAGGGTTTTTTGCCTTATTTCTGACAACAACTGCTAGATTTTCAAGTACAAACAAAGAAATTATAGAGCAAAAAGCCATATATATGAAGGTATTCAAGAACCCCATGCTTAAACAGATTTTTACAGTGAGAAGCACTAATAGGCATGGAAATAATAAATTAAAAGATGTCTATGGAGCCTTAAACCTCTTCCTATGTATGTATGTTTTATGATGAAGGGTGGGATACAGTCTTCCTACATCTCACTTATGCCCTTGAAATTCATTCATAAATTGTGTTGACCTCCTTTTCTCAACTGTCTTTCTTTGTAGCTTTTAAGTTTTTAAGTGTTTTTCTACTTAACATCAAGGTTTTGTGGATAAAGTTTTCAAAAGTATTTCTTCACAAGTTTAGGAATGTCTGTTTTGAGGAGACAATTGTTCATGTCATGTCTAAACCTCTACTGCAATGCAAGGCTGGTAGGTGTGAACCTCGGTGCTTCTCAAGTCCTTTGAATAAGTTTGAAAAGCTGGAGTGATTAACAACCTCCACTAGGGCCATCAATATTGTCTTTCTTTTGTATATTGTTTTAGTCATTAAAGCACTTCCCTAGAAAGAAGTGAACTTGTGAGTTGGCAAGTTTGGGAGCCAATAAAACTGATTTCTAATCAGGACTCAATGCTATTTATTTTCGTCCTGTGTAGAGAACACAGTCAGCTTTCAGTACTCCCTTGCCTAAGTTCCTGTACAAATATTCAAATATAAAATAAGTCCTAGAAAGATTAAAATATTTAACAGTAAAAAGTCCCAAAAGTGAGACTGAAAAAGAAAAACAATGTGCAAAGTGATTAGAGAATGAAGTAATGCCAGAATGAACATTTTACAGAATAAATTTTTTAAAGTAGTTGGTTCTTATACGATTTTCCTTGGAACCTTTGAAAAGCCACTAAGTTTTTGACCACTTTATCTGAAATATGGAGGTCATTCTTACCTTGCTCAGAGGGACACTGAATTCCGGGGCATTTGTATTTTGGATTATATTGAATGAATGAATAAATACAACTGCTAGCCTGGGACTTTTCAGAGAAAATGATTGATATTGTTTTTTTTCCAGAAATGATCAAATACACTAAGAAATTGATCTGTTTTGATAGAACTGTCATTGGCAGGTCTATAAGTGCTTTCTGGAGCCCAGTGATCTTAGATCATGCTTTGGTTGTGGATCAGTTTTCTCACTTTCTTTGGATTCTTACCATTGGTTGGTTTATTTCTCTGCTTTCTTGGAAAAAGTAAAAATTTCCCAAATCTTGAAAATGTTGGGGACTAAACCCCCACAATTTCCACTGGCTTTACTATGAACATGCCAGCATATTCATGTTTGTATGTGTTTGGATTAATAATTGTCAAACAACAACTACCCAGAAGGATGGTTTTGGAGACAGGTCCTGATACTGTCAGTGATCTCGCGCTAGAATGGACAAACCCCGGTTGTAAAGACTATTTATGAAATTAAAATGTTGCTCTATAGCAAGTAAATTGCTATATAGTACTAAATAAATACAATATTTTTAATGACACTGTTGTGTTACGTGCAGTTTTTGCAGCTATCAAGGTAATTATACTTCACTTGAACATCTGTAATTTAATATCAATTACACCATATTTCTTTATACATAAAAGATGGCAATTTCACATATTTCTCCTTTTTAAAGTTATATATGTAAACATAAATTCTAAAAATTAATTTCCTAGAAGTTTTGCTGTGTCACACAGCCAATGGAATCTAAAGTGTGATTTGTCTTACACGCAGATGGCTGCATTTCATCAGTTAAGCTTTCACCCATGCTCAGATATGCAAAGAAGGAAAGTAAAAAGTAAAGAAAGTACAATAAAGGCAAATTGAATTCAATATAATTATTGGCTAACCCTGACCTGGAAGTCCTTTTTAAAAAGCTTGCACAACACTTTTCTACAGTTATAATGTACTCATAACCTTGTTATAAATGAAGGACTCCCATGTAAGAGGCTTTTTCTCAGCGTGTGTTTGTTTTTACTGTAGGTAGTAATAGCAAATCAGTGTTTTCAGACTGTTAGGTACACTTCATGCATAATTTTTCAGCTTCTCTATTTTTTTTTTCCAAGGGAAATGCCACAAGCGGCTCTAGCTACCTCTAAAAGCAGCTGTCCCTTTGAGCCCTGCCAGCTAACATTAGTCATGGTCAACAGCACTCGAGTGGTTTGCAGAACACAATTACATTTGGAAGAAATAAATCTGCATTTCTAATAATTGTTTATATGGGATTGGAATAGAACAGCAGAGAAAAGTTTTTGTAAATAGAACAGATTCTAGTGAAAAGGATCAGAGTACGCGCCATTCTTCTCCCCGTTAAAGGCTGAAGCTGTGATAACTTATTTCCTGCCTGTCAAACTATCTTGAGTTTAAATAGTTCATGTTTTCCAGGAGTGGACCAGGCCAAAGGAGGGCAGTGCCAAAAGTCAGATGGTATGGCTTCATAGGATCTGAGTTTTGCATGGTGCCAAAGCCTCACCCATGATGGGATTTTGCAAAGTGCTGCCATGGACATCTGACCCTGGTTTCTCCAGGGCTGCTGGACACGAGGTAGATAAAGGCAGAAATACAGAAAAAAGAGAGGAAAATGAGGCATGTTCAGATCATTTTGTATTCTGAACAAGCTGAGATATTCCACCTTCCTCACCAAGGACTACACGGAGAGCAGGGTTGAGCCCATCGAGCACCCTGATTCACTCATCGTTCTTGAGAGCAGATGCCTCAGTCTTTCTGAGACACCATTGTGGACGACCTGGATGCACCTCTTACTTCATGAATAGAAATGGAAAATATTCCTCAGGTGCATACATTCATAGATATTAAGGACCACAAATTACTGTCATCTTCTAATACTGTCTTTTTCTATGCCTGGATAAAAAATGAGATAATTCAAACATCCAAAATTAATGGGCTTATTGAAATGTTGGCTTGTACAACTTGAGTGATAAACTTACATAATGCCAGTAAATGGAGTATATGTGGCTAAAATTCTTCCTGCAATGATTTAAAAAGCTTAAAGATAACTAAATAGAGCTTGCACAATATTTGCTAATAATCCAGTAATCATATTTTGGTGATCATGTTTCATATTTCATGAATATACTTTTCATATTTTCTCTATTTCCATGACAGAATCATAGAATCATTTAGGCTGGAAAGACCTTTAAGACTACTGAGTCCAATGGTTAACATAACACTGCCAAGCCCACCACTAAACCATGACCTTAAGTGCCACATCTACATGTCTTTTAAACATCTCCAGGGATGGTGACTCCACCCCTTCCCTGGGCAGCCTGTTCCAATGCCCAGCAACCCTTTCTGTGAAAAACTTTTTCCTAATATCCAATCTGAACCTTCCTGGTGCAGCTTGAGGCCATTTCCCGTTGTCCTATCACTTGTTACTTGTGAGAAGAGACCAACCCCCTCCATGCTACAACCTCCTTTCAGGCAGTTGCAGACAGTGATAAGGTCTCCCCTCAGCCTCCTTTTCTCCAGGATAAACAGCCCCAGCTAACAAACCTTTTTGTTTTCCATTGATCCCAAACCTGCAGTATCGCATGTCGCATGGTGTTGCTGTGACCCAAGTGCAGGGCAAAGAGGAGCAGCAAAAGAGGAACAGCTCAAAAAATTATTGGAATATCACTGTTATTAGTTGTCTGAAAGCAGGTTAAATTATTTTTCTTTTTTTTTTTTTTTTTTTTTCTTACAGTCAAAACTGTCCTTTCTGAACGGAGTTTGCCCTGGCATTATTTGCTGTATGGCAAGTCAATATGAGATCTTTACCTGCAGATGTCTCTTTGTCTTATGGAGTTGCAGAGGGGATGTGTCCTCTGGCAAACAAAAAAGCAAAGCTTGAATTAAAGCTGAGGGCAAAGCTGTTTATGTCTGCACTACTAATTAATGCCTCCTATTTTAAGAATTACTCTGATTCCAGCTAACCTGGCAAGTGTTGGTGGGATTTGTGTAGGAAAGAAGGAAGGGAAGGGAAGGGAAGGGAAGGGAAGAGGGAAGGAAGGGAAGAAGGAAGGGAGGGAGGAAGGGAGGGGAGGGGAGGGGAGGGGAGGGGAGGGGAGGGGAGGGGAGGGGAGGGGAGGGGAGGGGAGGGGAGGGGAGAGGAGGGGAGGGAGGGAAGGGAGGGAGGGAGGGAAGGGAGGGAGAGAGGGGGGGGCGGAAGGAAGGAAGGGAGGAAGGGAGGAAGGGAGGAAGGGAGGAAGGGAGGAAGGGAGGAAGGAAGGAAGGAAGGAAGGAAGGAAGGAAGGAAGGAAGGAAGGAAGGAAGGAAGGAAGGAAGGAAGGAAGGAAGGGAGGAAGGGAGGAAGGAAGGGAGGAAGGGAGGAAGGGAGGAAGGGAGGAAGGGAGGAAGGAAGGAAGGAAGGGGGGAAGGAAGGGGGGGAGGAAGGGGGGAGGAAGGGGGGGAAGAAGGAAGGAAGGGAGGGGGGGAGGAAGGAAGGAAGGAAGGAAGGAAGGAAGGAAGGAAGGAAGGAAGGAAGGAAGGAAGGAAGGAAGGAAGGAAGTTAAATAGGTGCGTTTCTAATTTACTCTGGTTTTTTCTAAACTTCTGCAACAATTTGTGAAAAATCATTCTGTTCTTTAATCTATAAATTCAATTGTAAAGTTAGCAATTGATTGATTTTGTTGCACCCACACATGGTTTTGTTTACCTTCCTCTTCTCAACCTCAGTGACACTTGTCATTAATGTTTTCCTGACATATTTAGAGTATCATCATTACATTGGAGATCTTCTACAAGCAGTTAACTTCTTCAGTGTTACAGCACAAAGGGTCTGGTTAATATTCTTGTCTACTGAAACCTGACTTTCTGTCAACAGCAGTATAAATTACCTTCTGAAAAGATGTGAAACAGTTAGACAAACAATGGCTCCTTGATTTGTACTTATTTCAGTCCATTTCTCACAAAAAAAAAAATATATCACCCATGACAATGATTTTCAACCTTTTGCAATCTGTGGACTCTTAAAAGAAGACTCATGTAGCTCTGGAACCCCACTTAGTAATTCAAGGCAGTGACAATAGGTTCGTCACCTTTTGTGGGTTATTATTAAGTAATATAGTGTGCAGCAGATGGTTTTATAGTTACTGATCTTGAAGAGATCAGTTGAATCCATCAACACATACTTATATGAAATTGCGAACAGCAGTGTTGTGTCTTTCTTCCTTTTTTTAAAGTGCATGTAATGCTTTCTGATCCCAGACTCATTTTGCTGAAAATCTCTGCTGTTTATTTAGCGAGAAAACAGGTCCAAATTTCCTGGATGAAGTCAGGGATTTAGATTTCAGTAAATTTTGCACTCAATCGATCAGCAGATGTAATACAGCTTCTCTGCAGACCCACATTAATCTGCTGCAGACTAAAGGCTACAGTGTCATCTCATAGCTCTGCAATGTGTCCAGTCTCTTTGAGCAGAGAATTTGGGGACAAAAAACCTTTTATGCCTGCTTTCAGGAGTACCTTTTGGTGGCTTCTACACTGTGTGCTGCAGCAGTGATGCTGTTGCTCTGCAGTTTCCAGACAAGCAAATTCATCAGCATGAAAATGAGCTGGACCAGTTGGTCCCCTGTGGATATGTTCTTCAGCTGAAATGAATATCTTCTTAATGGGAGAAAGCTCTGAATGGTTTCTGGAAGGTAGAAGGCAATGCATTTAGGCTCGTATCTTTCTCATTCTGCTGAGTTGGGGCAGCACTATTTTGTCCTGACAACTGGGCAGCTATCAGAAAAGGTGGAGGGAAAAGACAAGCTTTGAATTAAGTGTACTTCTGGAGTGGGTTTAAATTTGTTCCACTGTTAGTAGAGAGAAATTTTAAGAAGGGCTGGATGCCAAATTGGAAAGGAGTGAAAGTTGAGAGCAAGTCTGCTACAAGCTCAGAAAGAACCTGTTTAACTCGTACATTATGTTCTTTTGCGTTCAAACCTGTCCTTTGCTGTATTTCTTGAACAGCTGTACCTCAGGTTCAGTGTTCCAGCAGGCAGGTCCTCTCTTTAAATCTTCCAAGTGAGCTACTGAATTAATCTGCCTATCATTTGCATTTAAAGAGCCTCAGGGCCAGATAGTTAAAGGTGTTTAAGAAGCTGGAAATTCAGAGAGAAGAAAAGTACCTTTAAAAATCTGGCTCCAATGACACTCTAAATGGCAGGTTCTTCTGCTTTCCTACTCAGGTCATACTTTGCTGTGTGCCAGTACATTGAAATTTCAAACATAACATGTTAGCCTTTTAAATTTTAATAGACAAGAAAGAGTAGTTGCATCAGAGTAGCAAAACACTCACCAGGCCTGGAAAGATTTTAGTTAAGGAGGATATGAACTGGAAATTCTGGGTTTATTTGATAGTGCTATTTGCTGTAATTTGGTCATCCATTCTCAGCTTACATTTAAGGAGTTGTGTTAGCTGTTGTAGCTAGAATTAACCCCATTCCTTGTCATTTATTTTGTTGCTATTCTTCCATGCAGAAAGTCAAAATAACTCAGGGTGAAAATTAGTTGGAACTTGTCATAATTATCTGCATTATTTAAATAACATGTAAAGACTCTATGTTGCTCTGTAAGTTTTTCTTTACTTCCACTAATTCTTATAATCAAAATCTAAGCAAAGGTGGCAGCTACTGGTGAGGAAAGCTATTACCGTCTCCATGGAGGAAAATGGAAAGCCTAAGATCCATTCCATCTCACTCGGATTCCTCACTTGCACATAAATATGAAATACTCAATAAAGCAACCTTCTAACGTAGGTGTCTACGATCTGTCTCAGGTCAATGGAGTGAGACACGTGGCTTGAGAGGCCTCCCATTCTGAATACCTGCTGAAAAGTGAGATGGCAGAAATGCAGAAGATATGAAAGAAAATGCCTGTCAGCCAAAGCTGTATCTGTCTGTACTCTATAGCTACTTAACTCAGGTGCCTTCACTATCTCTCTCCATCAACTGGATAACAACCATACAAAGCGGCACATCATTCATTGCTCTATTGGTCCAAATGCCACAGTAATTGCTTTGCTGTAGGCAGCTATAGCAAGTGGACCAAAAAAAGGACTTTTGGTGCAGAACTGGACATTTTTCTCCATCACTGGTGCGAAGTTCTTAGCAACATTCAGGGACAGATTCTTAATTCCTATAGATGGTAAACATTGTTCTAATAGATATTGCTAATGAAAAAGGAGATCAAGAAATATCGAAACACATTATTCAGCTTACAAATTTCAGCAGGTTAGAAGACCTCAACAGATGCTTATTTCTAGAATGCTGTGCACTGTATTATAGTCTTCTCATTCCTTTATGTTCCAAGAAGACCACCCTCATGTATTTTTCTCTGTTTCTATGGAATCTGTTACTTTGCTATACTTCTGTAACTCCTCTTTTCTTTTGGAGAGGGGGGAAGCAGAACTGCATATCATATACAATCTGTGGATGCACCATTGATTTACAGAATTGTGTAACAATGCTTGCTATTTTTCTGTTTCTTTCAAGGCAATTCCTAACATCTTATATGCCCTATGGAGCACTGATGCAATATTTGCATTGAACTGCTGCTTATGATTCAGAACTCTCTTTCTTGGTGGGAATAGCTAGTTCAAAGCTCATCAGGGGTTACCGTCCTTGATGATCATTCTTTTGTTTGGTCTGATCCTGAGAGTTTGAATCCTGTGTTTTTGACCTACTTGTGTGAACAGAACATTTCGTTGAACAGTCCCCTGAAGATCTCCATAAACATATTATTACTTTTAGGAACCCTGTGCGTGCACAAGAGGAAGCAACCGAGAGATTAGCACAGCTGCCAAGAAACAATCCCAAAGCAGACTCTTGCCATTTCTACATACTGTTTTTTGGAGCTAATACAGACCAATATGCACACATTCTTGCAACTGTTCTGATCTGGTTTCTCAGAGAGGAGGGAAAAATGTCACAATTTGCAATGTCACTGTCCCAAGGATTGATGGTTGATGTTAGTGTTTGATCTGAGAAAGTAGAGAGCAAGGTGTTGCAGACCAGAATCTCCTCTGAAAGACTGTAGTCATACAGTAAGAAATGTGTTTGTGATGTACACCCCTGATCAAATCAGATGCAGGTGCTCATCATGGGTAAGGCTAAGGGATTTTAGTGAGTCTCAGTGGATCTCCTCATCCCTCATATCTGTTATGCCATTGCATCTCCCTTGCGATATGATTGCATAGATAACTTGCAAGCCAGATGCCTTAGGTTGAGAGTAGGAGTCATATCAATTGCTGTGATCCTGTCATTCTATGTTACAACCTAGTGAGATTTCCCTTTCTCTTTCTTGAAAAGAGGTATCAGAGATTACCTGGTGGGAAAAGAGGGTTTGACAACAAACTTGGAAACAGCAACTCTCGGAATGCCTGAGCTGAAAATAAAGCACCTGGAAAATATGAATACGTGATGCAAGAAAAATATTCTTCTTGAAGAAAACAGGAGTATGCCAGCAACGGTCTAAGTGAAAGCATCCTTGAAAGATTGCTAGGTAATGGAAAGACTTGAGAGCCAGTTAAAAGTCAGAATTAATAATTTTTTATTTTTTATTCTGAGGATTTTCATTTTCAAATCCCACTGTCTCTCACCACCCCCTAAACCACATGAAATGTAGTATCTTTGGAAGCTACAAGGTTAAACTTGTAACAGAATTCATTAATAACCTGCTTCTGTTCCAGTGCAAGGGACAAACTTTGCTCTGAGCTGTGATGGTATAAATCAAGGTCATCTTCCTCCAAGTGAGTGAAAAAGCAGAATTCTAACATCTAAGTCAGTGAGATCAGTATCAAGCCCAAGGTATTTCACCTGACAAATGGTGTATTATTTAATATGCGATTCTCCAGGGTTTCAGAAACTGTTCCACTCATTATTACATGGATCAGTTTCCGACATCTTTCTGCAGATCCTTTTTGTCATTTCAGGCTGTGTTCCTAAAATATCCCACCCCCAAATCCTGAGCCCCTAAGAGTTGTGTGCTGTGTGCAGAATATGAATAATTTTTACAATATTGGCTGGCTGGAAACCAGACTTTTTCTGAATCCTGTTTCTTCTTCCAGGGGAATCTCCTTTTGCACTGTTGTTTTTTACACCCAATTCTTTATTGCAGCAACTTAGCAATATATTCAAACAGATATATGTATTCTTCACAATGCATGGGAAAACCTGGGATAAACTACTTATGTCTTTAACAGAATCAGCTTAAACTTTTTTTTTTTTTTTATTTTCACTGCTGTGAAGCAAACATAAAATGAGCTGACAAGAATACACAGAGGTCACAGTCTTAGAGAACGAATACATTAATACTATATTTTAGTATGGAAACAAAATAAGTCTTCACTTATTGTCTCTAACCTGCTATTTTAAGCTGTACAGGTTTTAAGAGCTAAATCTGGAAAAGCAGTGGAGAATGTACAGTGAAGAACAATGCAGCCATGTGACAGGGAGATGGATTAGTTAAGCTTAATATACCTTTTCCCACTCTAACGTCTATGATTGTAGAAAATACTGCATCCGAGCACAGTTTGGCTCTATTTATTTCTGTCTCCAGTGACTTAAAATGACACAGAAAATTTTCCTTCAGCCCCAACAGTTTTATTCTATATCTCTTTTTCTACTACAAAAATGTAGATATCCGCATATGTATGTGCCATCTTTTCCAAATCAAAGGTTTGGTTTTTTGTTTTTTGTTTTGTTTTGTTTTGTTTTTCACTGTAATTTTTGTTTTGTTTGTTTTGGTTTTAATGTTATTCTTCGATAAACAGGGTACCCAATTTCTGCAGCACTTGAATGACCAGGTTGTGAAGTGAGAAGGTAGACTGAAACAAAATACATATGCAGCTGGATTCATGATGGTTGGACATAGGATGAAGTCACTGACTTTACACTGATCCATGTTCCAACAGAGGTGGAGGAAGTCCAAACATGACTTCTGCATTTCCAAGAGATTAAATTTCACCAAAACACCCTGTGTCAACCATTAGCAACGAGGCAGTAGGTTAGAACTAGAGGGCCAAGACATGGTTGAATCCATACACTTGTGAAAGGGATTAAAAAGGTCAAAACATGCACTTGTACTCACAGAGAACAACCTATGCAGAAGCAACTCAAGAAGGTGGATGGGAGTAGATACATAAAATAAGGAATAGGAGAAGTCTTGAGTCTGCTGCACACAACAAGGAGGGCAAAACAGCTGTGCTAGCTGATAAAAGTCTGTGAGGCCAAACAGAGACTACACAATGATTCTAGTCAATCAGAAAGATGAATAATGGACCCAGACTCAACTACTTAAAATCTACACTTAGGTGTTTACGTATTTTCAGGTAACAGACATCCTGAAGTAGACAGAATAGGTTGGAGGACTCATGCTTCAAGATTGTCACTTTTGGTGATGTAAAAGGTTTAGAGGTAGTTGTGTATATATTTATTGTTTAAATTTAGTTTAAACAAATCAGGACTTGTGGAGAAAGAGTTTTGTAGCTCACATGGACATATAGTGACCAGCAGGGTATTGCATGTTCTCTGTTGTATGAGTTGAGAAAGAGGAGAGAGAGGAGAGGAGAGGAGAGGAGAGGAGAGGAGAGGAGAGGAGAGGAGAGGAGAGGAGAGGAGAGGAGAGGAGAGGAGAGGAGAGGAGAGGAGAGGAGAGGAGAGGAGAGGAGAGGAGAGGAGAGGAGAGGAGAGGAGAGGAGAGGAGAGGAGAGGAGAGGAGAGGAGAGGAGAGGAGAGAGGAGCTCACTCACAGTAACGTGCAAAATCCCAATAGAAGACTCAGCAACACAGAAAAATATTTGGCATCTGCCTACATATGCGGGATAGATGCTATGTATTTGTAGGGGAACACTTAAGAAATAGTTAAGGTTTCTTCCGAAAGAATGTACTGCTCCTCCTGCCAAAATTAACTAGGAAGACACTAAAGAAGTTGCAGCTAATTGCACAAATGCCTGAAAATGTTTCTGTTCTGTTACTGTGCTGTTTTGGAGCACTACCAAGCTGTCTGCAAGCAGGATGCCAGTCCTAACATTGGAATTCATATTTAAAAGAAGTGGATATTCAGGAAATCTAATATTCTGATGGGAGTGATTCACCTACCTTCAGCCAGAAACCCAAACTTTTATGCTGCAGTATTCACCAGCACAGCAAACAAATGGAAAATTTTGATGACATAAATAATTTCTCCCTAGTTAGTATATGGAATCCAAGAGCTGCGACAGTGACAAGTATGCTGATATGAGGACCAAGACACGGACAGTGCTGTGGGTGAATTTTCCTTGGACCATTCTGTCAATGAATTCCCTGGGAAGGAATCAGTCTTTCTCTGAATTAACCCATAGAATCAGTCATCAGGTCTAGGCTGCAGACATCTTTCAGCTGCATTATCTTAATCACTACAGCATTTTGTTCTGGCATAGTGATTTTTAAAATTGTGTTTATTTTTCCTCTCATGAAATCTTGCAGCACAGAGCTAGCAGGAGGTGAAATATTTTGTTCCGTTTCTATGCTCTGTTTCAATAATTATTTGGAATTTATTTTGTCAGCAGACAGGAGCCTTTTACATTCATTGGACTATGGTTTTGTTTTGTTGTTTTCCTGTCTTTGTTACACTTAAAATTAAACTTTGACTGCATAATATATTAATACCTGAATCAAGAATACCTCATTGACAGTACAGGTGCATATCCATAAACCTCATTTCTGTTTGCACCCTGAGCAGTAGCAGGGTTATTCTCTGGCCCCAAGGCCAGCTGGCATACAACAGCTGTTCTCCAAACTATTAAATTTTTCGGCCTCCACGGCAGGATTGCCACATGCAGACTTCTTGTTGGGAGCAGTTCCTTCCTCATACTAACTCCCAGTCGTGCCCAGGGGTTGTTTGGGACAGTGTTCATTGATGGGAGGCAAAACCAGGCCAGGATCATCTTTACAATTTATTGGTAGACAGGCTGAAATTGTGGAGCCTCAACCAGTGTCCTTGGCACTGTCCAACTTGCTAAAATAGAGATAGCCTTGAACAGGCATAGTCTTGGGTTCCTGAGTGTAACCTACTGTGTTTGACCTTCCAAGTGTGTGTTGATGTCCTAGATCAATACAAATAGAAGCCAATTGTACATGCAGCAAGGCATGGTGGGGTAGGCAGGGTGTTGGAGGCCAGCCTGACCTGCAGACTGTGTGTGGTCCTCACTGGAGGTCTTCTGGAAGCACCACCGACTCTTTGGAGAGGGGCATTCACAATGGGAGGGGGTGGTTCAAGTGATGCAGAAATACAACTGAGCTCACCAGGCAAGGCTGCTCTGCTGGTTTGTGAAAGACAAGTGCAGTAAACTCCTGCTGTGTGATTGCAGCTAGGCTGGCAACATGCTGGAAGGGTACAGTGAGCTATGAAATACTCAGTAGTCATTTTTTCTGCTTCCAGTGGAGACAGAATTAGGATAAAATTTGAAGTTAATTGGATCAGCCTCTTAGAATCACTAATAAGGGAAGCACAGTGCCCAGCCTCTTATTGGATTATTTATTAGATACAGTGACTGTCACGCAGGAAGTAAATTCCCATTTTTATCATCTTTATCAGGCAGTGAGCGCTCCCATCTTTTTCTCTTCAGGGAACTTTTTCAATACCATCTTTGTGAACTTCATTCAGAGCCAAAGAACAGTTCAAAAATCTAGTAATGGTAAAGAAAGAGTTTTCAAAGAGAAATTCTCTGCAAGTACAGTGCCATTGTTGTGCTACATTTTCTTTTGAAATACCAGCAAGAAACAATTAAGGAGCAGCACTTGTAATGTATAATTGATGGTTTGCAGGTATCTAGAAACTTAGAGCAATTAGGCCCAGGGTGCAACATTACTTATTCATCACCATCTGGAACTTATAACTTTATAAGCCCTGCTATAGTTTATGTTTGTCTGGCAGAAATGGCAAGTTTAGCGTTTAAGTGCTGCATTATGCTGCAGAAGGTAAATATTTAATAGTGTCCCGACATAATGCAGCGGAGTGGGATAAGATGAACATGTTGTGTGGTAAGCGCATAGCAGCACATAAATGCTGCAAAATATAAGAAACAGAATGCCTTTCTGATAGCAAGAGGACAGAGAACACTTCCAAATAAATCTGCAGTATTTCTATTGTATCGATAGAAATCTGTGGCATTGATATTTGGGTCACAGAGTCCATTATCAAGTGACAGCTGTGACTCAACTTTAGGTATGATTCTGACAGTTGAAAGAACTGTTTCTGTGAAAATCTGAGAATCTCCTACTTTCTTCTCTGATGTTGAAGTAGAGGTAGACTAAAGACGGATAGGGAATTTTGGAGGAAATGTTTTCCTTTCAAAAAAAGTCATTTCAATGAGCATCAAACCTTTTCTAGTAACTATTTTAACAAATTTCCCACTGGGAAAATTGCAAGACAAAACAACAAAAAGAACCACTCAAAAACCCAACCACCAAAGAAAAACAAAATCCAGACGCAGATCCAGAAAAGTTAATTTTATAAGTTCTCAGTGTTTTCTAAACAGTGAAGTTCCTGCTCAGAAACAGAACTTATTTTTCTTAAAGCCAAAGAGCAAAGCTGGCTGAAATGTTCTGTCTGGATCTATTCTAACATTCTCAGGATCCTGACTTTGCAGTCATGTTCCAGAGATTGTTTTTATTCATGACTGGAAACTTTCTTACAGCATTGAAATTCTTGTGATTCTGGAATATGAGTTTCTACTCTGCGCTGATCTGCCAACCCACCCCAAATCAGCTCAGATGACTGGCAGTGGTTTGATCTGCTTCATCTCCAACCTGCACCCAGAGAGGAATCCTGCAGTTAACAACTGCTTTTTAAAGATTAATTGATTTTTCTGCACTATTGCCTGCCTCACAGATCCTGACAAACACAGTCAAACAACTCTAAATATTTTGTACATACATGGAAGATGATAAGGTTGTGCCTTACGTCTGTAGTGGTAAAATAAAGGTCCAGTTTTAAACCTTCACTCTAAGCAGGTCCATGTAGGTGATAGCCTACCTAGGTACCTGAAGTTTTTTGGCATGCAGGTGCTTACAAAAAGCCTCCTCAGCACAAATATGACCCATTGATGAAAACCGAGTCTTGGCTGACTGCAAGGGGGTAAGTAACTATTATGATCAACCTTTTGGAGACTTACACAGGAAGGCTGAGACTTGGAAGATCCATACAAACTCCTTTCCTGTTCTTCTAGAGGTACAATTACAACAAAGGTCACAGTGCAGTAGATTATACAGACTCATGGAGTGATTCAGAAAGGTGCTGCCTTATTCTGATCCTCACAGGCCAACACGTATGGCATTGACAATGTTGAATAATTATTGTCTTAGCAATGATATCAATTGAATGAAATGATTGTTCACTTTCTTGACTTAATTTGTTATTTCTGCTTGACTTAATTACCCTCTGGCATGTATTCTTTTTCATGTATTTCACTGATTTTACTTGATTTGTTTCAAATGTCCTCGTCTAAATCTATAGTTGTACAAACAAACTGGGCTGCCTTCTGCAACTAGGTTAACACACCAGTCCTTTCATGCATTTAAATAGTTCTGACTTCGGAGCCAGTCTACACAGAAACAGAGCATGATATTTCCAGAGTGAGTTTCAGTGTTGTCTGGTTTTGTTATCGCTCCAGTTCTTGAAATGAAGTGATGACATAAATGTTTTTGTTTTCTTGGTTACACAGAAAATAAAAGAAATCTCACCTATAAATGCTAAAAACCTGAAAATGAATGAAAAAAAAACACGTTTACTTTGCTTGTTATTGGTATAACCTCATAATTTATGTGGGAACCTAACTCACCTTGTGTAACTCTTTGAGGATGACAGGAATCAGACTCTTCAGTGTTTGACATTTTGTCAAATAATATTACAAAGCTAGCTGAAGCCCTAAGCAAATGAAAAACTTGTCTTTGCTTTCTCATGTACTGTTGTAGAAGAGGTTAAAAATATGCATTATTAGTATAACAGCATGGATTCTTATGCTCTCCAAAGTGCCTTAAGCATCATTTATTAATATTACTGAAACATTTAACATTGCTTTTTTAAAAGAATTTTCAGGCAAGGACAATCCATTTTATTTCAAACATAATTTTCACCAGATAGATGGCCATGTTCAGTGCAAGACTCATTTACATTGATACTTTATGTTTTCAAACATTTTGTGTATGATGACTGAGCACAGCAATGTACTTCATGTGAAGCTAGAAAGTAGTAGTGTTTATCACAGCAGACTCAGGAGTTGATTAAGGTTTTTCCATCCCTGACACTAGATAACAGCTGCCAGTAGCTTTATTATCCTTTATATACATATATATATATATTTTATTATTATTTTTTTAAATTATTATTATTTTTTTCAAGTTTGTGATCATAGTGTTTGTGCAGGTAAGTTTGATCTCATGAATCAAACAGTGCTGTAGTGATGTTCAGGCTGAGTCTGCTGAGCATCTGAAACAGTTTGGTATGGACTGACATCCCAGTCACCATCCCCAAAAAACCCAAAGCCTATGTGGAGTAGGAAAAGCTCAACTGACCACTTCAGAATAATAGAATCATAGAATCATAGAGTAGTTTGGGCTGTAAGGGACCTTCAAAGCTTACCCAGTGCCACCTCTGCCATGAGCAGGGACATCTTCACCCAGATCAGGTGGCTCAGAGCCCCGTCCAGCCTGGCCTGGGATGTCTCCAGGGATGGGGCATCCACCATCTCTCTGGCCAACCTGGGCTGGGGTTTTCCCACCTTCAATGGGATCACTGCTCTTCAGAGGAATATTAAACCTCCACAGAGCTACAGAAATCAAAGGATGAACATGAACAGCTGAACTGTCATAGGGGATTCATCCTTCTCCTGCCCTCAGTCAGGATTGTTTTGAGCAGGCACACCTGAGGGGAAGAAGCATATTTCTGATTACTACCCCCCTCTCCTGAAAATATGCTGGAAAAATCTCCGGACACTATATAGAATATTGCTGACCAGCCTAAACATAGCAGAGTTGAGTGAGCATCGCTGTATTCCTGTTTTCCCATGTGGCTGGGTGGGATGGATCAAGACATTTGACACTGGGATCTGCAGCACGGGAAGTCGACCATAAAGATACTGTGAGGTAATTGTAGCTGCCTAAGATGGCTACAACAGAAATTGATTTAGACTTTGCTTCAAGAAAGGACAAAATCATGATAACGAACAGCTTTTAATAAAGCCTTAGAGTATGCAGGATGACTGCTTTCATGCCCCAGTATAGTGCTTACCATAGAACGTGCAGGAAGAAGGAAAAAAAAAGGAAAAAAAAAGAAAAAAAGGAAACATTCAAACTAAAGCGTTTTTTACCTATAGTGATTATTTGTAGCAGGGGTGTCAAATGTAGTAGTAGTAGTAGCAGTAGAAGTAGTAGTAGCAGTAATTACTATTACATTTATACAGTCCTAAAATTACATTCAGCCCTTTGAAGGCAACTGCGAGGCTGATGTGCCCCCCTGTGAAAATGAGTTTGACACCCCTAATTTATAGCAACAGTTTCCAACCTATTCATGAACTGAACTTCTACAGTATGAGTGAAAGCCAGGCAAAGTGCTTTGTGCTTACACCAGAGACCTGCACTACTTCTGAACGGCAGCCACAAACTCCTACCAAGGTAATGAAAAATCTCCTCTGTTTGGAGGGGGCAGCATCCAGGGCAAAACCATCTCATTCCTCCTCTGGTGCACTTATTGTACTGACTCTCAGTTGCCCTGCTGCTGTACTGACATGTCCCTTCCTATGGACCACGGTAAATGTAGAAAAAGTACGGCACTGATTGAGAACAGTCAAGCAAAAGTATTCCAAAGAAACTTAGCTGGGACATTTGATTTTGTTTTTTAGCAAATAATGACATTTACTGTCAAGAGTTGCTGGGGTCATCAACCACCCATCTCCTCTGTTGAGTGTCCCCTGCCTATTTTTGATTGGATTCCTTTTCATCAGGATCTAGAGATCTGTGATGTCCTCTAAAATTTAGCTGTTGCATCACTTTTCCTTGTACAGCATTTGTTACACAACATTTGTTTTTCCAGCCTAGATTTATTTGTGAAGGTCACTGAGGACTGGCTGTGATAAGAGCCCAAAAGCCTCCACTTTGCTTCTGAATTGTTCTTATTAATTCAGTGCTGATTGAAAATTGATACAAACCTGGAGATCAAAGTTTCCTATCTCCCATGTCAGCTCAAGCTTCTCCTCAGGGCACTTTTGGCTTGACCTAGAGGTAGTACAGGTTCAAAATCCATTAAGTCCTTCACCCTTTCCAGATGAATCGCATTGCGGTAAGTTTTGGTAATGGTTTTGTGCTGTCAACGTCTGTTCTCCTGAAATTAAACTGTCATCTAACTCCTTCTGGTCACTTGGTTGAACTCAAATCACAAATTAAAGTGCTCTAGAAGCCAGTTCTATTATTTTTCATAATAATCCAGTTGCTGAACTGCCCTTTGCATCTTCAGGCACAGCCTCTGTCAAATTTGCCACCTACAAGAAAAGTGGCATCACCTTTCGGTTCACCTGCATGCAAGTAATATCACTTGTTTAAACCTACTCAGGGCCTGGGATACTTCAAAATCCATATACACAGATTTAGATGAATAATACCTTTGAAGTAGAAAGATCAGGCTGCCACAGATAAATCACTTTTTCTCGTGTACAAATCCTGTATTTCACAGTAACAGTGCAACAACGTGGCCAAATTTGTTTGGTCAGTCTAATAGCTTACCACAGAAAAATCACTTCCCCTTGAATACTTGTAATCATGGAAAGACTTTTTGATTAAAATGTATCTATTTTATGTGTATACACATACACAAATAAACAGTTTAATAAGACAATATGCGTCTCTTATAGCAGCTGCACAAGGAAATCTGTTTCTGTGAATTTAAACCCTTCTTCTACATTTGCATAGGTGAGCACAAGGTATTTGTTAAATTTTCATGTCCTTCCATTTTAAAACAATAATGCTACTGTTATTATTTAAACCCAGCTCTATCTATATATTTTTTTAATATATTTAGTCATGTAACGATATGTAATTCTACACTTTGAACTAAATTTCTTCCAATCTTTTACCAGAGCTCCAAGACCTGTAAAACATTCTTCTGTGCAACTGATTTTCAATAGATTTTTGGGGCATTGGAAAAAGTAAGTTTTCCCCAGTTTTGCTGGAATCTGGAACCTGCAGGGCTACCTGACACTTGTGAAAAATGTTCTAAAGTAGCCCCCTGCATTATTCCACATGAGAAAGTATCATCATCCTAGTGTGCCTGTGAGGACCATAGACATGGTTCCCAGGGTTTGCAGTACGCACATATTTGGTGGACGTTGTCTTGGATGACGTATGAACAGCACAAATGACTGCAAGATGCCGAAGGCTAAATCCAAAGTCAGGATGGGAGCTTACCAGGACCTTGCTACTGACAGTGTAGGGGGAAGAGTCCAGTTAAATAACACAAATGTTGCCTTGGGGACTTCCCTCACTTCTTTAACTACAAGTAATAGTGATACAATCACCTGATAAACACCTGATGATTAAGAATTTTAATAATTTACTTTCATCTTTACAGAATGTTGCTGAACATCCCGATGGTCCCAGAATGGACCCTCTATCCTCACATTTGTTAAAAAAAAAAGTCCCTGTCAGCCAGTTCTTGCTCTCGACATCTTAGTTCTGGAAATGAACAACAAATAAAATAATTTATTTTGTATTCTTACAGTCATAGCAAAAATATCTCCTGTCATGAGCCTGGTTACTCAGCTGTGAAGGAAGAGACTTTGGTTGTCACTTGCCTTCTTAAATCTTAGAACAAATATAAGTAAGAAATCATTGGGCAGAGGCCGGGGTGGTGCAAGAGACACAGTACCTAATAACTCTCCAAACAGATGACTATATAAGAGTAAATTGGAAAGTGTCCAGACATTTGCCTACTGATTAGAGAGAGACTGTTTCTGTTTAGGAAGAATATTAAGATATTTGCATTCAAAGTAGGAAACAAAAATATTTCAGAACTGTCCACTAACAACAATTAGTTTCCTGCCCACACAGCATTTTCCTCTTTTATCTAGTTACAAGGGCACTGCAGGAACAAGTTCTGTACAAGCTCTACAGATTGACATTGTGCTATTCAGTCTATTTCCACTGGTAGCTAAGAGTGCTGAAAGGTAAATTTTATTTTTTATGGATAACTGGTGCCCAAGCTGCTGGGACAGCATAGTGGAACTTGTCTATTAGAGCTGTATTTGCATTCTTGTGTACATCTAAGTATGAATATTAGCAGCTTGACACCTCCTTCGCTGCAAACCTAATGCTATTTCACACTTAGTAGGATCTGAAAATTGAAATGAAAATAGCTTAAGTAAATAGTTTACTGCTGGGCTCTGCTCAGTGGCAGGTAGGCATCAAGACACCTGGTGTCAGGCAGACACCCAGCATGATGACAAGTCTCCTGATCCTGTCATCAGACATCCCTCCTTCACATGGCAGTTTTCTCAGGCTATAGAATTGTTTTTTTCCCCAGACCACAGATAATTTCTGTCTCTCAAGAAAACATAAGTGGCTCCTGTATCATGAGGCCATAGGTAGGCAGAGATGCCTCATCAGATTCTGTGAGACTGAGTTCTGTATCTTAACCATGCCAAACATTTCTAAACATTTATAGAGACAGTAATTCCAAAGACAAGCCTGGAGAAGCATAATGTTCTTTTCTGACTGATACCTTTATTGAATATGGGCTGTTGTAACAAATGTGGGTATTCGGATTGACATTTAATTTATCCTGTGAATTAAAAAAGGATGATAGAGTTTAGTCCCAGTTAAAAACTGCCAACACTATGTCACTAAGCCTTACTTCTATCAAAGTCACATTAGTATTCAGCTGTTTACAATTAGCTGAGCTTCCCATGCAAGCTACCTCAATAAATAGTTTAATAGCAGTAAAAAGAACATGTGGCAAAAAAGGCCTACCCTTCTTGGGGAAGAACAATTAATTATGTTGAGAAATTATGCTTCAAACAGATTACTTGAACATTATATTTCTCTTGATTTTAAGTAATGAGCTGTAAAATCTAATCAATGTGCCTCCAAGGCAGCAGTACTCTTGGGCTAGAGATAACACCACTTGGTCCATCTACCTGGAAGATTGCTGACTGATATGGCATTGTGCTGTTATCTGGCTATGCTTAATTACAGATGTCATATCTATACATACATAGTCTACTGAGCACTGAGAACATATACAAATAAAGACATTGCAAAAAGGACATGGTGAATGTACTGAAGATGGGTAGTATAGAGCGGTGGGTAGAAAAAGGAGAAAGAAGATGATACAAAATTAATTTTTTTTGTGTTCTTTTTTCACCATCTATTTCTAGGTTAATATTTTGTTGCAATTTTAATGAAACCCCAACACCACAAACTCATGTGACCAACAAATAAGTTCATCCCAGAGATAACAGAAAAGCTGCAGAATTTATAGGGGGAAGAATGTAGTGTTCAGTTAACTCTTTTGTCACCCTCAGTATTTCTCATTAACCATTATGGAAACTTCTAATTGGTAACATTATGCTTAGCTTTTTGATGAGGTTTCACAAATCACACATGCAGACGGTTTAACATGGCTTGACAGAAAACAAGGGTCATGTTATGGGCTATATCTGCTAAAGGATATTTTTTGCACAGCACGCACTAGTCCTACATAGCATTCATTGAATGCAATTAACTGCTTATGTCCAATTGTTGTGGATTTTCATTAAAAGCACCATTCTTTTCATCACTGGGAGTATAATACATGATTTGGGCTACTACAAAGGGCTGTTTGTTGTAATGGTAAAAAAATATTGAATATTGGAAGTTGAAGTTTTGTAGCCAGAAGCTGTGATTTTATATACTATGAAGAGGATAAATATAATTTTCAACTGAGATTCCTAGACAAAAGACATGTCAAAAAAGCAGAAAAAATGAGGAGGTTCATGAGAATTATGACTTAACATAGCTTAAAAAACATGGTTTTACAGCTGTGAAATCTTGCTAAATCACAGAATGACAAGGAGGCAAGAAGGACACAATACGTTGTCATACTTTACTCAAAAGCAAACTCTGCTTGTAACAATGATGATGGTCATATTTTCATTAAATAAACTGTCTTTTGATTTCCTACGGGTATTCTTCCAGGTCAGTGAATGGTCTGTGTTAAATTCTTAAGCAGTCAGTCTCCAAAAAAAATGGATGAGATACTGATTTATGTGAGAATTTGGAATCAAAATTTGGCCTAGTAACTGAAATGAAGCATATCTAAATGGAAGTAGATGACATTTTCACTGCATTCCACACCTGTTTTTCAAACTACCATCCTAAGAAAACTTATTTCTTGATCATGAAATTCTGTGTGCCAGGAATAAAATGCCCACCGACAGCTGAGAGGACAAGAAAAGAATGTGCCACATGAATAATTATTCTTGGGTGTTACAAAGAGTTGTAAAAAAGTTCAGGGAAGCAAATGAAATGAGGAAATCCAAGGGAAAAAGTCACAGTGAAGGGAGAATTGATATTAAAACTATTGCTCTTTCCATGCATATTAAATATGCACAATGAAGGAAGACTGCTCAAAGAAAGATTGTGGTATTAGAATATTCCCATATAATATGCCCAAATGAAAATGTGTAACTCAGAGCTGCAGTTTTACAACAAAATTTATCTTGGCCTATTTTTCCTCCTCCCCCAAGACCACTTTATTTTCCATATGACCAATCTGGAAGACAATAGAAGAGGTCATGTTTTCAGAAAAAAATCTTCTCTCTTTATAAGTGTCCTTAATACACTGAAAATAATGACATTTGTGGAAGCACAAATGCACTAAAGGTATATCAATTAAGGTAGGTTCACAGAGCAGCAGTTTTTGCTGAAGCTAGCCATTTTTGTCTGCTTTTATCCCTTATAACCACCTGTTTTCCCAGGAGACATCTTATCAGGCAAACATTGTTCTGGCATCCCAGAACATGACAGACTGTCATTAGATAAAGAAGAAGGTTAATAAAACAGAAATCCAGGTTACAAGCAATGTTTTAGCCAGAGGCATCCCATGGGTTGTGATGAAGCAAACAGCAGACTAGTCAAATGCAGCAAATTATAGTCAGAAGTGTGCCAAATATCCAGCTCTTATTCTATAATTTGCAAATGCCAGCAGAATCTCAAATAATTCTTTTTAATGAGATATTTGGACAGAGTTTCCTTTGGTCTATGGATTCGCATTTCAATATTCTGATAGTCTGGGGATCTCAGTGAGTTAGGAAAGGTTCCCTCAAAAGCTATTATGTGAGGATAACATAACCAGGGAGGGCTTTTTTCCCCCATTGTTTTGTTTATTTCTTAAAGGATTTCTGGAAACGCCTGGATATCAAATGGAATCAGAGAGCATGGGACTATGGAAAAGCAGGATTACTTCTCTGACTCTCTTCTATTTTATTGGATTGCAGAGTGATGCTGGCAACTGAATTTCTTCAAAGGAAATATATTTTTTCTGCTAGACACTGTTGAGACACACAGAGGTGACCATGACTTTGGGTAGGATGGAAATGAAACATTAAAATGAATCAATATGTTGAGGAAAGGATACAGCTTAATTAGTGGTTTGGAAGGTAAGTTTTGCTTTTTTGCTTTTTGTCTTAACTTTTCTGAAGGAGATTCCCTGTTTCTCCCCTTGATTTGCTTGTGTTACTTGACTCTGAAACCCTTATTGTACCTGAACTGTAGCAGCTGCCATGTGCGTCTGTTAATAGGCCCCTTGAGTAACATTCGAACAAACTTTTCTCCCTTCTGATAGATGAGGAGATGTCCTCTACCACAGTCAGCTGGAAGGCTAACTTCTCCGTGATCATAAGAGGGTGGTGCCTCTATGGATGGGGTTTAAAAAGAGCTAATGCATCTTAACTTTTTTTTTCTTTAAACTCCATGAAAAAACTTGCACTGAGTCATTTAAAAGCAGAGTTAGGTATACATGGGCAGTTCCAGAAACTTCTGGTTTACTTCTGGGGTACACATGGCAGAAGAAAAGAGAGAAAAGCAACCAAAGGAGAAGCTGGGGAGTACTACTCTACATAAAAAGCATATCTTTACTTATTTCTTAAAATCAGGAGATTAGGTGTGATTCTAATGTATGACTGGGAAGAGAAGATAGGAGGTGAATGTCTGCAAGGAGGGCAGAAACTTAAATGACAAAGAGGCAAAAAGTTTTTCAAAAATTGCTGTTGTACCTCTCAGGACATTTTTAAGTCTCCTCAAGGTGGAATAATAGATATAGAATCATTCAGGTAGGAAAAGACCTTTAAGATCATAAAATCCAACCTTTAACCTCACACTACAAAGTCCACCTCTAAACCAGGTCCCTCAGTGCCACATCTATATGTCTTTTAAACTCCTCCAGGGATGGTGACTCCACCACTGCCCTGGGCAGCCTGTTCCAATGCCTCACAACATTTTCTGTGAAGAAATTTTTCCTAATATCCAATCTGTGCCTCCCCTGGCACAACCTGAGGCCATTTGCTTTTGTCCTATCACTTGTTACTTGGGAGGAGAGACCAACCACCTCCATGCTACAACCTCCTTTCAGGTAGATGTAGACAGCGATAAGGTCTCCCCTCAGCCTCCTTTTCTCCAGGCTGAACAGCCCCAGGTCCCTCAGCTGATGATGAAGGGGATATCACCCTTGTGCTACAGGTCCTTCACCAGCTTCACTGCCCTTCTCTGAACTCTCTTCAGCATCTCAATTTCCCTGGTAGTGAGGGGCTCAAAACTGAAGCCAGGGTTTGAGGTGTGGCCGCACCAGCACTGAGATGACATGGCAAATAAATCATTTTGCTGTCACTGTTGTCTAGGTTTTATATAAATGTCCCATACAGAAAAACATGCAACACTTCTCTCCCAGGAGACTGATCCTGAAGACTTACAGCCAAAATTAATAATCTGCATGCATGCTTTAACCCATCCTTTCTCAAATTTTCCACTCGTATTCATAGTGGTACCTTAGCTAAACCTGGAGCACTCAGTGTCTACACTTTTCAAATGCATGGAGCTCCCTCTCTCATCTTGTACTGTAGTTAATTAATTATTTCAACCCCTGCCTTTCCATTTTTTTTCTGCTTGGCTTAAATTGGTCACATCCTTGAGGCTACTCTCCACCTCACTCCTCACCTGATGACAATCTCTAGAAATTTATTAGCCCATGTTGTCTACTGATACCATCTTGGTATTGCTTAGCTGCTTGGATAAATCAAGTCAGGAGGAAGGTGAGTGTGAAAGATCTCCAGAATGCTGACTGTGATGCTCGTATCAGTATCCTACCTAAACATGAGAAACTACTGTGTATTGCAGTACAGCTGTGCGGAGAGAAGAGTTAACACTACTGTTTTGCTGACTGCTATACAAAAAAAGACAGCAAACAAACAAACAAAAAACCCACAACGAAATTCAAACAGAAATATCTAAAAGACAGCAAAGCAAACACTCCAAGCCTACCTTTTATAAAACTATCAAGTTTCTCTGTAAGTTAAAGTTTTAATGCTATCCATTCAGCAGAGTGTTTAGGAATATATTAGCCTTCTGGGTATACTTACGGCTCCTGATAAGGCCCCTTGATCTCTAAGCAGGAATTAAGTAAAGCTTAAAGTCTTTCTCTTAATCAGAACTTCAGCATATTCTGCAAGGTCTGTGTAAAGAATTTGTTTTCTTGTCATAGTTTACCTTATTCCCCCTATCATTTCCTGGCACTGCTTCTTTTCAGAAGAAAGAAAAAATCCTCTATATTTTGCTACTGCAAAATCTTTTTGATCAGATAGGCTAGTAGAAACTGGATATAAACAATGATGATAATAATAAAGAAATAATCTTTCACAAAAGCAGTGACAAGCCATCTATACGGAATTTCGTGCTCTCACTGGAAGTGCTAATTCACGTTTCCTTGTTGCTGCTGCATTATCAGCAGTCTGCAAGAAGAGAGAAATACTGTCACTCAGATTTGCTGCAGAGAGCAGCACACTGCAGGATGAAGATGCTGCCCAGTAATTTTTGCTTTATTTTCCTGTCATGACTTATTGTGTATTACACCTGGAATATCTCCTGGACAAGGTAAGCATTTCCATTGGGAAGGGTTCAGTTAAAGCCCAGTGTTTTTATTAGAGACTTACAGTACTAGCCTGTGACATACAGGCAGATGAACAGGTTACCAGGTGTGGAGACTGTACTTCAGCAACTACTCCACAGTCACTGACCTTACAGAAACCCTTATTCTAGAGGAACCCAGAATATTGCTGAGGTAGGTAGTTTGTATGCATAGTCCTACTTAGCTCCTATTTTGAAGTAAAAGAAGCTACAGTAGCTATCACAATGGAAGTGCACACAATAGCTTTACATTTTCATTTGCCTGTATTTCAGGTTTAATAGTTAAATTGAAGCAGTGTTTTCTTAAACAAAAACATCTAACAAACTGTAAATCATATACACCATGGAAGAAAAAAAAAACACCTTTATAACTACTGAATGCTACAAAAGTGGGAGCATAGTCTGTCTGGGAGAAACATAAACTTTGGTCACAGTTTGTGTTACCCACAAACAGAGAATAATCCTCGTGGTTGTAGATGCTTCATTACAATGGAAAAATGAGAGGGTGCAACGCCTAGAACTGAAGCTAGACAAATACAAATAACAGAACTTACATTAGGGGAAATGACCATTGTAACAACTTCAAAAGCACTGAGCACTCTTTATGACTGAAAATCTTCCACTAACTGGAAGCTTTGAAAGGCTAAAATACAGGCACTAATCTCAACTGAATAAATTACGTTGTGTAGAAATGATAGTAAGATCCTGAAATCATGTGTCCAATGATATATGGGAAGTCAGAGGGTGCAATTGTGATGAATATTTTTGTCTTTCCTTCTATTTGAGGAATGTTTTAGTGAAATCAATTAGTGAAAGAGGCTTAAAAGTGTTTTATGTTCATAATCATTTCTGCATGATTCCTCAACTATTGAATGACTTTCACATAGATTTCAAGCCCTTTGACTTAAGGACATGGTTTGCTGATCAGGTGTATTTGCACAGCGTGAAACAGATGTCTAGTCCTCTGAAAACACTTTATTTTAGCATTAATGTAATAACATGAGACCAGCTTCAAGATTTTGACTGTTTGCTCTTTCTGTCTTGCACAAGGAACTTCCATTTATTGCTCTCAAATATTCTCTCAAACGTTCTTTTCCAACTCTAGTTTAGTCTTTTTAGATTAATAGGACATATTTACTAGCATACCACATTATAGCTTGATAGATGAAAGACTTTAAAAGTTCTGAAATATCTTCTAATATTTTGGAAAATCAGATCTTAAAAGTGATTTGATGTAGAGCAAGAAAAACAAACAAACAAAAATTCCTGCTTTCATTTTTTGTTAAATTACTTTGCTCCAAATTGCAGTGCTATGTACATATATTCAAACAAGCTCTAAGCAAACTCATTTGTGGGTTATGTAGGATGCTTTAGCACCCCAGAGAACTGAGCAAAACATGTGTTGTTTAATTCCTCTCATATTCGGTCTAGTCCACTGACAGTTTTTAAGACTGCTCAGTAAACACATAACTTGAATAATATATTACCTAGCAAGTGTTGTGCAACCTGTTCAGACTTGGATCATCCAGTTATATTCCACAATTATAGCTGTCAGAAGTTCAATAACCGTAAGTACAGCATATTGTGAAATTTGGGCTTTGTACAGATAGCCAACAAAACCTTGATGGAAACCACCTGTACTCTCTTCTGGGGTAAAATGCACAATATTTGTGTTTCTAAAGACACAAACATAGCAATACAAATTAGTAAAAAGTTGAATGAATGTGACTTTATCAAAGCTGTTCTTTCATTCAAACTGTTGCTCAAATCAACAAATATTTGCACAAAATTTTCCATCAGGAAATGTCACTTGAATTATGTTGTTGTTGTTGGTGGTGGTGGTGGTGGTGGTGGTGGTGGTGGTGGTTGTGTAATTTAAGCAAAAAAAACCAAAACAAAACACCGAAATTTTTGTTAGTATTTGTTCACAATCATCCCATAAAAATGAAATATCTTTTTAAACAATGTTCTTAGGACAGAATAAAAGGGTACTTCAGATTAGATGCTACTCAATTCCAAGATTCTGTTTTATCTGTAAGTGCAGCCTGCAGGCTTAAAACCCTTGCAGAAATGAATTCATAATGGAATAGCTTTCTATGTGAATCATATCATGGGATACACTACTCCATATGCCTAAATTATTTTGGCAAGAAGTCTTTTTAAAAGCCTTGGCATTGGCATAACACTGATAAAAATGAATGATTTACAAAACCATATTAACATTATTACAGAGGAAATTAGGAAATTTTTTGATTAAAAAGATGTTTTTAATTAACTAGGGTCTAAATATTAGCTTAAAGCATGCTGATACATTTGTGAACATTATCAGAGTACTAATGTAGATAAAACTGACATTTAGGGTGGGAATCAACTTCAGGGACCTAGGACTTAACTCAGTTGCCTAAATAGAAGGAACACAAGCCATTTGAGGTTCCCTGGAATTTTCTATCTGGCAGAATGGTATCATGTCCCTGTGTTGGTGTCTTGAATATTTGAGGACATCTCAGGTGGCTCTGTGTTTTGAGAAATGAGTTGTTTTCCTAAATGCAATGGCTTGTTTCAGATGACTATGTACAGGTATGTAGTATTATTACCTGACATTCTTCAAGGTGTTGCCTCCACTTCTAGCTCATGCTCAAAAAGGAAATGGTTTTACTATAAACAACACAGCATATCATATCCACCCCTGTGCAGATGCATCATGTACCCTAGGATGTCCCAAATGGTGACAGATGCCTACATGTGTCTTCAGTGTAGGGATGCACCTACAAGCCAGATGTTTCAATTGCCTGAGCAACCACTTAACCCTGCTCCTTTTCTTTGTTGCAAACACCAGGATACTGGGACTGTGACCTAATTAAAATTCCTACACCAAGATGCACAGCCTGAGAAGATAATATGAGATTTTGTCCAAATTTTTTTTGGACACAATCACAACAACTGTGTGATTTAACATTTATTATTATTATCAACAGTTTGTATAAAAACAAATATATGTTATGTCATAATCTTTTGGTAGACCACCCTGTAGAGTAACACTCAGATATAATATAAAACTGCAGACCAGTGAGGAAGGAATAGATACATGGACTATTATAGCAAATGTGTACAACTGGACCCCAACAAATGTAAAGGTGAGGAGGAATTTGGTATCATCAAGATCTGCAGCCCATCAGGAGGATCCAGAATGCTGACATTCTGCTGCAACAGCCCACCCAAGGAGCAATGACCTTGGGAGTCCTTGTGCAATCAAGGAGCCATCAGGACACAGAGAAGGTGAAATATCACTTCTTTGAGGTACCAGCTACGGTAACTACAGTTTGTGACTTATTTTTATTGCCACTGACTTGATTCTAGGATCTGTACAGTGTGTTTGGTTTGGGTGCAAGCAAGTATCTTGCTTAAAATACAGTTAGTGTTACTTGCACTGTTATGAGATCATCTAGCCCTATAAACAGGTTTTGTCATTGCTAGCACAGGTCACAGGCTTTGTATTCATCCACTACTGCAAGTAAAATTTCTCAGAACTTTTCTTGCCTTGAGGTGATTTTAGGTTGTTTTATCAGTAACAGGGATTGTCCAGTGGTCAGGTAGCTACTGTCTAACTTATACCATACTTGGTAAAGGTCTGAAAAACATGGAAGGAGGGAGGGAATACTGCCTAACTTTAATCAATAGCTAATGGATGAAGATTAACTGTGAGCCAGTGAGAAAAGACCGAATATACATATTGTGTTACAAATCATATAAAAATAACTCAAAGTGGATGCAAACCAGAAGACAAAGAAATCCTCATACTACACTTAGCAAGAAATCTGAGACAGTGACAACCAGTTGTGATCTGTTCCCTGCCATCCCTGAGACGGACTGGTACTCTCAGTCTCATGACCTGAGGGCACTGGAAGGACGAGCACTGCTTCAAAAAAAAAAAAAGGATTAATATTTAAATAATATGAAGTTTATATATATAATAACTTTTACTGCCAATGACATTCTTCAGTACCAATTAGATCATTTGGACTATAAATGTTAATATGAATGTAAGCAGATGTAACTTTTTTACTGGAGTGCTAAGGGTTTAAATTAGCCTAACAATAAATTCTAGATTTCATAAAAAAGACATTATCCCTCTTACCAAAACAAGATTGGAAATGTAACAAGCAGGCAAGGCAAAAAAAAAAGAGAGGTTTTTGCCTTACATGAAAAGAACAATTGTTCTGAAGTTCTGGAAGATATGAGAGGCAGAGTACTGGGTACTAATGAGTGAAGACGAAAGAAACAAACTTGTTTCTAGACCATTTGTTTTCTTTTGTACAAAGTGATTTGCCAACTAACTGGTCTAGATCTCATAAAATATTGTGGGGCCTACAGTCTGATGAGACATCAGCGATTCTCATAATTCTTGGAATATGTTAAGGACAAGTAACTTTAATTACGAGAGTAGCTCTTTTAGATGTAATTCTGACTAAGAAAGAGAAAAGATGGAAGATGCTGTTAGTGAGCACAGCCATTAAAGGATAGAATTTTTATTCTAAAGACAGGAGCAAGAGCAGCAGCACATGTCTAGTGAACTTTGGGAAGAAGTCTTAATACCTAGAAGAGAAAGAAGGCAGGGCATCTTGGAAGGATCAGCAAAAGCTATCAGCCAAAAGATCATCAAAAGCACAACAGCAAACTATCTTAATGAAGAGTATTATAGGAAGCAGGCAAAGAGACCACTGTGGAATTCAACTGAAAATTATAAATGAGGTTCAATCAAACGGGAGTCCATGGCCACTTCAGAACCCTAGTTTATCTGAGATGTCCTGAAAGGGCAGATGTGACAAAGGGTCAGTGGGAGTTACATCAGCTCGGGCCAAGTGAAAGAGCTCAGGTGTCTCAGTGACCTTAGATGTATGTGTTCAGGCAATCAAGGTGTGCCACAAAACACACAAATGTAGATGCTTATAAGTAGTTGTCAATACCTGGGGCAGGTTATAAGCTGCTGTTGTAGTCAATGGAGATCTCAGGTTCAGTTCAGCTTCTCACATGAAGACAGTTAGTGGTGATTCAAGAGGACCAAGTGTTACCAGTGGCTGACACAGGATCTACAGAAGACCTTCTGAAGAGGCAGCTGGGGAACTGATGTAGTAATTATAGTGCCTAAGTGGCACTAGACCTATAGTTAATGCAGTCTGTGGAGCTGAGATGGCCATTCAGTTTTCCTTGAAGAAAATGCCTTGGGTAAAACTCACCTACACAAACATAGACATCTCATGCCCTCTGAGATGCCTTGAAATATTCTACTCACCTTCACAGGCTGCTTCATTAGGGCATGAGCTTTCCAGAAGTCCTGTTCACACCTACTTTTGAAAGTGACTTTGATATTTTAGGGTGGCCAGGCACCTATGTCTAATTAGCTGATCAAGCCCCTGCAGACATCTGCATTGCAGGTTTGCTAATTTCAAACTGGCACAACCTTAAGGGATCAGTTCAGTTGCTTAAATATTTTATTGTTGTCTGAGTTACCCTATAGCATCCACATAACCTCCAAGTGCCAGTCACAACAGTTGAGGTCCTGTGTCATACCTGCACACATACCTGTGTGTTTAAACAGCACTAAGCACCTCTGCTCTGATAACTGTTGTGAAATACAACAGATTTTATCGGGACATCCAGAAGGACCTAAAAATCAGGCAAAGAGCAAGGAAAACTCACAGCAAGAACCTGCAACATCGAGGCTGGACTAGATGAACTTCAGAGGTCCCTTCCAAACCTAACCTTTCTCTGATTCTGTGATCTCCTGAAGCTCCTCCAGTCCTGGACATTTTTATGCTCCTGTGATAATTAACAAGCTACTGCAGCTGATACACCACTCTAACTTTCATTACATGTGGTTGAAACCATTTCCTTACTTTTCCCAAAGCCTTGTTGTAAAATGCCAACTCGGGCTGGACAAGAAAGGTTCTCTCACTAGCAAGGATGCAATTTTAAGAGTTGTCAGGTTTGTTTCCCTCGTAAGATTAGTGCCACATTACTCCTCAATGCAGAGCAAGTTAATGAGCCAGGAGCTCCCAGGGGGGTATTGCTAGATGATGTTTATCCCTAGCATATCTTTAAAGATGCATATGTTTAGTCTAACGGGACTGAGGTTTTGTAACATAGAACACAGATATGACCTGGACTATATTGACATATGTTATTACTTACAGCTGATGTTACTAATGCAAAATGATTCCATGTGAATCTTGTCCTCCTCTGTCACATGAGAGCTCTAACTTGGCATCCTCAACATATGCAATTCTCTGCACCTAAGATCCACTTTCTCAATGCAAGGCCTTTCAGTACAGAGGTCTGTAGTTTGCTGTGTTGTATAAAAACAGATTCTGTTTCTTTAGAAGAGTTAAATGGAGAGTTGCTTCCTGTCCTTTTCCACAGAGCAGTTAAGCATAAACTGAAGGTTCAATGAAATCAAACTGAGCATGCATTAAAGTTCTCTATTGAACTGCATCACCTTTTAATTTTTCAGGCTCTGTTAATGGTGTGTCACAATGCCTTGTGATCCATAACAAGGACTCTTTCCACAGGACATTGTATAAATATAATCTACAGAAATGCCTAGGAAAGATTATAGAAATAGACTAAGAATGAATGGTATGTTTCCTGAATATATTTCCAGACTCTAATATTTCCTGAGAATTTTACGGTCTCTGCATACGTAGTAGCTTCATTGCAATATTTTCTTGCCCAGTTTTCATCTGAGCCAGTGCAAGATGTGGTATCCACAACATCCATTGGTCAAACTCTCCATAGTTAATTTATTTTGCTTTTGGTTTTGACTTGAACCTCCCACCCAATAGCTTTAACAGGTAACCCCTAGTTCTTTATACGGGAGGTGGTAGTAATGGATAATCTCTTATTCACTCTATCCTTGACATTCAGTAAGTTTTATTCCCTACAGCAGTAGTCCTTTACAGGCTGAAAAGTCAAAGCTGACTTAGTCCTACATAACTCAGTTGCTTTTAGCAGAAAAGTCAGTCCACACCAGGAATCATCCATTTCAGCCTTCTGTGTATTTTTCTAGCTTTATTATATCCTTTTTGAGGTACTATGAACAAAATATGTCCCTCTGGTTTAGGACAAACATTCAAATACAAAATATCAATAAGACTATCAATGGTTGGCATATAATCCTACTGAAGGATTGATTTAGGATTTACTTTTAAAAATCTGATAGTAGTTGCTATAGCTTTTAAATTGTACAGTCAACATCCTACCAGGTGCTTTCCCATTCTGACATCTGAGGTATGTGAAGTTCATGCAGAAGTATCTGAAGTTCATGCACTGGTAGTAAACCATAACATTCACATTATGTGCATAACACTATCTGCATTTCAGGTTTTGATTTGAAAGACCTGACTGTGCACATCTATTACTAGTGCTGGTCATTCAGGCTTTGACTCTGTTCCCAAGTATAGTGCTGTCTTCATGGTTATCTAGTTACCACTGAGATATGTCAAAGAAATTAAAGTTGGCTAAAACTGTGATGCAGGGTTTTTTTGTGAACAAGTATTCTCCCCTCTCTCTGTATATATTTTTCAGTGCTATAGCAAAATATAGTTTCAAATATCCAAATTCCTCCTGGAAACGTATTTTCAAGGTCATGAAAAAGCTAAAAGTTATTGATACTCTTCCATGTTAGATTTCCTTGGGACCACAATGTTAACTAGGATTTATTAGGATATTGAATAGCTATCACACCAAAAGAAACAGAACCATATCCTAGGAAAATAAAAAAAATTTAAAAGACTGAAAAACATTAAAAACTTGTAAGGTCATACGAGATAAGCGATTGGATCTGACCTCACATTGTAGTTATGAAGAAAAAACTATAAGAGTATCTTCTGAATATGTTAATGAAGTACAAGTAGGAAGGTATCTTTCACCAGTGTCGTGTCATTGTTGATACTGGTACTGGAATATAATACAAAATACAATCAGAAAATGTTTTAAAGTAACACTGAAATCCTGGATAACATGCAGCATGGTTACGTTTTTTTTTTCTAGGCTGAAAAACTTTATTTTATGGTAAATATTGTTTCTCTGCAGAATAAAAAATACTCTGATTTCATCTAATTAATCAGAGGAGAGAAGAAGATGCCATGGGCTTCAGATTTGCTGTTAGCCCAGACCCAGGGATGCATGGTTTCCACCCAGTTTGGAAGACAAGACTTTGTTCTCAAAGAAGTCACAGTGTGGGTGATGGGAGACAAATGACATATGCCATAGTCTCAGCCTAATAAGGAGCTGGTACAGTGCCAGAGTGCCATATAGACAGAGCTTAAACATTGGCTTCATTGAAGAACATTCTGCAATAAACCTCTGCTGGAAAGAAATACCAGATATAAAACTGCTCTTTAATCTCACAGGTAAATTCTAATTAGAAATGCACTACACATTTTTTACACTAGGCACAATTAGTCACTGGAACAAACTACCCATAGAATTGATGAATTTACCATTTCTTCACACCTTCAAGTCAAGACTGGATGCTCTCCTAAAATTTATGTGACGTCCGAACATTTTATAGTCAACTACAATACTTGTTCTTGTAGTTAATATTGTGGGTAATAGAGTAGATTTTAATTGTTTGGTGTTTTGTTTGGTTTTTTGGTTGGTTGTTTTTTGTGGTGTGCTTTTTTGTTTAGTTTTGTTTTTATACAGTGGGGTTCAAACTAGTGGTCTTTTCTGGCTCAGAACTCTCTTAAGCAGATAAAGACTCCTATGGTGGACAAAACTCCTCTGGTCTACATGTGATCATCCTCCCCTTATTCTTATCTTGCCTTTTCCCTGCATTGTCTGTGACTCAGTTCCCACCTGAAATGTAGGGTCATGAAATCTGTTTAGGTTCCTACATTCCCAAATAAATGAATTATTGAATCTAATAGGAAGTTAGTAGATTAATAAGATAAGAGATCCTAAATGCTTGATTGAATTTGGGTGCAAACACCTTCCAACAAGCATTAAGCAAGCAAAAGTAAGATAAAACAATGTTCATCAGTAAGACTCATTTTATGTAGCCTTTGTTTTGTAGCAGCTAGTTCCTCATGAAAGAACAGGCTGGAAAGAAGTTCCTGGGTCAACAAATAAAATTTCTTGATATCTTTAAGAGGTCGTTGAATAGCTCCTTTCATAAATGGATCAAACTCCATTTTAAGAAGGCAAACTCCATTGTCTTACCTCTAATTTCTCTTATTCTGAAACCTGATGACCATATACTCACCTTGTAATTTTCAGCACTCGAAGTCTGTAAATATTCTTTACCCGCTTTCAGACTACTTAGTACTCGTATCTTTCTAGAGTGTAGATGCTAATATATTTAGGCCAAGTAACCATATTACATCTAGGTTTTATTTTCCTAAGCTAAACTTTTTTACTTGCTTCATTTAAAGACAGGTTCTCCATTCATAACATCACTATATTGGTCTTTCTTCTTTATATTTCAGTTAGAATTGGGCTTTCTTAATTATGGATGACAGTGATGCTCGAAGGCCTCAGGAGGGCTGCAGTATCTCTCTACATCTCCAGAAAACAGACAGGTTTTGCATTAGTCTTTTTCACAGCTATATCACATTTATGGCTTGCAGCCATTCAGTGACTGTATAAAACACCAAGATCCTTTTACTTTTCATTATTTGTGACTGATAAATTTCTATCTAAAGGTAGAAATTCTTGTTATTGGTCCCTAAGGGCACAAGCCTGTACTTTGTACTATTGAATGTAATTCCTTTATTGGTACTCCTTGCAATCATACAGTTCTCCCAAGAGTGTCTCTGGCTTCCACTTGGTATGGGCAATTCTGCACATCTTGTTTGTAACGGTAAATTTCACTTCTGAACATTTTTGTTCTAAATGCATTAATATTCAGTGCTCTACATTACTGTTTCTGAATTCTCTTTCAAGACAATTAATGATGACCAGTGTCAGAAAGAGTATTGCCTGACAGAATGCACATGTAACAATCTCTACTGTAATAGTAACTAATGACTTATAGTGTTTGAATAACATATACATAAGGATTTCTGTTAGGTCCCTAAAAGAGACAAAAATGAGAATAACTGGTTTCCATTCTTGTTCTAGTACTGACAGTAAATGTGGTCCATCGCAGAAAGGAACAGTGTGTTGTGTGTTTAGAGCAGGGTACACAGGCTGGCCAGGTGTTAACTCATCCTCAAGACAGGATGTGAACACTCAATCTTAGCAAGAAAAACGTAGCCTTCTGCCAAGAAATTGTAATTTCCTCAAAATAGAGTGTCTGAGGAAGGATGTAGAAGGGTCTGCAAAAGGATGTAATTTACCTAAAACGTACACAAAGATTTGCAGATTACCTTCAAGTTCTACCTGTGGGTAGCTCACCATACTAATTGCATGTCTTCCTGGAAGTTTTAGAGGAGTCATAAATATAGGCAATGTGCAAAATATGATTTTCAGATAACATCTTCTCTTTATAATCTGGTATGTTGATGTTATGTACAATTTCATAACTTATTTGCATACTTATTAAAATAGTGGGTAAATGTTGTAAACACAGGACGGTGCATATAAATTACAATATAGATGCATCTTCGCTAGATATAGCTACTGCTATTTAATTGGTCCTGGACAGTTAGTATAAAGCATACAAGTACTCACTAAAAAAACAATGATTGTACCATCAGCCTTTTAACACAAAGGGGGGACCCTTGTGATGTCTATCTGTCACCAAATGCTGCCTACATTTTGTATCAGAGCATATAGATAGTGCATTTCTCAATTTCTTTGGAGACTATAGAAGTTAAATGTGAAGACTTGTTACTGGTTTTATTAAAAGCACTGAAATATTTTATTTCAATGACTGGATTTTTGTCACAAGGTAAATTAGTAATGGTTATTTGGCTTCTAATTATTTCCAAATGTTTTTATTGCTATATATTAAATTAGGGAGATTAGAAAGGAGAGAGTACAATTTGAAACTGACTGCCAACTTTTAAATGAGATTGTTTCTCCTGAGACTATGATGATTGGAACTTGCATTAGTAGTTCATTGAAGCACATGCATTTTTTCTGACATATGTCACAGCTAGATCTTTTCATTTATGTCAAAACCTTTTTCTGTTTTAAAGTATCACCATGGAAGACTCCTATCTAGAAATTGTTTATATTGTAATTATGCATTTTGCAACACTCCGAATACATATACTGTTGCATTTAATGGGTATAACACCAGCTGGTAATATTCTGTGGGTTTTGTTCCATTGTTATTTGTTTTGCAAAAATAGAACTGTATTATATGTGGTTTTCTTTCCACTTGCAAAATGTTTCATTATTTAGCAGAACAATGAATAATAATCTCTTTCAATATTTCTGTTGTTATACCAAACTGTGCTGTTATGGTAATACTTGCTTATTTTCCTCGATAGAATAAAGCTGTAAATATTTGACCTTGACTTACAGATTTGGGTGGAATAAATACAAACTAATGCCTGACAAAGAAAATCTGTATTATATCTAGAAAGGCTGAGGTCCATATCTTCAAAGGCCTCAAAGTACCTCATTAACATATTGATTTCTGTTTTTAAGAAAAAATGAAACACATAACTCTGTATGCTGTAACATCCTTATTTGTGTTGATATTACACTTAAAGAACTACAAGTTAGAAAGATCAAGAGAGGATCTCAGCTTCTAAGAATATAACCTTGAGAAGATCTTCACCCTATACTCTTGCATCAAACCCAAGATTGTCATTTGAACATGTTGATTTTTTTTGCTACATCTAGATAATCTTTGCTTCAGTCTGAAATGAACTGGCACTCCTTGTGCGTGAAGGACCTGGGTGCAAGCCAGCTCAAACATGTAAGTTTTAGGAGTGCATTAGCACACTGCTGCATGCTACTTCATTGCCAGTCAGTAGAGATTACTAGTCCTCAAGTAATACTGCAGGAAAAAAAATGTGCTCAATTTCTGGTTTGAAGTTGGTTTAGAAACAGCCTACCTTGGAGCAAAAGAATAAGCTCTGAACTTCCTGGAAACTCTTGTGGATTTGTGCCTTGAGAAGATAACTTGGATTCATTTGGGATGGCTTGAAAATGAGATACAAATCAATATGACTAGAAGTGCTGGATTCATATTACCTAACCCCAGATGTTCATTCTGTGCTTATATGCCTTTGAGGTATTCCTACAGACTCTTGACATAGACAGTGGTAACAACAGACATTTCTGGGTTGCAAACAATCTCATTCAAAAATAGTAATCCAAAATAGGTTAGACGAATTCTGCAGTTGACAATTTTTCTTCTTTGACTACAAAGGGAAGAAGGAAAACATTCCTCTGAGGTATACCTGGTGATGGCAACATCTGTTGGTAAATTCCCAAGATGAGCCCCTCTTAACTGTTCAGGTAAATTGTTCTCTAGGCTCAACAAACAGTATTGACTTTTCTGTTAATAGAAGTTCATGCTCTTAGTGTCCATAAAAAAACCCCTAGTTTAGTCACTTAAATTTAGGTATCTTAATCTTAAACTCAGTTGAATTGAAACAATTTGATTCAATTGTGTAGAAACAGGCACATAATACCATTTGAGGCAGGCTGGAGTATCCCAGAAATCTGCACAGCACTAGCAGGAAAGGTCTCCAGAAGGACCCGTGTCCTTGTGTCCTACCAGGTCTCCACTAGATGTGATAGAACAGAGCATTTCAAATGGCAGTAGGTGGCTCAGTTTAAGGCACACTCTGGGTGTCAGAATCAAGCCCACACGTCTGGTGAGAATGACTACTGTAGTGACTGCATTTATATAAAAAGATGTATAAAACTTTCCAACTATAGCAAAGAAGTAGTAGAAGACCAAAATCTGGCATACAAGAGAACTGCCAGTCTGTTGAAGTGTAATTTGAGATTATTTATTCTGAAGGGGAGAATTGGGTAATTCCAGCTGAGCTAGCATTGCTGGGAGATGGCTCAATGTCCCAGTTTAAGGATGGGCACCCAAGAAAGAAAACTGTAGTAACAAAGGACTAGACAAGCAATGTCACAGCAAAACCAGCCTTGACAACTTGAAAGTCATTGTTCAGGCCTCAGCAGTCATAAGATTTAAGAAGCAACATTATAGTTGGGTTGGTCTTATGCATGGGTGTTTGTCTTTAATGTCTTTACTGGACCCAAGTTGTTCATCCTTTATTTCTCACCTAAGAGGTTAAAAACATGTATCTGGAACGAAACTATGTCTAACAACTAGCCTCCAGCAAGTGGAAAAATGTGCCTTAGAGTTCCCTAAAAAAGTAAAAACATCAAATTAACTTGTACATCACACATTTAATTTCCATTGCAGTTACTTCTATGGCTGTTCCCACATGGCCAAATCAGGCACAGGCAGGAGTCTTTCCGAGATGTCACCTCCTAGTTTGCACACAACTGATTGGGCTAAAGAGCTGCATATTTTGCAGTGTCAAACCAGGACAGCCTGCACTGCTGTCAGCCATGCTCGCTCTCAGGATGGGGAATCAATAGCTGCTGCTGGCAGAGACCTGCAGGCTCTTTTGATACGGGGCTTTCACTGCCGTTATCCTTGCACTGCCTGTATTAATTTCTGCTGGCGAAGTGTAGCTTGATATAAAACTTTCCATGCAGATGAGCAGATTTGACAGATTTGTCTACTTATTAATAGACTAAGTTTGGCAGACTTTAAGATGCAAATTTATTCTTGGCCTATTTTCCTTTTTGCACTTTCAATCTCTGTTTTCTCCCCTGTGCTTTTTCCCTAGCTGTTTTCCCTCATATCCTCTGGTCCATATCAGTAATGTTACGAATTGTAATCTTTTAAACTCCTATAATTCACTAGATTATCATCTTTTACGTGAGGGAAAGTGGCAATGGGGCTGGCAGTCTGTGGCCTATCCTCCTTGCCTTGTCCTTATGGGAGAATTACTAATGGCACCCCAAAGGGAAGAGCCAAGAGTACGTTTTCTTAACTTCATCAGACAAAGCAGACAGAGAGCAAGATATGACAGCAGAGAGAATAAAATCCTGGCATGGGGAAAGGCAAAATAGTAATAAACCAACTGAATCTTGGCAGTTTCTAGAAGCTACTGGCAGCCATTTTACAGTGAAAGTGGGTCAACATGGCAGATATTTTGTGAGGAGCAATGTCTGTACCAGTGGTCATTTTCTCCTTGCTGGGGGGAGGAAAATTAATATTGCTAGAAATGGAGGGTGGCTCTGTCCTGAGGGCCCCAGAACTTCTCTTCCACTAGGGCCAAACACTGCAAATACATTTGTTTTATCCAAATTTTGTCATCATTTGAGTATGGTGAGAGTGCCAAAAGCCTGAGAGATATAGGAATGTACTTCATTTTGGTGAGTGAGCAGCATGGAGTGCTGCTTTCCTCCAAGGGTTGCAAGAGGGATGCATCCTGCCAGTCTCTGCTGTTCCCTCAGATCTCATGCAGGTATCTGCCGATCTCTTCCATGCCAGGGGATCTGAGAGCTGAAGAGGGTTGCAGGTTCCTGCTCTGTGGGACCTCTGCTGCTGGAGGCCTCCAGACATGGCAGATGGATTGTTGCTTTGCCATAGAATTATAAATCACAGAATAGTTTGGGTTGGAAGCTCATCCAGTCCCACCCCTGCCATGAGCAGGGATATCTTCACCCAGATCAGGTTGCTCAGAGCCCCGTCCAGCCTGGCCTGGGATGTCTCCAGGGATGGGGCATCCACCATCTCTCTGGGCAGGGCACAATGGATGTGAAGGCTCCTCCTGCCTTTGTCTCCTCAGCTGCATGGCGAGCAAACAGGCTGAGCAATGTCTTCCCCTCTCATCAGGACAGGTGCTGCTGAACACGTCAGGATGGACCTCACAGGTCCGAGTCCAAGCCAGCCTAGTTTTTGCTGATTCACAGATCAGAAGGCTATGGGAAGTCATTATGGACATTCAGCCTTACCTTTTAAGAAGTGCTTTCCACTCTCATTCACTTTTAAGTGAGGTGGATCATACATCCAAGCTCAGCTAAAAAACTAATTACTCTTGGGAAATGATGGGAAGCTGCTGATGCTGTAACACCTGGACAGGGCAGTGGCAGGAGATGCCAGGATGTCTGATCCATGCAAGCAGGTACAGTCCTGGTAGCCAAGAGGATCCCCCACCTCCAGTCATGCTGAGCCCAGAAGCAAGATTGAGTCCTGTGGTACTGTCAGGAGGAGGGATTTGATTTATCACCCTAACAACTTTTGCCACATTAACAAACAAACAAACAAACAAAAACCCAACAAGCAATTGAAACTGGACTATGGTCTGAAATATTACAAAAAAAGTACTGATTTGGATTCCCTCTAGAAGTAATACAGAAAAGCACGTGAGGGAAAATATGCTTTTATGTTCCTCTTCAAATACAGGAAGAAGTCTGATCAAATGAAAAATATTCCTTTTAACTGGGAAGTAAAGCATCAAGAGGCAAAATTGGTATAAAAGTAGTTGGGTGTCTGAAACTGGTAATACAGTAACATATCCTGAATGAGTCTCTTCTAAGGAAAAGGAGACTTCAGCATCAGTCTTCTCCTAAAGACTGCTTATGCCTATCTATTTTTTTCCTCCAGTGACTCAGACAGCTAGCTTCTGTTTTCAGCATGTAATATCCATCTTTAGCCAACAAGGGCAATAGGATCTGATGGAGCAAGCATGTTATCATAATTATTTTCAGTGGTGCCCAATGACAGGATGAGGGGCAACAGGCACAAACTGAGATACAGGAGGTTCCATATGAATATGCAGATAAACTTCTTTCCTTTGAGGTGCCAGAGCCCTGGAACAGGCTGCCCAGAGAGGTTGTGGAGTCTCCTTCTCTGGATACATTCAGATCCACCTGGACACATTCCTGTGTGATCTGCTCTGGTGAACCTGCTTTAGCAGGTGGGTTGGACTGGATGATCTCCAGAGGTCCCTTCCAACCCCAACCCGTCTGTGATTCTGTAATACAGTAATTGTGTGATACAGAATTACAAGGCTTTCCTTTGTTTCCCTTTTGGTTTAGTTTTGTGTTGCTACTGATTTTATTTCTTGTGCTGACTGTCGTAAGGGCTTTTGAGGCAAAAAAACCTCTTGCTGCAAAACGGTCCAAAATACCTAGAGATTTTTGTGTTCTTTGCTATCATGATATGGCGTCTGCTATATAAATACTTTGGTGGTTTCTATTTTTGTCACAGAGTTGATAATATCAGATTTACTTGTATGGATTCCTCCTTAAGAGGTAATTTTACATCAGCTTCGGCAATCTTTCTTTGAATGTTTTCTGATGCTCCAAGTTGTGCCAGCTGCTTACATGACACAGAGCCAGCCGCATTCAGTCTGTTATGGGACTTGTCCTCTCCGCTTATCCAGCTACAAGGCTGAATCTGAAGATTACAACTCTTCTGATTAAGTGCAGTTTCCGTGATGGCAGCAGCACTGTGATGTCAAAACTAATATGCAGCAAAAATAATTTTCAAAATGTTTTTTTCATACTTCCAAGTTATTTCCTGCAGAATAGTGAAAAATAATGGCTGCATGTAAGGAAGAGGACCATATGTAACTAGTAGTTGCTGAAATTCTGCACGTCAAGGTAATTACCTGCCAGTACTCTGGATGTCAGGGATTTGTGTTCACTTAGTGCTACTATTGTAAAATCTGAGGGTCAGCTAAGCTCCTCCTCAAAAATTTTTTTACCATCCAGAGCCTTTGAAGAATGCAAATGGTTCCTAATAACAAGATTATTTTAGGTTTTATGTTCTTTACTGGCCAAATAATGAGTTCAAGGAAGATTTGTCCTCAGTGGACAGATTTTTTATGCCTCATTTGTACTTTGAGATGGATCAACCTAAAACAGGGTATAAATGTTTTTACTGCCCTTCTTTCACTTGTTTGTTATCACTCTTTATCTCTTCTGAGGACCTGAGGTATATTTTCTAAGTTGGGGGAAAAGTGGTTTAATAGCTCACTCTTTATTTGATGCATGTCATATCATGTGTTTTCTTTTAGCTAGGAATATTTACATGTACATGCACTCATATAAATAAATCACACTTTAAAAATCTCTCACCCTTCCAGTTTTTAATCAACCACTGAAGAGCAATGCCTTTTGAAGGGCGCTTTTTTTTTTATTTCCTACCTTTGTGTTTTTCATTATGTTTTGTAAAAATGTTACCTTTTTTTAAAAAATTACATTAAAAGGAGTGCAACCTTCTCTTTCAGTTCTCAAAACCTTCATTTTATCCTTCAGACCTAGGGACCATTATTTTCTTTTACATGCTGCTCAAAAACAGGAGGCAAAGCAAAAGTAAAACTGCTCAATTTTGAAAAGTTCAATTTTGAAATCGCTTAACAATATTTTCCCTTTTAAATAAAAATAGTTTATTTTCTTTGCAACTTTGCTATTTAAACATGATCACAGAAATCACAGAAATATTTTTCAGATTTTTTTTTTCACAACCTGGGGTATTGGCATAAGAATGTAATTCTGCTTTTCTGGATGAGTAGTGATAAAACCAACAACATTTTTCTTTTATTTGGATCATTTGGTCTGCATTAGCTCACATTTGTTCTTATGCTGGGGAAAGTAAAGCATGGTTCTGGAATTTGAATCTTGATCTACCAAAAGAAGGAATTTGCCTTCAGATGAATGATAAAGTTATATTGGGTTATGGTTCTCATTTTTACTTTACAATCCTTGACCAAATCCAAATCAACCAAAACAAAAGAAAGCTTTTATTCTTGACTGAGCATTTTAACTTAAGCAAAGTGGGAACAGCCAAAAAATGCATTTAAGTACCATTTGCAGACAATAACTAGAGGTCTGCTTCAGAAAGTGATAAGTCCCATAAATGAAGGCGATCCCCTTATCTCAGGGGAACAGACTGATGTCCCTGTCACTAGGAGTTTCCTGAGCAAGTTACTCTGGACTGAGGTGTGGGAAGAGCTGAAAGAAAGAGTGAAACTGGGTCTGGCTCTCAGCTACTTTTGGGGACTTTCTTCTCACGGATAAATTATTCAAGAGGAAAAGCACTATACATCCACCTCAAACTCTGGCTCTGAATTATTGTTTTTTCTGAGCAAAACTTTTCATTATTTTCAAATGCAATTTGAGAATAGGTCAGGACAATAAAACCAGCATTCATTTACTGTAAAAAAAAAAAATTTAAGCAAAGATTTTGCTTGGCTTACTCTGATTTTTCTTTGCTTTTTTGTCGAGTCTCTTATTTTCTCTGTTCCTCATGACAATTCAGAAAAACCTGCTTTTTTATCATTTCAAGATATTTGTTTTCTCAACTGGTAAATATTAGAGTTTAAAAATTCACCATGGTTCTTAGTCTTGCAAATAAACTGCTTACATAGCCTGAGTATAAAGTCATGGTGTTCTCACTGTCATCTGAGCCGAACTATGATGTGACAACTTCATACACACACAAACACTGAAACCAGACATGCTTTTGTAAAGATAATGGAAAGATATTGATTCATTTGTCATCTTAACTGAAAGTACAATAAAAACATTGGGATAAGGAATTTGGAGTGCCAAGACTAAAAAGAAAAGAAAAAATGGACTCTACAGTGTGCCAGAGGCTCCAAACCCACCAGGGTCAAATGCCTCAAGGTCCTACCTAAGAACCGATCTGTAAAATGGGAGAGGTCACCTGCACAGAAAATACATTTTTATATGAAAAACAAAACAATGAAAAATAATCCCCACAACTGTTGTTCATTAATTGCATGTGCAGGGCACACACTGGAGAAAATAAATATATCCTGTCATACTTGAAATAGAAAAAGGGAGGAGACAATGATGGAATAGAAGAGACAAAGTTGTACATAAGACATGACATGAAAGCCTGCCCAAGTCAGATAAAGTGAAACACCACAATAAGAAAGAACAGTGACACAAAGCCATAGCACAATCTTAACAAGCCAATGTAAAGACACATGATCACGGATGATTTCAAGCTGTCTGCAATTTCCTTCAATAAATTGGCCTTAAGGATTTGATAACATTTCCCGCAGGAAGGTCTGCAGCCCTATTAAGATATATTGTATTGGCTAGCCACAGCTTCCAAGTCCCACTATAATGTGCTTTTCAGTTCAGAGTAAAGAATTTCTTCTATTAGAAATTATCGTTAATAACAAGATGCCTGTCGGTTGACCTTTCCCAGCAAAAAGTATCACTGGTAAAATAGTTCTAAGATTTTGACATATGTCTCAAATATATCACTTGAATCTTCATTTGGAGGCCAAAATCTCATTTTCAGCTACATGTGCATAATTCTCATTAATGTCAGTGGAAGCTTAGCTCAAATCCAAGGGCAAGGTTTGTCCTCTATTCCTCAAGAAGGTCTGAAGTTTTATGCACAAGTTTAGGTTTCTGCACATCTTAGAATTAACAGCTGGTTGAAAATGACTTCTGGAATTCTGTAGTCCAACTTTTGACTCAAGGCAAGCAGTACTGACAACACTGCATAAGATCATACATTGGCTTTGTCTAGGTAAGTCTTGAAAATCTCCAAGGATGGAGACTGTGCAAGCTCTCTGGAGAAACTTTTTCAGTGTTGCACAGCCCTGTTAGTGAAGTATTTTTTCTGTTTTTTAAAAATTTTATTCTTTTTTATTTTATTTTACTTGCGATTAGTAATGGTTGTGGAGAAATGTGATGCGGAATATCTGGCCCTAAACAGTCGCTATATTTGGTTCCTGATTCAACCATATTAATAATGGCTTAACCTTAAACAGATGCTTCTGCATGTTGAGATGAATGAAAATTACCCAACAGAATTTCAATAATGTATTTTGATATCAAAGATAGTTAAGTGGTTGTCTGATGCTTAGTAGAGTTAAGAAAGAGCTTAAAATTTAACTACTTATTTACACAGTGTAGCAAAGTAATTTTCCTTCGTTAATAATATAAACAAGGGTTTATTTCTCAAACCACAAGTTTTAACTGAGCTGGGCTGTTGACTTTGTGAATGACAATGAAAATATAAGACATGAAATCTAAAAATCTGTTCTCTAAATCATTTGAAAGGCTTGATTTGTAGTTTTAATGTAGAGCTCAAAAGAGTAACTCTATTTGAGATAAAAGATCTGAAT